>NC_092333.1:201150000-201750000 GCF_046630445.1 Rutidosis leptorrhynchoides
ATACATTAGGTGAGTTTCATTACTCCCTTTTTAAATGCTTTTGCAATATATATTTTTGGGGCTGAGAATACATGCGCTACTTTTATAAATGTTTTACGAAATAGACACAAGTAATCGAAACTACATTATATGGTTGAATGATCGCAGCCGAATATGCCCCTCTTTGCTTGGTAGCCTAAGAATTAGGGAACATCACTAATTTTGAGAATTAGTGCACGCCTAATTGACGCGAATCCTAAAGATAGATCTATTGGGCCTAACGAACCCCATCCAAAGTACCGGATGCTTTAGTACTTCGATGTTGTTTTTATCATGTCCGAAGGATTTCCCGGAATGATAGGGGATATTCTTATATGCATCTTGTTAATGTCGGTTACCAGGTGTTCACCATATGAATGATTATTTTTGTTTCTATGCATGGGACGTATATTTATGAGAAATGCAAATCTTGTGGTCTATTAAAATGATGGAAATGATTATTTATGTTAAACTAATGAACTCACCAACCTTTTGGTTGACACTTTAAAGCATGTTTATTTTCAGGTATGAAAGAAATCTTCCGCTGTGTATTTGCTCATATTAGAGATATTACTTGGAGTCATTCATGACATATTTCAAAATACGTTACATTCGAGTCATCGAGTTCATCAAGATTATTATTAAGTCGATTATAGTTGGTTATATTATGAAAGAGTATCCATGCTGTCAACTTTCGATGTAAATGAAAGTTTATCTTTTAAAAACGAATGCAATGTTTGTAAAATGTATCATATAGAGGTCAAGTACCTCGCGATATAACCAACTATTGTGAATCATTTGTAATCGATATGGACTTCGTTCGGATGTATATGAACGGTTCCTTTCAGTTGGTATCAGAGCGGTGGTCTTAGCGAACCAGGTCTTGCATTAGTGTGTCTAACTGATAGTTGTTTAGATGCCTTAGTGAGTCTGGACTTCTACCGTGTCTGCATGTTAAAAGTTTTGCTTATCATTTCTAGTCGGAAATCATCAGCTTATTATCCTTAGGAAATTTCCTGCTTATCATTCTTAGTATAGATATATATTACTGCCTCTATTGCATAGACAGTGTATAGATAAATTCATATCTTAGCGTATCTGTTATTGTTACCTTTGCCTGACAACTTCCGTAGATTCCTCCGTAACTTAAGGAATTTTAGTATTATATATGCATATGTAAATTATGTATTGCAGGGTACTAATCTACATCCTATAATCTAATTCTTATCGAAAATCCTTCATCTGATCGTACGAGATGAATCCCTTAACCAGTTCAAGTTCCTCGAATTCCGACAGCTATTTCGATATGGATTTTCACTCGAACTCCGAAAGCAGTGTGACCGGAATGGATCAACCAACTAGTCATCTTCAATTCTGAATGAATTGGGAATAGGTTCTTAGTCGACTTAACCGATGGAGATGAGGAGAAGGCGACCCTTCCATCCACCACATTGCCTCTTGGCGAGAAACCTGAAACACTTACCGGCAAATCAGTCTGAAACACCATTTTCACCCTCATTTCCAGAGTAGCTCGACACGATTATATTCTATTCACAATTCTAAACCTTATTCATCCGCTCGTTTTGACCGAAAAATCATTCTAGAATAATAGAAGAAGTCAACAAACTTCGCGCTCGAAAAATAAATTTGGAGAATATGGTGCAAAATGTACCAGCATCAGCAACATCACCGGCACCAACAGTACCATCAGTAACAGCACCAGTACCATCAACAATACATGCCTCAACATCCCATTCAGTACCTCGAGTACAATCATCGTTCTACGTATCGTTCTACATCAATTATCTTCATTCTTCATGGCGATTATGTAATCTCTAATGTTTTAGAGATTATGTATTCTAGTTATAACGGTAAATCAAATGAGATTAATATTATATTAACTCATTGAATCTATGATTATATCTGAAGAAAATATATATATAAATATGTTTTCATAAAGATTGTAATTAAAAATTCTTTCGTAAAAAGTGTTAATTGTAAAAATATTTTAACGGGTAGGCAATACTCGAGGAATATTCAGATTTCACATTAATAAGTTACACTGTACATTCTTCGAATCTGATTCAACAGTCATTTACTATCCTACTTACATCTACCGATATACGAATCCATTCATCACAGAATAACCATTTTCATTCAATTTCATATTTGGATTTTGACTTATCAGAATCCAACAAGTGGCATAATGAAGAAAAACATTTGACAAAATAAAATTTGTTAGAAACAAACGAATTAACTATGAGAAAAATTTTGTTAAGAATCCACGCTAACTGTTTCCAGCTAACTGTTCCTAGCTAACTGATTACATTTTATTTATCGCAGTTTATTTATCGCAATTTAATTATCTCAATTTTATTTATCGTCATTTAATTTCTGTTAATTACTTTACGCACTTTATTTATCATTATTTAAATTTCTGTTATTTATTTTACGCACTTTAAATATCGGGACACGTATACAAGGTTTTTGTAGTGACCCGAACTTTTCCAAGTTTATATATATTAAATGAAATTGATATTTACATGATTAAGTGTTTCTAACATATTAAGCAATCAAACTTGTTAAGACTTGATTAATTGAAATAGGTTTCATATAGACAATTGACCACCCATGTTTGTAGTGACCCGAAATTTTCCATGTTTATATATATTAATTGAGATTGATATTTATATGATTAAATATTTCCAACATGTTAAGCAATCAAACTTGTTAAGACTTGATTAATTGAAATAGGTTTCATATAGACAATTGACCACCCAAGTTGACCGGTGATTCACGAACGTTAAAACTTGTAAAAACTATATGATGACATATATATGGTTATATATATAGTTAACATTATATTATGATAATTAAACATATCATTAAGTATATTAACAATGAACTACATATGTAAAAACAAGACTACTAACTTAATGATTTTGAAACGAGACATATATGTAACGATTATCGTTGTAACGACATTTAATGTATATATATCATATTAAGAGATATTCGTACATCATAATATCATGATAATATAATAATTTAAAATCTCTTTTGATATTATAAACATTGGGTTAACAACATTTAACAAGATCGTTAACCTAAAGGTTTCAAAACAACATTTACATGTAACGACTAACGATGACTTAACGACTCAGTTAAAATGTATATACATGTAGTGTTTTAATATGTATTTATACACTTTTTAAAGACTTCAATACACTTATCAAAATACTTCTACTTAACAAAAATGCTTAAAATTACATCCTCGTTCAGTTTCATCAACAATTCTACTCGTATGCACCCGTATTCGTACTCGTACAATACACAGCTTTTAGATGTATGTACTATTGGTATATACACTCCAATGATCAGCTCTTAGCAGCCCATGTGAGTCACCTAACACATGTGGGAACCATCATTTGGCAACTAGCATGTAATATCTCATAAAATTACAAAAATATGAGTAATCATTCATGACTTATTTACATGAAAACAAAATTACATATCCTTTATATCTAATCCATACACCAACGACCAAAAACACCTACAAATACTTTCATTCTTCAATTTTCTTCATCTAATTGATCTCTCTCAAGTTCTATCTTCAAGTTCTAAGTGTTCTTCATAAATTCCAAAAGTTCTAGTTTCATAAAATCAAGAATACTTTCAAGTTTGCTAGCTCACTTCCAATCTTGTAAGGTGATCATCCAACCTCAAGAAATCTTTGTTTCTTACAGTAGGTTATCATTCTAATACAAGGTAATAATCATATTCAAACTTTGGTTCAATTTCTATAAATATAACAATCTTATTTCAAGTGATGATCTTACTTGAACTTGTTTTCGTGTCATGATTCTGCTTCAAGAACTTCGAGCCATCCAAGGATCCATTGAAGCTAGATCCATTTTTCTCTTTTCCAGTAGGTTTATCCAAGGAACTTAAGGTAGTAATTATGTTCATAACATCATTCGATTCATACATATAAAGCTATCTTATTCGAAGGTTTAAACTTGTAATCACTAGAACATAGTTTAGTTAATTCTAAACTTGTTCGCAAACAAAAGTTAATCCTTCTAACTTGACTTTTAAAATAAACTAAACACATGTTCTATATCTATATGATATGCTAACTTAATGATTTAAAACCTGAAAACACGAAAAACACCGTAAAATCAGATTTACGCCGTCGTAGTAACACCGCGGGCTGTTTTGGGTTAGTTAATTAAAAACTATGATAAACTTTGATTTAAAAGTTGTTATTCTGAGAAAATGATTTTTATTATGAACATGAAACTATATCCAAAAATTATGGTTAAACTCAAAGTGGAAGTATGTTTTCTAAAATGGTCATCTAGACGTTGTTCTTTCGACTGAAATGACTACCTTTACAAAAACGACTTGTAACTTATTTTTCCGACTATAAACCTATACTTTTTCTGTTTAGATTCATAAAATAGAGTTCAATATGAAACCATAGCAATTTGATTCACTCAAAACGGATTTAAAATGAAGAAGTTATGGGTAAAACAAGATTGGATAATTTTTCTCATTTTAGCTACGTGAAAATTGGTAACAAATCTATTCCAACCATAACTTAATCAACTTGTATTGTATATTATGTAATCTTGAGATACCATAGACACGTATACAATGTTTCGACCTATCATGTCGACACATCTATATATATTTTGGAACAACCATAGACACTCTATATGTGAATGTTGGAGTTAGCTATACAGGGTTGAGGTTGATTCCAAAATATATATAGTTTGAGTTGTGATCAATACTGAGATACGTATACACTGGGTCGTGGATTGATTCAAGATAATATTTATCGATTTATTTCTGTACATCTAACTGTGGACAACTAGTTGTAGGTTACTAACGAGGACAGCTGACTTAATAAACTTAAAACATCAAAATATATTAAAAGTGTTGTAAATATATTTTGAACATACTTTGATATATATGTATATATTGTTATAGGTTCGTGAATCAACCAGTGGCCAAGTCTTACTTCCCGACGAAGTAAAAATCTGTGAAAGTGAGTTATAGTCCCACTTTTAAAATCTAATATTTTTGGGATGAGAATACATGCAGGTTTTATAAATGATTTACAAAATAGACACAAGTACCTGAAACTACATTCTATGGTTGAATTATCGAAATCGAATATGCCCCTTTTTATTAAGTCTGGTAATCTAAGAATTAGGGAACAGACACCCTAATTGACGCGAATCCTAAAGATAGATCTATTGGGCCTAACAAACCCCATCCAAAGTACCAGATGCTTTAGTACTTCGAAATTTATATCATATCCGAAGGGTGTCCCGGAATGATGGGGATATTCTTATATATGCATCTTGTTAATGTCGGTTACCAGGTGTTCACCATATGAATGATTTTTATCTCTATGTATGGGATGTGTATTGAAATATAAAATCTTGTGGTCTATTATTATGATTTGATATATATAGGTTAAACCTATAACTCACCAACATTTTTGTTGACGTTTTAAGCATGTTTATTCTCAGGTGATTATTAAGAGCTTCCGCTGTCGCATACTTAAATAAGGACGAGATTTGGAGTCCATGCTTGTATGATATTGTGTAAAAACTGCATTCAAGAAACTTATTTTGTTGTAACATATTTGTATTGTAAACCATTATGTAATGGTCGTGTGTAAACAGGATATTTTAGATTATCATTATTTGATAATCTACGTAAAGCTTTTTAAACCTTTATTGATGAAATAAAGGTTATGGTTTGTTTTAAAATGAATGCAGTCTTTGAAAAATGTCTCATATAGAGGTCAAAACCTCGCAACGAAATCAATTAATATGGAACGTTTTTAATCAATAAGAACGGGACATTTCAGTTGGTATCAGAGCGTTGGTCTTAGAGAACCAGAATTTTGCATTAGTATGTCTTATCGAGTTTGTTAGGATGCATTAGTGAGTCTGGACTTCGACCGTGTTTACTTGAAAAATGATTGCTTAACAAATTTTGTTGGAAACTATATATTTTTAACATGTGAATATTATGTGATATATTAATCTCTTAACGCGTTTGATATTATGTGATAGATGTCTACCTCTAGAACAAGTCCCATTGACTCACCTAATAATAATGAAGAGTCAAATGTAAATTGGAATGATTCGTGGACTGATTCACAAGTTCCCGAAGAGGAACCGGAAGAAGAGTCGGAACCGGAAGAAGAATCGGAACCGGAAGAAGAATCGGAATCGGATGAAGAAGTAGAACCGGTGGGGAAAATAATAAAACGGTTAAGTAAAAGAAAATCCTCAACCAACCGACCAAGGTTAATTATGGTCAATGGTGTTTCCGCCAAGGAAGCAAAATATTGGGAGGATTACCAATTCTCCGATGAATCGGATTCCGACGAGAATTCCGATGATGTTATAGAAATCACCCCAACTGAATTTAAAAAGGCAAAAGAAAATAATAAGGGAAAGGGCATAAAAATAGAGAAATCTAATTCCAACCCCGATGAACTTTATATGTATCGTCAACCCCCGAAGTCCTTAAGTTGTAACAATGACCCGGGAACCTCTAAACCACCAGGTTTTTCTAAACCAATGTGGAAAATTACGGCTCGTATTAGGGGAACATCATATATCCCTAGAAACCTGGCAAAACGAACCAAAACCAAAGAAGAAGAAACGAGCGAGTCAGAATAAGATAGTTGTATTCGTGTGGTGTAATATATGTAATATATTATGCTTATGCTTTATGATATATGTAAAAATTGCTTGTATTAATAAGTATTTTTTTATGAATCTAACTCTTGTCTATTTTACAGTATAAAAACACAAAATGGATAGACAACCCAATATTTTAAGAGACCTACCCGGAGACATGATTGATGAAATCTTGTCTAGAGTCGGTCAGAATTCTTCGGCACAACTATTTAAGGCGAGATCAGTTTGTAAGACATTCGAAGAACGTTCCAAGAATGCCATGGTTTATAAAAGGCTTTCGTTCGGAAGATGGGGGATATCACATTGGGAAATCCATAAGTTACGATGTGTTTACTTTGACGCATATATTGCGGGGAACCCAAATGCTATTTTACGCAACGGGTTAAGAAATTATTTTGACTCAATATATCCGAATATTGGACTTCGTGATTTAGAAAAAGCGGCTAACATGCAACATAAAGAAGCATGTTATGCTTACGGATTAGTAATGTTCACTTCTCACCAAAGTGAGAACAAGAACATCGGGCTACAACTATTAAACAAAACGTTTCCACAAGTGACGGAGTCGGTAATTGGGGTAAGAAATGAGGTTTTTAGATTATTACGGGACTGTTGGACATTACGTAACCCTCGTCCCTTTGATGACGTTACAACACGCTGTCTTATCAACGGCCATAACGGTTATGTTCCACAAGACCAAGGATGGGAAGTAATCCTAGTAAAACCAGAATGCATGACTTGTTTCTGGACGTATGAATTACGTGTCTTTATTGCCTTTGCTGAACGACTTGTGTACTAGCTAGAATTATCTTCACAACTATCTTGTATCAAAGTTATTGTGTGCTATATTTCATGCTTTATGCAAAATAAGCGGTATTGTAAGTTTGTAAAATATTGTGTAGAAGTTTGAACGCGAAATATTATTATAATCAGTTTTTCATATAGAATTGTAGTAGTTGAATTGTATATTAGCTACTAAGTATGAACTTAACGGGTAGGTACTACCCGAATTTAAACTTATAAAACGCTAATATGAAGAAAAAGCTTTTATAAATGAGTTCATATTATGCTACGAAATACTATTAACTACTCTTAATATTCTGTATGATTAACTTGTTCCATTTGACTATTTTGAAGGAAATGGCACCGACTACTCGACACACCGTGAATATGAATGAAGAGGAATTCCGTACTTTTCTAGCTTCAAACATAGCCGCAGTACAGGCTGCGCTACATACCAACAATAACCTTGGATCTAGCAGTACAGGAAATTGTGTAGGATGCACCTACAAAGAATTCACTGCCTGCAAACCTTTGGAATTTGATGGAACCGAAGGACCGATCGGATTGAAACGGTGGACTGAGAAGGTCGAATCGGTGTTTGCCATAAGTAAGTGTACTGAAGAGGACAAAGTGAAGTACGCTACGCATACCTTCACAGGTTCTGCGTTAACATGGTGGAATACCTATCTAGAGCAAGTGGGACAAGACGATGCGTACGCACTACCGTGGTCAGCATTCAAGCACTTGATGAACGAGAAGTACCGTCCCAGAACCGAGGTCAATAAGCTCAAGACAGAACTTAGAGGGTTACGAACCCAAGGATTTGATATTACCACGTACGAAAGACGATTCACAGAATTGTGCCTATTGTGTCCGGGAGCATTCGAAGATGAGGAAGAGAAGATCGACGCGTTTGTGAAAGGATTACCGGAAAGAATCCAAGAAGATATAAGTTCACACGAGCCCGCCTCTATACAACAGGCATGTAGAATGGCTCACAAACTAGTGAACCAGATTGAAGAAAGAATTAAAGAACAGACTGCTGAAGAGGCCAATGTGAAGCAAGTCAAAAGAAAGTGGGAGGAAAACGGTGATAAGAATCACCAATTCAACAACAACAGCAATTACAACAATAATCGCAACAACTATCCCAACAATCGCAACATCAATCGCAACTACAACAAACGGCCCAACAACAACAACAACAACAACAACAACAACAACTACAACAATCATCCCAACAACAATAATAACCGCAACAACAACAACAATCAGAAGCAGCTATGCCAAAGGTGTGAAAAGAATCACTCGGGGTTCTGCACCAAATTTTGCAACAAGTGTAAAAGAAATGGTCATAGCGCGACGAAGTGTGAGGTCTACGGACCAGGGGTTAATAGAACGAAAGGAACAAATGGTGTCGGAATGAGTAATGGCAGAGCAAGTAGTGTCGGAGCAAGTTATGCAAATGTAGTTTGTTATAAATGTGGAAAACCGGGCCACATTATTAGAAATTGCCCGAACCAGGAGAACACGAATGGACAAGGCCGCGGAAGAGTTTTCAATATTAATGCGGCAGAGGCACAGGAAGACCCGGAGCTTGTTACGGGTACGTTTCTTATTGACAATAAATCTGCTTACGTTTTATTTGATTCGGGTGCGGATAGAAGCTATATGAGTAGAGATTTTTGTGCTAAATTAAGTTGTCCATTGACGCCTTTGGATAGTAAATTTTTACTCGAATTAGCAAATGGTAAATTAATTTCAGCAGATAATATATGTCGGAATCGAGAAATTAAACTGGTTAGCGAAACATTTAAGATTGATTTGATACCAGTAGAGTTAGGGAGTTTTGATGTGATAATCGGTATGGACTGGTTGAAAGAAGTGAAAGCGGAGATCGTTTGTTACAAAAATGCAATTCGCATTATACGAGAAAAAGGAAAACCCTTAATGGTGTGCGGAGAAAAGGGCAACACGAAGCTACATCTTATTAGTAATTTGAAGGCACAAAAACTAATAAGAAAAGGTTGCTATGCTGTTCTAGCACACGTCGAGAAAGTACAAACTGAAGAAAAGAGCATCAATGATGTTCCCATTGCAAAAGAATTTCCCGATGTATTTCCGAAAGAATTACCGGGATTACCCCCACATCTGTGATGACCCGGAAATTTCCGAACAAATTTAAACTTTAATCTTTATATATATTCGACACGATAAGCAAAAATCTGTAATGTTGAGTCCCAAAAGTTTTGAAACTATATTCATTTAATCAAATACCTTTTGACCATGCCTAACGATTCACGAACAATTATGTGTAATTAAATATATATGCATATACATGTGTGCTTATTAAATTGAGATATATTAATAAAACATTGAACGGATTAGTTAATATGAATATAAGCTATGAGATCTATTTTTTTTTTTTACTTGGAAATGCTATCAAGGTATTGAATGAATAATACTTTACATGAACGTATTTGTTCGATGTAAGTTTATCGAAGAGATTAAAAGATAATATCAAATGATTGAATTATCGGATACATTGAACTATGATTATGAGTCTCTGTTATGAGGTCCACTTTGAATTAGGAAACCCTTACTTTTTAACGGTATTCGGAATAAATGGTAAAGTGATTTACAAGTAAGAACAAAGTATCACTTATTGGGAGTTAGAAAAAAAAAAAGTTAGTGGAGAATCGAATTTCATAATACTCGATTTATCATATAGAAGAATAATCGGGATAAGATTCGTTAACTAGATAAACCCATTTGATATGTTATATTAAGATTATAAATTTTAATTTAAATTAGTCATAAAACGTTTTGATATTAAACTAATATTAATAAATAGGGTTTAATAAATAACAAGATTATGAATTATAAAAGTAAATGACCAAAACACTCAAAAGATTAAGTTACACTTTGAGTGGGTTTGTTTTTAATTAATTTAAGTCTAATTATTAAAAAAAAGGTACGTGTCACAAAATGTTTAATTTAAAATAAAATATTTTGACAAACAACGAGACTTTAATTTATAGAAGGAAATGACCACAACGCTCAATTTTATAAGTTATATTTTTATAAAGGTAATTTATTGTTGAGTAAGTCTAATTTTTGTAAAAGGTACACGTCACGTAACGTAAAAGGCTAGTTTTCTAAACATACGAAAGTGCGCCCGAAAAACCGAAAGTGGTACATGGGTCGTGAGACCACGACCGTGTCATTTTTGTAAAAATTATATTTTTACCATGAACATGAATATAATATAATATATAATTAATCATAGGAATTAAATATATATTTATATATAATATTATAAAAAAAAAAGGGAAAGATGGTACGTAGTGGAATCACGGGTGTCATAAGTGGTCATTTTTTTCTCATGTCCATACATCACGTTTTCTTTTTAATTTTTTTTATTTATTTATTATACTATTATAATTATTTAATTATATTATTAATTATTTAATTATATTATTAATTGAAAACTTGTGAAAATGGATGACTTCTATAAATTCCTTCTACGAGCTGAACTATCTATCCATCTTCCTCTAATCTCTCTCTATACTCAGTAATATTTATTATTATTACTATTATTATTATTAATATTATGGTACTAATATTAGTAATATTATACATAAAATACTACGACGAGGTCATGAGCGTGTTATCTCAAAACTGGTTTTCAAGTAGGATAGGGCTAAGAAAATTATGAGTTATAGCTATGGAGGTGATGGGTATGGATTATGGGTATGCTCGTGAGGTCAAACTAGTGTTTATCTTCTTCGTCGCGTTTACGTACCTTTCCTACAATATTGAACCTCAATATTGATACGTGAGTACTCTTAAATCAATTTTTACCTATTAATAGTGCATCCCTTACTAGTGCTTGAGAAAATAGGATTATGCATTCTTGTATATTTGATATTGCCCTTAGATAAGTTATGTTGAATCTTAAAGGTTGTTAAACTAGGGATGAAATAAGGTATAAAATATGCATGTCTTTGGAAAGCTAACGAAAAATTAAGAACTTTTCATTTAGATATCAAATAGATTCAATGAATGGTTAGAAAATTATGAAATAAACAATTTGTATAATTAATTTCGTAATTAAAATTGCTGATAATAATTAGCGAACTAATTTTCTGGGTAATAAAAAGTGGTTATTTGGATTCTACTCGTCGAGTAGATGAATTTTCATATAAAGCACGTCTCGTTTCGTTGAACGGTTGTCAAGTTATGGATAAAAGAAGTTTTGTAAATTTTGATGAAACGTCGATACGGAAACTGAAATTCTCGCTGATCTGCGTTGTTTTAGATTAAAACAAAAATATCACTGAATTCTTTGCTGTAAGGTCTAACAAACGACTCTGGCCGTTTGTCAATTCGAGTCTCGACGATTTTTCTAAAAATCGTCAAAGTTGACTGTTTGGTCACATTTTTTAGAATTCTAAAAAGAGCTGAAATTTTTTTATTAAAAATGTCAGTTTTGTATCAGTTGTCATGGTCGGCCTGATGTGTGTTTACTTTTGCCAAAAATCATGTTATATCTTTGTGGTAACGAGAATTTGAAGGCTTTGACCGTTTGTCAATCCGAGTTTCGAGGAATTTTCTAAAAATCTCCAAAGTAGGCTACTCGGTCACTTTTGTAAATTTATTAAAGATGAAAAATTAACTTTGAAACGCCGAAACCGCGTTGGCAACTACGAGTTGTCTAGGTTTAGTTTACTTCTGTAAAATGTATACTTAATCTTTTTGGTAATGTATAACTTTTATCTTTGGCCGTTTATCAATCGGAGTTCCGATAATTTTTCTAAAAATCGTTGAAGGGGCCGTTTAGTCATGTTTGACCGAAAAATCATTTTGTTGTACAAGTTATTGTATTTTTGCATGCGACCTCGTTTTTACTTTAACCTTTGACTTTTGCACATTAGTCTCGAGCATTGGGATTGTGGTACACTATGACTTGGCCTAGTTTATTAGACAAATATTGACAAATACATAAATATATATAATTAATATAGGTTCGTGAATCCAAGGCCAACCTTACACTTGTTCAATGATGTTATATGTATTTTTACTACAAAATACAGTATGGTGAGTTTCATTTGCCCTTTTTACACTTTATATTTTTGGGCTGAGAATACATGCGCAACTTTTATAAATGTTTTACGAAATAGACACAAGTACGTGAAACTACATTCTATGGTTGAATTATCGAAATCGAATATGCCCCTTTTTATTAAGTCTGGTAATCTAAGAATTAGGGAACAGACACCCTAATTGACGCGAATCCTAAAGATAGATCTATCGGGCCCAACAAGCCCCATCCAAAGTACCGGATGTTTTAGTACTTCGAAATTTATATCATGTCCGAAGGAGGATCCCGGAATGATGGGGATATTCTTATATATGCATATTGTTAATGTCGGTTACCAGGTGTTCAATCCATATGAATGATATTTTTGTCTCTATGCATGGGACGTATGTTTATGAGAAATGGAAATCTGAAATCTTGTGGTCTATTAAAATGATGGAAACGATTGTTTAAGTTAAACTAATGAACTCACCAACCTTTTGGTTGACACTTGAAAGCATGTTTATTCTCAGGTTTGAAAGAGATCTTCCGCTGTGCATTAGCTCATTTTAAAGATATTACTTGGAGTCATTCATGACATATTTCAAAAGACGTTGCATTCGAGTCGTTGAAGTTCATTAAAGATTATTATTAAGTAAATGACAGATTAGGTCATTTATAGTTTGGATATTATGAAATGGTATGCATACATGTCAACTTTCGATGTAATGAAAGATTGTCTTTTAAAAATGAATGCAATGTTTGTAAAATGTATCATTTAGAGGTCAAGTACCTCGCGATGTAATCATATGTTATTGTATTCGTCCCTATGGATTGGGTCGGGTCGTCTCATGTGGTATCAGAGCGGTGGTCTTAGCGAACCAGGTCTTGCATTAGTGTGTCTAACGGATAAGTCGTTAGGATACATTAGTGAGTCTGGACTTCGACCGTGTCTGCATGTCAAAAGTTTTGCTTATCATTTTGTGTCGAAAATCATCTACTTATCATCGGTAGGAAATTACCTGCTTATCATTCTTAAGTCTAGACGCGTTTTCTTGCATTTATGGCATAATAGTGTATAGACGAAATCTTATCCTGGCATATCTGTTACTGTGAACTTTGACTGACATTTTTCAAAGATTCTTCCGTAATTTCTGGGATTTCGGTATTATATATACACATGTAAATTATGTATTGAAGAATACCAAATCTAACTCCTACAACCTATTCCATACCAAAAATTTATTTCCCCGACTATACGAGATGGATTCCGCATCTAGTTCGAATTCCTCCGATTCTGACAGTTATGCTGACATGGATTTCCATTCGGGCTCCGAAGGTAGCGTCACCGGAATGGATCAACCAATCTCCCATCATCTATTCTGGATGAATTGGGGATGGGTACGTAATATACTAAATCACTGGAGACAAGAAGAAGGTGATCCCTTCCATCCACCAAATTGCCCTCTTGGCGATAAACCTGAAGCACTTACCGGCGAACCTGTTCGAGAAACCCTATTTTCTCTCATTTCTAGAGTATCTCGTCACGATTACATAATATCCCATATTTCGGATCTTGTTCATTCGCTCACTCCAACCGCTAATCATCCCGGTGTACTAGCAGAAGTTAACGAGCTTCGCGCTCGGGTGGTGGATTTGGAGAATACGGTGCGAAGATTACAAACACTATCAGCAGCACCAGCAGCATAATCAGTACCGCCAGTAACATCAACATCGCAAACCTCAATACTCTAGACATCAGCAGCATCACCGGCATCAACGGTATCATCATCATTAACACCAACAGTACCATTACCATCATCAACAATCATATTCGCATCACACGCCTCAACATCATAATCTATACCTCGGATATCAACATCACACGCATCATAGATACCAAGGAGTACCAACAACAACAAACGATGAAGTATTGATTCATAACTTCATCGGAGGAATATTCTACGGCGATTATGTAATCTTTAAAGTCTTAGAGATTATCTATTTCCACCCTAACCCTAAATCAGATGAGTGAACCAAAATGAGTCAAGGAAGAATCGAAACCCTAACAAGGATGGTGCGCGATTTACTTGTTATACAAGCATCACTAGCAATTACCGGAAGTATCATCAGCAGCAACAGTACCGTTAGCATCACCAATATAGTCAGTAACGTCAGCATCGTCAGAATCAGCAACACCTATGACATCACAAATCCCATCAGTTCAAGAATCACTGTGGAAATCGTTACCAATCAACAACGAATATGTTGTATCAACGATTTATATAGTATTAACTCATTCCTTCTGAAGAATTGTTATATATTATATATATATGAATTCTGGAATTATAATAAATCTTTGTGTACTAAGCTATTAAGTATAAATTGAAAAAGAGTAGATACTACTCGTTTAAATTCATATTACTAATATCTTATGATGTACATCCTTCATTAACAACTTAATCATCGTTAACCACAATCTCTGTTTCAATCTAATGAACTTCGGTTCATAATAAATCAAGTGTATCATTCAATAACATGTTTGATTATACACTTTCATCTTCGATATACCCGAAATTTACGGGAAAACAATATTCGTATCTTGCGAAGTTAGCAAGAGTTCTATGAGCATCAGCATGATTCACTAAGAAAATACATAAACATTGAAGCATTGATTACATTAGTGAAATACTTCGCAAAGATTATGTAATCTCTAATGTTTTAGAGAAAATTCATTTCTAATTCAATCCGAAAATCAAATGAGCTTAGTATGATATTAACTCATTGAATCTGTACTACATCTGAAGAAAATATACCCACATATATTTTCATAAAGATTGTAATGAGAATTCTTGTTAAAAATATTATTTGTGAAATTTTTTTAACGGGTAGGTAATACCCGAGAGATATATAAAATCACAATTAATATGTTACATTCTTCAATTCTGATTCAATAATCATCAAGTAAACCAATTTACATTCTTCTATAGAAATCAAAACAACCATACTCATTAGAATCTAATTACATATTCTGATTTTGGGAATTTCAGAATTCAACTCGAGATACAACCAAAATCATCACTCTTAGATCTTTACATTTTTCAAAGATATACTTTGATTTCAAAACTAAGATAGAACATCACTTTTAATCATAACACACAAGATGGATATGAAAAATCATTCGGGATTTAGGACGATTTCATCATTTGGATATTGACTATGACAATCTGCAATTAAATCCCTTCGAAATTCTAGAAGACACATCAAATAATAAACAATTGAGATGATGATCCAACCACATGTTACCCGAAGTTTTGTACCTGAAAAGCTCTCAAAACCAAAGTCATAATCTAACATGTACCTGCGTCGAATTCTTCTAGCAAAAACAACATTTCGATTCCTTTTCAAAGTAGCCAATTTTGTCACAGCTCCAGCAAGTCAACTTCGATTTTTCAGTCGGACCAGTCTTATTATAACCTTGTTAGATACGTTGCCTTTTCGTCATTATTACTGGGGAACCTTTCATATTCCACCATATTATCACCAGCGTTTAATCATCTAAAACACGATTCTTCTGAACCCATCTCGAATTGATAACCAGTGATTCAGATATTATAGCATTAAATGCAGAGGAAACATAAAAAAAAAAAAAATGGTAGATGATCTGAACGGCCAAATGTTTGATGAAAGAAGATAGTGAGTTGGTAAAGCTCAGAAAAAGAGAATATTTGGAACTGGAAAACGGATTGAGCAAAGTATGAAAGAGGCTGTGGATAAATCACAAGGACTGAACCTGCTTTCAAAGGATCCAAATGATTCAGTGCCTTCTGAACTCATTAGCAAACACCTTACTTCTTATTCTAAACCTTCACAGATAGATATTCTTCATCATCATCATATCTTAAATATTATAAGATATCTTCGTATATTCCATTATACATATTCTCCATATCTCTGGAGATATTTTCACAACCATTCTTATCTGAGATCATTTATCTCTCCGTAATATCTGCAACATAAAAGGAACTGTGTTAGTTTCTAAATTTTGAAAAATTCAAATAGGAATGTTTTGAAGTAGTGTTGGGAACTGATGCATGAGTTAGTATAATATAATGACACTTGATCAACGTTATTATATTACAGTAATTTATGCTGAGTTCTAATGAATGTGATGATTCACAGGACATACCGTCATCATGTACCATTTGCACGACTCTTACATTCTATCTAACCTCTAAATATATCAAGAAAATATTTCTTGATGATTCGGTCTTTTTCAGGGTATTCTGGTAATTTAACAAATCAGGATTTACCATTGCCCTTTCCTTCT
This sequence comes from Rutidosis leptorrhynchoides, assembly GCF_046630445.1. Lineage (NCBI taxonomy): Eukaryota > Viridiplantae > Streptophyta > Magnoliopsida > Asterales > Asteraceae > Rutidosis > Rutidosis leptorrhynchoides. The sequence continues at coordinate 201,166,943 of NC_092333.1, forward strand.
TAGAATAATTACTATATTCCTTCTGAAATCCATACATACGAATTCCGGACCATTACGAGAGCTATTTAATCGCAAGAAGAAGAAACGAAAGGACAAAGCTCCGAAATAGAAATTCGGGGTATAAACCGCAGCAAATAGAAGGGAGCATTAACTATGAATGACAATGATTATAGAAGACAGAAGCAGGGACATCGAAGTATAAGAGAAGATATAAAATCCAACAACCACCCGTAAATTATAAACCATAGATGTCAATGCAAATAGCAATATAAAGACACGGGAGGACTAGAAAAACTATAAACCCAAGAGTATAGTAGAAGTAAATAGATTCTTCTGGTGGCAGATTAAAAAGAAGAATGACAGATATGAAAGTTAAGAGGATATCAAGGATCAGGATGGGATGGAGCATATTAATGAATACTTTAAAGTATGAATTGAGGAAGAAATAATAGAAGGTGTGAGTTGTAAGGAAACGAAGGGGGTGGATTTATAGACAGAGCAATCAAAGCAGATTATCGCGTATAACCAAAGAGGATCATAATCTCCTTAATCACTGAAGAATCAAATCTTAATATGAAGATTTCTTCTAAATTCCTTAAATTTCGGAAATCAATCTTGACTACGACACCAGTTAAGTCAAACTTACTTTTATTCATTTTCACTCTTAAGTGATAGCTTCATTCGTGCTCTTCACAAAAATAAATCTTTTTATCTATATTAATCAATGATGATAAAACCCTAATTATCAGTTCATATACGTCATGAAAACACTCTTACTGTTAGCCATGACAATCTCTATCAAATTTCGGGACGAAATTTCTTTTAACGGGTAGGTAATGTGATGACCCGGAAATTTCCGAACAAATTTAAACTTTAATCTTTATATATATTCGACACGATAAGCAAAAATCTGTAATGTTGAGTCCCAAAAGTTTTGAAACTATATTCATTTAATCAAATACCTTTTGACCATGCCTAACGATTCACGAACAATTATGTGTAATTAAATATATATGCATATACATGTGTGCTTATTAAATTGAGATATATTAATAAAACATTGAACGGATTAGTTAATATGAATATAAGCTATGAGATCTATTTTTTTTTTTTACTTGGAAATGCTATCAAGGTATTGAATGAATAATACTTTACATGAACGTATTTGTTCGATGTAAGTTTATCGAAGAGATTAAAAGATAATATCAAATGATTGAATTATCGGATACATTGAACTATGATTATGAGTCTCTGTTATGAGGTCCACTTTGAATTAGGAAACCCTTACTTTTTAACGGTATTCGGAATAAATGGTAAAGTGATTTACAAGTAAGAACAAAGTATCACTTATTGGGAGTTAGAAAAAAAAAAAGTTAGTGGAGAATCGAATTTCATAATACTCGATTTATCATATAGAAGAATAATCGGGATAAGATTCGTTAACTAGATAAACCCATTTGATATGTTATATTAAGATTATAAATTTTAATTTAAATTAGTCATAAAACGTTTTGATATTAAACTAATATTAATAAATAGGGTTTAATAAATAACAAGATTATGAATTATAAAAGTAAATGACCAAAACACTCAAAAGATTAAGTTACACTTTGAGTGGGTTTGTTTTTAATTAATTTAAGTCTAATTATTAAAAAAAAGGTACGTGTCACAAAATGTTTAATTTAAAATAAAATATTTTGACAAACAACGAGACTTTAATTTATAGAAGGAAATGACCACAACGCTCAATTTTATAAGTTATATTTTTATAAAGGTAATTTATTGTTGAGTAAGTCTAATTTTTGTAAAAGGTACACGTCACGTAACGTAAAAGGCTAGTTTTCTAAACATACGAAAGTGCGCCCGAAAAACCGAAAGTGGTACATGGGTCGTGAGACCACGACCGTGTCATTTTTGTAAAAATTATATTTTTACCATGAACATGAATATAATATAATATATAATTAATCATAGGAATTAAATATATATTTATATATAATATTATAAAAAAAAAAGGGAAAGATGGTACGTAGTGGAATCACGGGTGTCATAAGTGGTCATTTTTTTCTCATGTCCATACATCACGTTTTCTTTTTAATTTTTTTTATTTATTTATTATACTATTATAATTATTTAATTATATTATTAATTATTTAATTATATTATTAATTGAAAACTTGTGAAAATGGATGACTTCTATAAATTCCTTCTACGAGCTGAACTATCTATCCATCTTCCTCTAATCTCTCTCTATACTCAGTAATATTTATTATTATTACTATTATTATTATTAATATTATGGTACTAATATTAGTAATATTATACATAAAATACTACGACGAGGTCATGAGCGTGTTATCTCAAAACTGGTTTTCAAGTAGGATAGGGCTAAGAAAATTATGAGTTATAGCTATGGAGGTGATGGGTATGGATTATGGGTATGCTCGTGAGGTCAAACTAGTGTTTATCTTCTTCGTCGCGTTTACGTACCTTTCCTACAATATTGAACCTCAATATTGATACGTGAGTACTCTTAAATCAATTTTTACCTATTAATAGTGCATCCCTTACTAGTGCTTGAGAAAATAGGATTATGCATTCTTGTATATTTGATATTGCCCTTAGATAAGTTATGTTGAATCTTAAAGGTTGTTAAACTAGGGATGAAATAAGGTATAAAATATGCATGTCTTTGGAAAGCTAACGAAAAATTAAGAACTTTTCATTTAGATATCAAATAGATTCAATGAATGGTTAGAAAATTATGAAATAAACAATTTGTATAATTAATTTCATAATTAAAATTGCTGATAATAATTAGCGAACTAATTTTCTGGGTAATAAAAAGTGGTTATTTGGATTCTACTCGTCGAGTAGATGAATTTTCATATAAAGCACGTCTCGTTTCGTTGAACGGTTGTCAAGTTATGGATAAAAGAAGTTTTGTAAATTTTGATGAAACGTCGATACGGAAACTGAAATTCTCGCTGATCTGCGTTGTTTTAGATTAAAACAAAAATATCACTGAATTCTTTGCTGTAAGGTCTAACAAACGACTCTGGCCGTTTGTCAATTCGAGTCTCGACGATTTTTCTAAAAATCGTCAAAGTTGACTGTTTGGTCACATTTTTTAGAATTCTAAAAAGAGCTGAAATTTTTTTATTAAAAATGTCAGTTTTGTATCAGTTGTCATGGTCGGCCTGATGTGTGTTTACTTTTGCCAAAAATCATGTTATATCTTTGTGGTAACGAGAATTTGAAGGCTTTGACCGTTTGTCAATCCGAGTTTCGAGGAATTTTCTAAAAATCTCCAAAGTAGGCTACTCGGTCACTTTTGTAAATTTATTAAAGATGAAAAATTAACTTTGAAACGCCGAAACCGCGTTGGCAACTACGAGTTGTCTAGGTTTAGTTTACTTCTGTAAAATGTATACTTAATCTTTTTGGTAATGTATAACTTTTATCTTTGGCCGTTTATCAATCGGAGTTCCGATAATTTTTCTAAAAATCGTTGAAGGGGCCGTTTAGTCATGTTTGACCGAAAAATCATTTTGTTGTACAAGTTATTGTATTTTTGCATGCGACCTCGTTTTTACTTTAACCTTTGACTTTTGCACATTAGTCTCGAGCATTGGGATTGTGGTACACTATGACTTGGCCTAGTTTATTAGACAAATATTGACAAATACATAAATATATATAATTAATATAGGTTCGTGAATCCAAGGCCAACCTTACACTTGTTCAATGATGTTATATGTATTTTTACTACAAAATACAGTATGGTGAGTTTCATTTGCCCTTTTTACACTTTATATTTTTGGGCTGAGAATACATGCGCAACTTTTATAAATGTTTTACGAAATAGACACAAGTACGTGAAACTACATTCTATGGTTGAATTATCGAAATCGAATATGCCCCTTTTTATTAAGTCTGGTAATCTAAGAATTAGGGAACAGACACCCTAATTGACGCGAATCCTAAAGATAGATCTATCGGGCCCAACAAGCCCCATCCAAAGTACCGGATGTTTTAGTACTTCGAAATTTATATCATGTCCGAAGGAGGATCCCGGAATGATGGGGATATTCTTATATATGCATATTGTTAATGTCGGTTACCAGGTGTTCAATCCATATGAATGATATTTTTGTCTCTATGCATGGGACGTATGTTTATGAGAAATGGAAATCTGAAATCTTGTGGTCTATTAAAATGATGGAAACGATTGTTTAAGTTAAACTAATGAACTCACCAACCTTTTGGTTGACACTTGAAAGCATGTTTATTCTCAGGTTTGAAAGAGATCTTCCGCTGTGCATTAGCTCATTTTAAAGATATTACTTGGAGTCATTCATGACATATTTCAAAAGACGTTGCATTCGAGTCGTTGAAGTTCATTAAAGATTATTATTAAGTAAATGACAGATTAGGTCATTTATAGTTTGGATATTATGAAATGGTATGCATACATGTCAACTTTCGATGTAATGAAAGATTGTCTTTTAAAAATGAATGCAATGTTTGTAAAATGTATCATTTAGAGGTCAAGTACCTCGCGATGTAATCATATGTTATTGTATTCGTCCCTATGGATTGGGTCGGGTCGTCTCAACATCGATCCGTTGAATTTCAAATAGATCTTATACCAGGAGCTGCACCAATAGCTCGTGCTCCTTACAGACTCGCACCCAGCGAGATGAAAGAACTACAAAGCCAATTACAAGAACTTTTAGAGCGTGGTTTCATTCGACCAAGCACATCACCGTGGGGAGCTCCTGTTTTGTTTGTCAAGAAGAAAGATGGTACATTCAGGTTGTGTATCGACTACCGAGAGTTGAACAAACTTACCATCAAGAACCGCTACCCACTACCGAGAATCGATGACTTATTTGATCAACTACAAGGCTCGTCTGTTTATTCAAAGATTGACTTACGTTCCGGGTATCATCAAATGCGGGTGAAAGAAGATGATATTCCAAAGACTGCTTTCAGAACACGTTACGGTCATTACGAGTTTATGGTCATGCCGTTTGGTTTAACTAATGCACCAGCTGTGTTCATGGACCTTATGAACCGAGTGTGTGGACCATACCTTGACAAGTTTGTCATTGTTTTCATTGATGACATACTTATTTACTCAAAGAATGACCAAGAACACGGTGAACATTTGAGAAAGGTGTTAGAAGTATTGAGGAAGGAAGAATTGTACGCTAAGTTTTCAAAGTGTGCATTTTGGTTGAAAGAAGTTCAATTCCTCGGTCACATAGTGAACAAAGAAGGTATTAAGGTGGATCCGGCAAAGATAGAAACTGTTGAAAAGTGGGAGACCCCGAAAACTCCGAAACACATACACCAGTTTTTAGGACTAGCTGGTTACTACAGAAGGTTCATCCAAGACTTTTCCAGAATAGCAAAACCCTTGACTGCATTAACGCATAAAGGGAAGAAATTTGAATGGAATGATAAACAAGAGAAAGCGTTTCAATTATTAAAGAAAAAGCTAACTACGGCACCTATATTGTCATTGCCTGAAGGGAATGCTGATTTTGTGATTTATTGTGACGCATCAAAGCAAGGTCTCGGTTGTGTATTAATGCAACGAACGAAGGTGATTGCTTATGCGTCTAGACAATTGAAGATTCACGAACAAAATTATACGACGCATGATTTGGAATTAGGAGCGGTTGTTTTTACATTAAAGACTTGGAGGCACTACTTATATGGGGTTAAAAGTATTATATATACCGACCACAAAAGTCTTCAACACATATTTAATCAGAAACAACTGAATATGAGGCAGCGTAGGTGGATTGAATTATTGAATGATTACTACTTTGAGATTCGTTACCACCCGGGGAAGGCAAATGTGGTAGCCGATGCCTTGAGCAGGAAGGACAGAGAACCCATTCGAGTAAAATCTATGAATATAATGATTCATAATAACCTTACTACTCAAATAAAGGAGGCGCAACAAGGAGTTTTTAAAAAAGGAAATTTAAAGGATGAAATACCCAAAGGATCGGAGAAGCATCTTAATATTCGGGAAGACGGAACCCGGTATAGGGATGAAAGGATTTGGGTACCAAAATTTGGAGATATGAGAGAAATGGTACTTAGAGAAGCTCATAAAACCAGATACTCAATACATCCTGGAACGGGGAAGATGTACAAGGATCTCAAGAAACATTTTTGGTGGCCGGGTATGAAAGCCGATGTTGCTAAATACGTAGGAGAATGTTTGACGTGTTCTAAGGTCAAAGCTGAGCATCAGAAACCATCAGGTCTACTTCAACAACCCGAAATCCCGGAATGGAAATGGAAAAACATTACCATGGATTTCATCACTAAATTGCCAAGGACTGCAAGTGGTTTTGATACTATTTGGGTAATAGTTGATCGTCTCACCAAATCAGCACACTTCCTGCCAATAAGAGAAGATGACAAGATGGAGAAGTTAGCACGACTGTATTTGAAGGAAGTCGTCTCCAGACATGGAATACCAATCTCTATTATCTCTGATAGGGATGGCAGATTTATTTCAAGATTCTGGTAGACATTACAGCAAGCATTAGGAACTCGTCTAGACATGAGTACTGCATATCATCCACAAACTGATGGGCAGAGTGAAAGGACGATACAAACGCTTGAAGACATGCTACGAGCATGTGTTATTGATTTCGGAAACAGTTGGGATCGACATCTACCGTTAGCAGAATTTTCCTACAACAACAGCTACCATTCAAGCATTGAGATGGCGCCGTTTGAAGCACTTTATGGTAGAAAGTGCAGGTCTCCAAATTGTTGGAGTGAAGTGGGGGATAGACAGATTACGGGTCCGGAGATTATACAAGAAACTACCGAGAAGATCATCCAAATTCAACAACGGTTGAAAACCGCCCAAAGTCGACAAAAGAGCTACGCTGACATTAAAAGAAAAGATATAGAATTTGAAATTGGAGAGATGGTCATGCTTAAAGTTGCACCTTGGAAAGGCGTTGTTCGATTTGGTAAACGAGGGAAATTAAATCCAAGGTATATTGGACCATTCAAGATTATTGATCGTGTCGGACCAGTAGCTTACCTACTTGAGTTACCTCAACAACTCGCGGCTGTACATAACACTTTCCACGTCTCGAATTTGAAGAAATGTTTTGCTAAAGAAGATCTCACTATTTCGTTAGATGAAATCCAAATCAACGAAAAACTTCAATTCATCGAAGAACCCGTCGAAATAATGGATCGTGAGGTTAAAAGGCTTAAGCAAAACAAGATACCAATTGTTAAGGTTCGATGGAATGCTCGTAGAGGACCCGAGTTCACCTGGGAGCGTGAAGATCAGATGAAGAAGAAATACCCGCATCTATTTCCAGAAGATTCGTCAACACCTTCAACAGCTTAAAATTTCGGGATGAAATTTATTTAACGGGTAGGTACTGTAGTGACCCGAACTTTTCCATGTTTATATATATTAATTGAGATTGATATTTACATGATTAAATATTTCCAACATGTTAAGCAATCAAACTTGTTAAGACTTGATTAATTGAAATAGGTTTCATATAGACAATTGACCACCCAAGTTGACCGGTGATTCACGAACGTTAAAACTTGTAAAAACTATATGATGATATATATATGGTTATATATATAGTTAACATTATATTATGATAATTAAACATATCATTAAGTATATTAACAATGAACTACATATGTAAAAACAAGACTACTAACTTAATGATTTTGAAACGAGACATATATGTAACGATTATCGTTGTAACGACATTTAATGTATATATATCATATTAAGAGATATTCGTACATCATAATATCATGATAAAATAATAATTTAAAATCTCTTTTGATATTATAAACATTGGGTTAACAACATTTAACAAGATCGTTAACCTAAAGGTTTCAAAACAACATTTACATGTAACGACTAACGATGACTTAACGACTCAGTTAAAATGTATATACATGTAGTGTTTTAATATGTATTTATACACTTTTGAAAGACTTCAATACACTTATCAAAATACTTCTACTTAACAAAAATGCTTAAAATTACATCCTCGTTCAGTTTCATCAACAATTCTACTCGTATGCACCCGTATTCGTACTCGTACAATACACAGCTTTTAGATGTATGTACTATTGGTATATACACTCCAATGATCAGCTCTTAGCAGCCCATGTGAGTCACCTAACACATGTGGGAACCATCATTTGGAAACTAGCATGAAATATCTCATAAAATTACAAAAATATGAGTAATCATTCATGACTTATTTACATGAAAACAAAATTACATATCCTTTATATCTAATCCATACACCAACGACCAAAAACACCTACAAACACTTTCATTCTTCAATTTTCTTCATCTAATTGATCTCTCTCAAGTTCTATCTTCAAGTTCTAAGTGTTCTTCATAAATTCCAAAAGTTCTAGTTTCATAAAATCAAGAATACTTTCAAGTTTGCTAGCTCACTTCCAATCTTGTAAGGTGATCATCCAACCTCAAGAAATCTTTGTTTCTTACAGTAGGTTATCATTCTAATACAAGGTAATAATCATATTCAAACTTTGGTTCAATTTCTATAAATATAACAATCTTATTTCAAGTGATGATCTTACTTGAACTTGTTTTCGTGTCATGATTCTGCTTCAAGAACTTCGAGCCATCCAAGGATCCATTGAAGCTAGATCCATTTTTCTCTTTTCCAGTAGGTTTATCCAAGGAACTTAAGGTAGTAATGATGTTCATAACATCATTCGATTCATACATATAAAGCTATCTTATTCGAAGGTTTAAACTTGTAATCACTAGAACATAGTTTAGTTAATTCTAAACTTGTTCGCAAACAAAAGTTAATCCTTCTAACTTGACTTTTAAAATAAACTAAACACATGTTCTATATCTATATGATATGCTAACTTAATGATTTAAAACCTGAAAACACGAAAAACACCGTAAAATCGGATTTACGCCGTCGTAGTAACACCGCGGGCTGTTTTGGGTTAGTTAATTAAAAACTATGATAAACTTTGATTTAAAAGTTGTTATTCTGAGAAAATGATTTTTATTATGAACATGAAACTATATCCAAAAATTATGGTTAAACTCAAAGTGGAAGTATGTTTTCTAAAATGGTCATCTAGACGTCGTTCTTTCGACTGAAATGACTACCTTTACAAAAACGACTTGTAACTTATTTTTCCAACTATAAACCTATACTTTTTCTGTTTAGATTCATAAAATAGAGTTCAATATGAAACCATAGCAATTTGATTCACTCAAAACGGATTTAAAATGAAGAAGTTATGGGTAAAACAAGATTGGATAATTTTTCTCATTTTAGCTACGTGAAAATTGGTAACAAATCTATTCCAACCATAACTTAATCAACTTGTATTGTATATTATGTAATCTTGAGATACCATAGACACGTATACAATGTTTCGACCTATCATGTCGACACATCTATATATATTTCGGAACAACCATAGACACTCTATATGTGAATGTTGGAGTTAGCTATACAGGGTTGAGGTTGATTCCAAAATATAAATAGTTTGATTTGTGATCAATACTGAGATACGTATACACTGGGTCGTGGATTGATTCAAGATAATATTTATCAATTTATTTCTGTACATCTAACTGTGGACAACTAGTTGTAGGTTACTAACGAGGACAGCTGACTTAATAAACTTAAAACATCAAAATATATTAAAAGTGTTGTAAATATATTTTGAACATACTTTGATATATATGTATATATTGTTATAGGTTCGTGAATCAACCAGTGGCCAAGTCTTAATTCCCGACGAAGTAAAAATCTGTGAAAGTGAGTTATAGTCCCACTTTTAAAATCTAATATTTTTGGGATGAGAATACATGCAGGTTTTATAAATGATTTACAAAATAGACACAAGTACGTGAAACTACATTCTATGGTTGAATTATCGAAATCGAATATGCCCCTTTTTATTAAGTCTGGTAATCTAAGAATTAGGGAACAGACACCCTAATTGACGCGAATCCTAAAGATAGATCTATTGGGCCTAACAAACCCCATCCAAAGTACCAGATGCTTTAGTACTTCGAAATTTATATCATATCCGAAGGGTGTCCCGGAATGATGGGGATATTCTTATATATGCATCTTGTTAATGTCGGTTACCAGGTGTTCACCATATGAATGATTTTTATCTCTATGTATGGGATGTGTATTGAAATATAAAATCTTGTGGTCTATTATTATGATTTGATATATATAGGTTAAACCTATAACTCACCAACATTTTTGTTGACGTTTTAAGCATGTTTATTCTCAGGTGATTATTAAGAGCTTCCGCTGTCGCATACTTAAATAAGGACGAGATTTGGAGTCCATGCTTGTATGATATTGTGTAAAAACTGCATTCAAGAAACTTATTTTGTTGTAACATATTTGTATTGTAAACCATTATGTAATGGTCGTGTGTAAACAGGATATTTTAGATTATCATTATTTGATAATCTACGTAAAGCTTTTTAAACCTTTATTGATGAAATAAAGGTTATGGTTTGTTTTAAAATGAATGCAGTATTTGAAAAATGTCTCATATAGAGGTCAAAACCTCGCAACGAAATCAATTAATATGGAACGTTTTTAATCAATAAGAACGGGACATTTCAATGTTGACCGGTGAATCTCGAACGTTAAAACTTGTAAAAACTATATGATGACATATATATGGTTATATATATAGTTAACATGATATTATGATAAGTAAGTATCTCATTAGGTATTTTAACAATGAGTTATATACATAAAAATGGGACTATTGAATTTAAGAAACTCAAAAACGATATATATAACGATTATCGTTATAACAACGTCTTACTAAGCACATATGAATCATATTAAGATATTAATACACTTGGTTAATTATGTTAAATGATAAGTAAACATGTCATTAAGTGTATTAACAATGAACTACATATGTAAAAACAAGACTACTAACTTAATGATTTCGAAACGAGACATATATGTAACGATTATCGTTGTAACAACATTTAACTGTATATGTATCATACTAATATATATTAATATATCATAATATCATGATAATGTAATAATTTAACATCTCTTTATATATAATAAACAATGGGTTAACAACATTTAACAAGATAGTTAACCTAAAGGTTTCAAAACAACATTTACATGTAATGACTAACGATGACTTAACGACTCAGTTAAAATGTATATAACTGTAGTGTTTTAATATGTATTCATACACTTTTGAAAGACTTCAAGACACTTATCAAAATACTTCTACTTAACAAAAATTCTTACAATTACATCCTCGTTCAGTTTCATCAACAATTCTACTCGTATGCACCCGTATTCGTACTCGTACAATACACAGCTTTTAGATGTATGTACTATTGGTATATACACTCCAATGATCAGCTCTTAGCAGCCCATGTGAGTCACCTAATACATGTGGGAACCATCATTTGGAAACTAGCATGAAATATCTCATAAAATTACAAAAATATTAGTAATCATTCATGACTTATTTACATATAAACAAATTACACATCCTTTATATCTAATCCATATACCAACGACTAAAAACACCTACAAACACTTTAATTCTTCAATTTTCTTCATATAATTGATCTCTCTCAAGTTCTATCTTCAAGTTCTAAGTGTTCTTCATAAATTCTATAAGTTCTAGTTTCATAAAATCAAGAATACTTCCAAGTTTGCTAGCTTACTTCCAATCTTGTAAAGTGATCGTCCAACCTCAAGAAATCTTTCTTATTTATAGTAAGATATCTTTCTAATACAAGGTAATACTCATATTCAAACTTTGATTCAATTTCTATAACTATAACAATCTTATTTCGAGTGGAAATCTTACTTGAACTTGTTTTCGTGTCATGATTTTGCTTCAAGAACTTTCAAGCCATCCAAGGATCCTTTGAAGCTAGATCTATTTTTCTCATTTCCAGTAGGTTTTTCCACAAAACCTGAGGTAGTAATGATGTTCTTAACATCATTCGATTCATATATATTAAACTACCTTATTCGAAGGTTTAAACTTGTAATCACTAGAACATAGTTTAGTTAATTCTAAACTTGTTCACAAGCAAAAGTTAATCCTTCTAACTTGACTTTTAAAATCAACTAGACACATGTTCTATATCTATATGATATGCTAACTTAATGATTTAAAACTTGAAAACACGAAAAACACCGTAAAACTGGATATACGCCGTCGTAGTAACACCGCGGGCTGTTTTTGGTTAGTTAATTAAAAACTATGATAAACTTTGATTTAAAAGTTGTTCTTCTGGGAAAATTATTTTCTTATGAACATGAAACTATATCCAAAAATTATGGTTAAACTCAAAGTGGAAGTATGTTTTCCAAAATGGTCATCTAGACGTCGTTCTTTCAACTAAAATGACTACCTTTACAAAAACAACTTGTAACCTGTATTTCCGACTATAAAATTATACTTTTTCTGTATAGATTCATAAACTTAAGTTCAATATGAACCATAGCAACTTGAACTACTCAAAACGGATTTAAAACGAAGAAGTTATGGGTAAAACAAGATTGGATATTTTTGCTTGTTGTAGCTACGTGAAAATTGGTAACAAATCTATATTAATCATATCCTAGCTAACTCATATTATATTATACATGTATTCTAATATATTATGTAATCTTGGGATACCATAGACACGTATGCAAATGTTTTGACATATCATATCGACCCATGTATATATGTTATTTGGAACAACCATAGACACTCTATATGCAGTAATCTTGGAGTTAGCTATACAGGTTTGAGGTTGATTCCAAAAATATATATACTTTGAGTTGTGATCTAGTCTGAGACGTGTATACACTTGGTCATGGATTGGGTCAAGATAATTTATATCAATTTATTTATGTACATCTAACTATGGATAACTAGTTGTAGGTTACTAACGAGGACAGCTGACTTAATAAACTTAAAACATTAAAACGTATTAGAAATGTTGTAAATATATTTTGAACATACTTTGATATATATGTACATATTTGTTATAGGTTCGTGAATTGACCAGTGGCCAAGTCTTACTTCCCGACGAAGTAAATCTGTGAAAGTGAGTTATAGTCCCACTTTTAAAATCTAATATTTTTGGGATGAGAATACATGCAGCTTTATAAATATTTTACAAAATAGATACAAGTACATGAAACTACTTTCTATGGTTGAATGATCGAAGCCGAATATGCCCCTTTTTGCTTGGTAGCCTAATAATTAGGGAACATCACTAGTTTTGAGAATTAGTTCACGCCTAATTGACGCGAATCCTAAAGATAGATCTATTGGACCTAACAAACCCCATCCAAAGTACCGGATGCTTTAGTACTTCGAATTCATTTTTATCATGTCCGAAGAATTTTCCGGAATGATAGGGGATATTCTTATATGCATCTTGTTAATGTCGGTTACTAGGTGTTCACCATATGAATGACTTTTATCTCTATGTATGGGATGTATATTGAAATATGAAATCTTGTGGTCTATTATTATGATTTGATAATATATAGGTTAAACCTATAACTCACCAACATTTTTTGTTAACGTTTTAAGCATGTTTATTCTCAGGTGATTATTAAGAGCTTCCACTGTTGCATACTAAAATAAGGACAAGATTTGGAGTCCAATGCTTGTATGATATTGTGTAAAAACTGCATTCAAGAAACTTATTTTTGATGTAATATATTCTTATTGTAAACCATTATGTAATGGTCGTGTGTAAACAGTATATTTTAGATTATCATTATTTGATAATCTACGTAATGCTTTTTAAACCTTTATCGATAAAATAAAGGATATGGTTATTTTAAAAATGAATGCAGTCTTTGAAAAACGTCTCATATAGAGGTCAAAACCTCGCGACGAAATCAATTAATATGGAACGTTTATAATCAATATGAACGAGACATTTCAGTTTTGACATATCATATCGACGCATCTATATATATTATTTGGAATAACCATAGACACTCTATACGCAGTAATGCTGGAGTTAGCTATACAGGGTTGAGGTTGATTCTACAATAATATATATAGTTTGAGTTGTGATCGAGTCTGAGACATGTACACGGGTCACGATACGTATTAATTAATTCGAATATTATATATTAAACTATATATGAATTATTGGACTGTTAACTGTGGACTGCCGACATTGGACAAATAAAATTAATTAAAATATTGTTTATAACATATGAAACTAAACAATTCTTCAAGTTTGCCACTTGATTTCATTTTAAACCTCATTTGTATCTTGATAATTACAATCTGCGTTCAAACCTTTCATGATTCTTGAAAACACCACAAACGAGAGAATGAACCAACCGCACTTCATCTACGGGAGAAAAGATTTATGCATATAGTTAAGCATCTAAAAAACTCTCGAAAACTGAGTAAACGTTTAACACGTAGCTGTGCTAATTCCTCTAGCGTTGTTATTACCGGAAACAACCTTGCAATTCTTTTTCAAAGTAGCAAATTTTGTCACAGCTCCAGCAAGTCAACTTCGACTTTATGTTCAAAATAACCTTATTATAACCTTGATATATATGCGTGCTCTTTTATTGTTACCAGGGAACCTTTTATATTCCATCATATTACCAGCAGACGTACCAGCAACCTCGTTGCTTCTTGGCTTCAATCTCTTCGATAAATCATTATATTTATTCATTGAAACCCTATCATATACTCATTCGCATCTTGTAACGAGAATAGCCATATCAATTACCGAGAATCGGCAACCAGTATTTTGAAAACTCACAGCATATCTACCATTTATCTCTTAGAATTATGATCTTTCATTCTAAAATTTTGAAAAGCACTCAGTCTACAAATCAATACTCTGAATGTTGAAAAAAACTGAATGAAGCAGCAGAAATCGTAGACAACCGTATACGAACTTAATCATCAGAAGTTTGATGATAAAGAATAGTATGTTGGAAAAGCTCAGAAAAGTTGGAACTGGAAAACGAATTGAGCTAACCACGAAGGAGACCAAGGATAAATACAAGGACCATACCCTATATTCAAAGAATCCAGGTAATTCTGGATCCGTTGAAATCTTTAGAGAATATCTTGCTCCGAAGTCATGTTAAAATCTTGAGGAAAATCTTTCTTCAGCAACCATCGAACTTAGAAATTCCAAAATATCATCATAAATATCTTCGATATTTCTGAAGATATTTTCATAAATATTCTAGTCCGAAATTATTTATGTCTTTGTGCTATCTATATTACATCATAAAGGAAACTACTTTAGTTTCTAAATTTCCTTAAAATTCGAGTTTGAATTATGAATGATTTTGAAGTAGTGTTGAAAATTGATGCATGAGTTAGTATAATATAATGACACTTGATCAACATGATTATATTACAGTAAGTCATGCTGAGTTTCTAAATGGAACGTGATGATTCACAGATCATAACGTCATCATGTGTCATGTTACATAACTCTTTCATTCTATTCTCAGCGATTCTGGTAATTTGACAAATTAAATCGTGCGATTTTGTTTTTTATTGTTTAGAACATTAAGTTTATTCGAAACTCCATACTTACAAATTCTGGACCGTTACTCGCTTTAATAGAGGTCGAGAAGATAATAAAAAGGCAAAGAGCTCCAAAATAATATATATATATATATATATATATATATATATATATATATATATATATATATATATATATATATATATATATATATATATATATATAAAGCCCGATCATAACACGGAGGTTACAAACTGTGGATGTTAATACGAATAGCAATATAAGACGCGGTAGAAATAAGAATGGTATCACCCCAAGGTAATAGTAAAACTAAACATATTTTTCTGGTGGAAGATTGAAAAGAAGGATGACGGAAATGATAATTAGGAAAATATCAAGGATTAGAACTGGATTAAGCATTTTCACAATCTTTTGGATGTATGAACTAAGAAGGTAAGTATAGGAATGATGAGGATAATGGAACGAAAGAGTTTAATTTATAATGAAAATAGCAGACAGAGGAATTGAGGCAGATCACCGTATTAAATTATAGAGATCTTAATTTCCTTACTCACCGAAGAATCAAATCTTTTAGATTTCGAAGATTTTCTTTAAATCCCTTGAATTCCGGAATTCAACTAAGACAACGTCAAAAGTTAAGACACACCTTAATTTCTAAATTCAACCATGACTAGTAAAAAGTTATAATGAAACTTATCTTTCTCATTTCACTATTAAGTGATAGCTTCACTCGTACTCTTCGAATAATCGAATTATTTTATCTTTATTACTCAATGATGATAGAACTCTATTTATCAACTCATATTAGTCATGAAAACATTTTTATTGTTAGCCATGACCACTTCACTCAAATTTCGGGACGAAATTTCTTTAACGGGTAGGTACTGTGACGACCCGGGAATTTCCGACGAAATATAAACTTGATCTTTATATATTTTTGACACGATAAGCAAAGTCTGTAATATTGAGTCTCAGACTTTTGAAGTTGTTTTATGAAGTCATTTGACTTCGACCATTTCCGACGATTCACGAACCATTATTTGTAAATAGATAAATATATATAAATAAGTAAATATAAATAATTATGCATAAGAATATTAATAAACTAATATATACAATATACAATTTGTTATAAATAAATATGTAAACTAATATAAGATATATTAAAAATTATTATAAAAGTGAATATATAGAGTATGTTATATATATATATATATATATATATATATATATATATATATATATATATATATATATAAGAAATTTTGAAGTTATTTAGTAAACGATGGAAACGCTCATTTTTCAATCAATTGATAGTAAGCGAATTAAAAAGGAACTTATATTATTTTTAAAATAAACGGTGATCCGAAAATGAGTTCAATAAATTTTAGGCTTATTAAAAATGTATTTAGGAACTATTTGTTAAGTTTTAACACTTTTTATATTTTATCCATAAATGAGAGGGACAGATGTTGTAATTTTTATTTAACCAATTAAGGATCGAATTTAATACCATAATAACTAAAATAAATAAATAAAGTTAATTTAAAATTTTGGGATTTTTCCGAAGACTTTTATCCGCCCCTAATTTCAAATAGTGCACGATACCCGGTCCGGGAAGGAGTGTCGACAGAGGAAAAATCCATGTACATCACTGATTACTGTTCTAATCATTCACATGTTAATTAATATATTTATTATTAATATTAAATATTATAAATATTTCCTAGTATATATCTATATATCTTTACGTATGTGTATGAAAGTGAGGGGAGGAGAAAACCATCGCCACCTCCTCACCTCCGCCGCTGCCACCACCCTACTTCCGGTCACCGTAACCGCCGGCCAGCACCACCACTCAAACTGATCCGGCTACTCCACCATAAACAACCATCGAGAAACCCTCCATCACTTTGTTTGCTCTCCTTGTTCATGATCACAACCACCACCACCATCATCATGTTCTATTAAAACACCCACCAAGAGCCACTGATCATCACTCTCACTCACTCTTCCAACTGCGTGTTTCCCGTTTACTATTCTGAATTGTTTTCCTCATCGATGAAGATCAACAAAACGTCAACCATCGAAACCCATTTCAAAACAACAATCCTAAGGATCAACAGTGAACATTCATGATGATGATGGTGACGGGTATGATGATGATAGAAGTTGATGAAGATGATGAGTGGTGATTTTATGATGATGCCGATTGGCGATGAGATAGTGATGAAGCTACGGATATGACGATAATGATTGAATACGATAATGAAACGGGAAGATGAATGATGATATGAACGATGTGATTAGGATGGTGATGTACTGATGATACAAGACTTGTGTAAAATGATGATCATCGAAGAAGACGATGAATAGTTAAAGAATGATGATGATGAGTCGCGTATGATAATGAGATGGTAAGGATGATGTTACGATAATGATACGAATATTAATTATGATCATGTTATTAGTTGTGATAAAGGGTATATGATAATGATGACACAGGAACGATGATGATGATGGAGTATAATGATATGATGATGATGATGTTGAGTTGATTATGATGATGATGAGCCGAGATAAAAGATGACGACAATGATAGGATCGATAATGATGAAGTTGTGAATATGATTGTGAAAATGATGATCGATTTTACATGATGATCGACGAGGTGATGTATGATGATAATGATGTACGATTATATTATGCACGATGGTTCTATGGTGATGAAGATGATGATGATGAATGAAAATTGATTATGATATTAATAAATGGTATAATTATTAACAATATAGTTATTATTATTATTATTATTATTACAATTATAGTTAGTATTTTATCATAATTATTATTAATATTATTATTTTTATCATGATTATGAACCGAGTGGGATGATGACGTTAATAGTAATCGAAATGATGTTGATGATGATCGTGATGGTCATGAACGATGGAGATGATGAATGACGACTATGACCGATGGCGTTTAAGAGGGTATAACTTTTATTATCATAAAATTTATATTATCATTATTATTAATACTATTATTATCATTATTATTATTAAAATAAGTGTTATCATTATTATTATTTTTATTATAATAACTATTATTATTATCATTATTATTATTACTATTATTATAAGAATTATTATTAGGTATTATAAGTGTTTGGATTAAAAATGTGGATAATATTATGATCAAATGTATACTAATTATGTTAAATATAGATAAAATCATAAGAGTTGATAATAGACAATATTATGAACACATATAAAATAAAATTTAGTTATGGACGATATATGTATGTATGATATATTTTTTTTAATTATTATTAATTATAATATTAAAATAATCATTTCCATTAGTATTATTTCATTGAAATAATTTTTATATAAAAACATTATTATTATATTTTTTATATATTATTAATATTAATTTACATTATTATTAAAAATTATCATTATTATTATCATTACTATTTTAACTATCATTATTATTTAATTATAATTTTTATTATTATTTTTATAACAAATAAATATTATAATGATATTACATATAATGATATACTAAACATGTTGACATTTTTTTATAAACAAAATTACATATAACAAAGTATTGACAAAATACTATTATACATATTAATATATCTACATGTATAAATATTAATAGTTTTAAGTATATACAAAATTAGATACATATGACATATAAACTAAGATATAATATAATATATATAAATTTGTTAGATTTTAAAATATATGTGTTAATACATATACAAATGATATAGGTTCGTGAATCTGAGGCCAACCCTGCATTGTTCAATATAGTCATATGTATTTTTACTACAAAATACATTAGGTGAGTTTCATTACTCCCTTTTTAAATGCTTTTGCAATATATATTTTTGGGACTGAGAATACATGCGCTACTTTTATAAATGTTTTACGAAATAGACACAAGTAATTGAAACTACATTATATGGTTGAATGATCGAAGCCGAATATGCCCCTTTTTGCTTGGTAGCCTAAGAATTAGGGAACATCACTAATTTTGAGAATTAGGGCACACCTAATTGACGCGAATCCTAAAGATAGATCTATTGGGCCTAACGAACTCCATCCAAATTACCGGATGCTTTAGTACTTCGATGTTGTTTTTATCATGTTCGAAGGATTTCCTGGAATGATAGGGGATATTTTTATATGCATGTTGTTAATTTCGGTTACCAGGTGTTCACCATATGAATGATTATTTTTGTCTCAATGCATGAGACGTATATTTATGAGAAATGAAAATCTTGTGGTCTATTAAAATGATGGAAATGATTATTTATGTTAAACTAATAAACTCACCAACGTTTTGGTTGACAATTTAAAGCATGTTTATTCTCAGGTATGAAAGAAATCTTCTGCTGTGAATTTGCTCATATTAGAGATATTACTTGGAGTCATTCATGACATATTTCAAAAGACGTTGCATTTGAGTCATCGAGTTCATCAAGATTATTATTAAGTCGATTATAGTTGGATATATTATGAAAGAGTATGCATGCTGTTAACTTTCAATGTAAATGAAAGTTTGTCTTTTAAAAACGAATGCAATGTTTGTAAAATGTATCATATAGAGTTCAAGTACCTCGTGATGTAACCAACTATTGTGAATCGTTTGTAATCGATATGGACTTCGTCCTGATGTATATGAACGGGTCCTTTCACCTACTTGGTATTTAACTTTAATTGGTGAAAGATTAACAAGTTTTAAATGGTAACATTTACATGCTTCCGCTTTATTTGATTCTTAAAAGGTTTTAAGTATTATGAAACTTGTTAAATCCCAACAATGGTATCAGAGCCAAAGTTGTTGAAATATGCTTCGAGATGGTTATTAAAACCCACTATATCTTTGCATTTTATGAACATGCATGCAAGTAAAATGCAAAAACTTTGGGTTTTGGGTGGTACCTCATTTTGGCCGAATTTGGGAAGGTCCAAAAGGTGGTTTTGGGTTTGCCATTTGGTTAATATTTGTTGTATGTTGAAGTTCACAATCAAGCCTTGACCTTGTGTTTGAATGGTTGCATGTTTGGTTGATTATTTATTATTCATTTGGTATGTAATATTAATTCATTCAATTTGGTTTGTAATAATATTACTTTGGTTATGTAATTTATTTTATATTTGGTATGTAAAATAGATTAGGTTGTATTTCATTTTCTAGACAAAATGTATTAGGATATATTTTGTAACAAGATGAAGATACAAGAAGAAAAGGAAGAACACAAGAAGATTGTATTTGGATGCAAGATTAAGTGGGAGATTTAAATTCTCCTACTTTGAGTTATAACCCCTTAACCGGTGGCATTTGTTTTCGGCTAAACAAATGTCTACCAAATTGGCTTGATTTTGAACATATTTGTTTTGCATGCATGGTTGTTTATTGTGTTTGTATGTTTGTTTGCTACAAGTAAATCACAAGTTAACAACAAGTAAAATGACAATTTAATTGGTTAAATTAGACATTATTAACGACATGAAAAACGATAATTTAATTGGTTAAATTAAAAATGGCTAAATGGATTATAATAATTGGTTATTAAAACACATATAAAATGGTTTATATCAATGTAATGAAATTGGCTTTATTACATAACTTGAAAAATGAATTTTCAAATAAACCATACACTAAATGCATGTTGGTGTATGGTGTAAAAGTTTTCTCAAAACTAGAATTAATGAAAACTTAAAATCCCTTATTAACAAGGCAAACAAGTTAAACACCATCCTTTTGTGTGACACTTAAAAATATTAGGGAACTCATAATGGGATAAAGGTCACCTAACCATTATGAGCAAACTAACATGATTAAGGTGAATTTCACACACTTGTGGGATAAAGGTCACCTAACCACTTGTATGTTAAATTTACACGTTTACACAAGTAGGACGACTTGATTTGAGAATCATGAACTTAGGGTCACCGAAGCATGAGGAACAAATAGGCGTTGATGGGATAAATATGCCATGCAAAAGGATTGCATGATCCTATAACTTAGAAGTTGCAAAAGGATTGCAATTGTCATATAATGACTACCTAGCTAAATCAAATGACGGGATAAAGGTCACCTAACCGAAATTTGGTTTATCGTTGGATTCTAAAATTTAATGAATATCAATTGGATTTAAAGGGTATTGATTGTTAAATTAAATTTGATACTTAAACAACTTTGTTAAATTTTTTAGATGGCCAATAACAACAACATTCCAAACGCACTAATCAACTTTAACAATCTATCGTTGAGGTCAATCCTCGAAAAGGAAAAACTTAACCATACGAACTTCATGGATTGGTTTCGCAATCTAAGAATTGTCCTCAAACTTGAGGATAGGGTGTATGTGTTGGAAGACCCCAATCCCGATCAACCGGACGAGGATGATACAGAAGGCATGGCTTATTGGGAGAAATATTGCACCGATTCGGTGCAAGTTTCTTGCCTCATGCTAGGGACTATGATACCAGAACTCCAAAAGGATTTCGAGCATCATAGTGCATATGACATGATTACACAATTGAAGGAGATGTTCCTTCAACAAGCTCGTGTCGAGCGCTTCGAAACGGTTCGAGCACTTCATGCATGTCGGATGGACGACTCCCAATCCTTTTCATCTTATGTCCTTAAGATGGCCAAAGCGAGCATGGGTAAAAGGGCTTTACCCATGTTTATGATCAATGAAGGCAAGTCCAAAAACAATAACACTTCTAAGCCAAAGATGGCTAAGATGAAAGGACCTGCCTACCAAGGCAAGGGCAAGGGAAAGAGGAAGATGGTTACCCTAACCGATAATAACAAGAAGCAAAAGGTTGCTGGTAAAGCTAACCCCAAGGAAGATCCGTGCTTTGGTTGCCGTGAAATGGGTCACTGGAAACGCAACTGCCCGGTCAACCTAAATGAGTTGAAAGAAAAGAGGGATGCAGGGCAAACCTCAGGTAATGTATATATGGTATACGTTGATCATAGTATTACTTCTTCTAATACATGGGTATTAGACACAGGATGTGGAACTCATATTTTCAATTCTTTGCAGGGGTTCAAAAAGAGTAATCAAGATGCGGGAACAACAAGTCTCTTAATGGGAAATGGAACAAGGGTGCAAGTGAAAGCTCAAGGAGACTTTGTTTTAAAGCTTCCAAGTGGTTTGGAGCTTATTTTGAAAAATGTTTTGTATGCACCCGATTTATCACGAAACATTATTTCTGTAACCCGTTTGAAACAATATGGTTTTAATCTTAATTTCATTAATGATGATATCCATGTTTATTTAGATAATGTGTTCTATTTTAAGGCTTCACCTTTGAATGGTATTTATGAATTGGTTCATGATGACACATCATTCAATAGCTCAATGTTCAATGCAAACACCAAGAAACTTAAAAGGGATTTGAGTGATTCCTACTTATGGCATTGCTGCCTTGGTCACATAAACAAGAATCGAATGCATACACTTCAAAAGAATGGACTTTTGAAATCAAATGAACTAGACTCGTTTGATGTATGTGAATCTTGTTTACAAGGCAAAATGAATAAAGCACATTTCAAAGGGACCTATGAAAGGGCTAAAGACTTATTGGGATTAATACATTCGGATGTATGTGGACCCTTTAAGCCCATGACTAGGAAAGGTGAAAGATACTTCATCACTTTCATTGATGACTTTAGTAATTTCGGATATGTCTACTTGTTAAGACATAAGGGCGAAACTTCTGAAGCATTCAAGGAATATCAAAACGAAGTACAAAATCAACTCAATAAGACAATCAAGGTACTTCGTACCGATAGAGGAGGTGAATACCTAAGTGATGCTTTCCAAGATCATCTTAAAAGTTGTGGGATTATCTCGCAACTCACCCCTCCTGGAACACCCCAACTTAATGGAGTTTCCGAAAGGAGGAACCGAACCCTAATGGATATGGTTCAATCTATGATGGCTAGAAGCTCGTTGCCTCTATCATTTTGGGGTTATTGTCTATGCTCCGAAACTCGTATTCTAAATATGGCCCCAACCAAGAAAGTGGAACAAACTCCTCATGAGATGTGGTTTGGAAAACCTCCATCTCTATCATACTTAAAGGTATGGGGATGTGAAGCTTATCCTAAGCGTTACGTCCCTAATAAGTTGAATGCTCGATCTACAAAGTGTATCTTCATAGGATATCCCAAGGATGATATGGGATACTATTTCTATGATCCAACTGAGCAAAATGTATTTGTTGCTCGAAAGGCTGAATTCCATGAAACTAAGTTCCTAATGGAAGGAAATAGTGAAAGGAAGATAGATCTTAAATAGGTTCAAGATCAAGTAGATGATACACAATTGGTTGACACTAGCACTCAACATGAAAATGTTGAGAGTGATCAAATGGATGATCAAAATACACAAGACGTTCGCATATCTGGTAGGATTAGTAATCCTCCTGAGATATATGGGTTTCTCATGGATGGTTGCTATGTGGTTGATTTGGATGAACCAACAAACTACCAAGATGCTTTATCAAGGATTGATAAAGATAAATGGCAGAAAGCCATGAACGCTGAGATGCAATCCATGTATGACAACCAAGTTTGGGAACTTGTTGCACAACCTACTGGCTCAAGGCTAGTTGATTGTAAATGGCTTTTCAAAATGAAAACTGACATACATGGAAACTTGGATACATATAAAGCTAGACTTGTAGCAAAAGGTTTCACTCAAACTCAAGGGGTTGACTATGATGAAACTTTTTCGCCTGTGGCAATGCTAAAGTCTATTAGGATCTTACTTTCCATTGCTGCTCATTATGATAATGAAATATGGCAAATGGATGTCAAGACCGCTTTCCTAAATGGACATCTTGAGGAAGATGTCTATATGGTTCAGCCTGAAGGTTTTGTTGATCCGAAGTGTCCTAAAAAGGTATGCAAGTTAAAGAAGTCAATCTACGGATTGAAACAAGCATCTAGAATGTGGAATCATCATTTTAATGAGGAGGCCAAGAAATTTGGTTTCATTAAAAATGGTGATGAAGCTTGTGTATACAAGAAAGCTAGTGGGAGCACTATCATGTTCCTTGTATTATATGTGGATGATATATTATTATTTGGGAACGATATTCCAACAATGCAAGGTGTTAAAACTTGGTTAAGTAAATGCTTCTCCATTAAGGATCTTGGAGAAGCACAATACATTTTGGAGATTGGGATCTACAGGAATAGATCCAAGAAACTGATAGGTTTGAATCAAAGTGCATACATTGAAAAGATCTTAAAAAGGTTAAAGATGGAAAACTCTAAGAAAGGTTTAGTACCTATTCAAAGAGGAACGCTTCTCAGTTCATCCCAGTGTCCTACCACGAAAGATGAACAAGAGAGAATGAAGAAAGTCCCTAGCGCATCTGCTATTGTTCAATCATGTATGCAATGATATGCACTAGACCGGATGTGTCATGCGCTCTTAGCTTGACAAGTAGATACCAGAATAACCCAGGAAACAGTCATTGGATTGCTGTTAAAAGTATATTGAAATACCTTAGGAGGACTAAGGATATGTTTCTAATATATGGGTTTGGTGAGGAGGAACTCGCTGTAAAAGGTTACGTGGACGTGAGTTTCCAAACTGATTGAGATGATTCTCGATCACAGTCTTGTTATGTCTTCACGTTAAATGGAGGTGCGGTCTCTTGGAAGAGTTCAAAACAGGATGTTGTTTCATTATCCACTATAGAATCGGAGTATATTGCCGCCTCATTAGTAGTACAGGAAACTGTATGGATGAAGAAATTCATCGACGACTTAGGAGTAGTCCCTTCCATTCAGGACCCTCTTGAGATCTTTTGTGACAACGAGGCTGCGATTGCTCAAATCAAGGAACCTCGTGCTCACTAAAAGACCCGTCACATTGAGCGGAGATTCAACTACATAAGGGATGAATTTGAAAAGGGAAATACATGTATTCGAAAAGTTCACACAGATCTTAATATAGCGGATCCTCTCACGAAGCTCTTACATGGAGCAAAACATGCAGGACATGTTTGTGCATTAGGGCTTCGATATTCTAGTGATTAGTCATGATCTGTTTTAAGTATTATAACGGAATGAAATTTTTTCAAACTCATTAATATAATTATGGTATTAATTTATTAATCTTGAGTCATGTTCCTATTTTGCATATTTTATCCATGAATAAGTAATTATTCTAAATTCCGTAGTCGATTACATTTATGGGAACAAGTGTGAGGTTTAGACTATTATGAACTTGGATTGGTATACATTCATGGGCTGAATGCGGGGCAAGGTTGCAACCAAGGTTCATATATATTTGTGGATAAAATATTGGAAGACCCGCCCTCAAGATTTACTAAATAGAGCCTTTGTGGTTGATCACATGTAATCTTGAGTAAAGGCAAATATCATTGTATCCTCTGACCTGAGATACATATTGGGTTCGGATATCCACTAAGTATTGTGCCTTGATTCTTTCCTTCGCTATTCTGAAATATGGTAGTTCATAAGGAAGAGCTCAGGTGTGATACAAAGTATATATCTAGGACGTATGTAGTCAAGATGGAATTTGTCCCTCTTATTCATTGAGAGTCAGATGTCTAAGGCCTGATGAAGTTAAATCTAAAAGAGAGTGATCACTCTGTATCTCTTGGATTTAACATGACATCTAGGACGAAAGGATAAAATGAAAGATTCACCTATTCATATTCGAGATGGGAACTCGAAAGGGATGATGTTATTGAATGGCATTAAGACATAACATATTGGGGGTGATGGACGGTCATTAGGTGGTATCCATCACTTGCATTAATTTCTTATGTTTCTCGTGCAAGTGGGAGATTGAAGGTATTTCGTATGCCCGAGAGACATATTAAATTAATGTGGCTGATGTGTTTTGATCCAAGTCGGGTCATACCCAATAACAAGCTTACCAACACCTTATTCGTATTTGATGTTAACGATTGGATCATTGATCAAATACGCGACACTTGAATTTTAAGAAAAATGGTTTTCTGAAATATTACTTGATGTGTATATATAAATTATGGAATAATTTATATAACAAGAGTTTAAATTATTTATGGGTTAAATAATTGATTTTGTTGTGTTACATTTTATAAAGTTTTGGTTTTATAAAAATAAATGTACATGACAAATATATATATATGGAAGTATTATAAAGAGTTTTATAAAATCTAATACTTTTATAAAACTAATTTTATAACATGAAAGAGGAAGTGGCCTTGGAGTTGCAAGTTCATGCACATGACTTAGATTCCTTGACCCATATTTCCCATTTCCATATACCAACTTCTTGACTCTTGGAACAACACACACATGCAATTTACACTTCAAAAAAACTGCAAAAAGGCACCTACATTCAGCTATCTGGCCGTGGGGTTTTTGGTGCAAAGGAAGGTTCAAAATTTGGTTTTTGCAAGCTTAATTCAGGTGTTAATAAATCCTAACCAAAGTACAAGGTGTTGGTGATAAGCTTGGGGTATAACAACTTGAGGTTTCATACTTTTGGAGCTCCATTCATCATCATCATCTTCATCACTTATCAACAAGCTTGGAATAGGTATAATCTCTTTATTCTTGCTTGTAGTTTGTAAGTATATTTCTTGACTTGATCCTACTTGGGATTTAACTTTAATTGGTTAAAGATTAACAAGTTTTAAATGGTAACATTTACATGCTTCTGCTTTATTTGATTCTTAAAAGGTTTTAAGTATTATGAAACTTATTAAATCCCAACAGTCGTTCGTTTAAGAAGACAATAGAATCAAAATTTTATCTATAAAATTATCTTAATAACATAGTTGATAGAGGAGTAGTTTTGGGTTTATCTAAAGTTCTAAGGCAAACAGGTAAATAAGGTAAAGTAAATGCGATAAGAGTTGTAATTCATATAAGGTTAAGATATGTGTGTGTTATCATTTCATCAGTTACATAGCTGAGATTGTGGAATGTTGGCTCATGAATAGGCAGTGACTTTATTTCTCCTATGTTGTACATAGACGTCCCTATCATGTTGGTGATATGTCACTGGGTTATTACACTAGGTTTCGTGATTCTGAATAGACAGCAGTGCCCTTAACCCTCGACGTCCATCTAACACGAGTACATGTATGTAATATTTCTCAAAATATACATATTTATCTTCACAATATCTCCTTACATTCGTGGCGTTTCGATACAGTTTGTGATGATTAGTGAGCGATTTGCGGTATATGCTCATTTTGGGGCATAAGTGGTCTAAAAGATCATATTTATGCATGAGAAATCAACCATTAGGCTTACGGAATGAATCAAGTGAAGTTTTGAGATTAAAAAGTCAAGTTTCAAGCAAAAACGGCGTTCCAAATGGCCAGAACGTCGTTTCAGGACTGTTTTCAGCCAGAAACTCGGCTCGAATATAAAAATGAATTTAGAAATTTTTGGTTGAAGGAGCTACACCCTTAGGCTATTTTGGAGCCCTAAAAGGGTTCCAATCATGATTCCATCAAGATGAATGCTAATATCAGGCTCCCAACTCTAAATCCATGAAAATTTAAGCTCCATTTCCATCATCAATCATCCATTATAGTGTTTCTTCTCCATTTTGGTAGTAGCTTTTCTCCATTTTAGTTGTAATGATGAATGCTTGTTATATTTTTTATTTATTTCTTATTTATGCAATGATTATAGCTTAGATTGCTTGTGTTCACTTGATTTGTAAACTCGATGCTTGGATTTTGCCCTAATCTATGAATTGGGTGTTTGAATGAGTTGGTAATTATTATGCTTGGTCAAATATCCATTACTTTGATTGGTAAATGCTTTACTTTGATTATATAAGTTGCCTAGCTTTTCTTAGGGATTTGATTAGTGAAGCAATTTGTACTTCAACACCTTTGGTGATGTAGACAAACAAATTGGGGATTTCAAGGGATTGGGTTCTTAGTTTGGTTTGGTTTTCAATTGACTTTTATTCAACATGGTAGTGGTTGATTATCTTAAGGTATTTTGATAATTAAAGGATTTTAAGGGATTTTAATCCAAAACCGATGTCTCAATGATTTCACTTAAAACATAGTTTGATCTTTGAAATTAGTCTACGGGAGTTAACGAATTTCATTTGATTGAGGTTTAGAAGTTTACGAATGGAAATGAAACTATATGTTCAATCATTGTTGTGTAATGAATGAGTTAGATAAACCATGACAAAAGGTATAATAATCAAGTAGACACGCTTTTCTCTTATTTGTTAATCTCTTTCAATTTAAGTTTCACTTAATCAATACTTTATCAAAACCCCCCAATCAACTTAGGATAATTATTAGTGTTTTGAATTTCATGTAAACTGCTCCCTGTAGAACGAACCTTGACTGAATACTTGCTAGTTGCTATAATGATCGGGTTATTGTTGCCCGGGCGTTTGTGTGAATTGGTTAAGTGTTTTATAATTTTTTTTATATTATTATAAGTGGAACACAAAACTTCATCTATCAACTTTTTGACACCGCTTCCAGGGAGCGGTTTTAATTGGATTTTGAAATATTTGCTAGTGGTTGTTCGATCCTTTTGTAAGAATTTCATTCTTGCGAAAGTTACTTTTTCTATATTTGCTTGTATTTGCAACACTCTTGCTTATTTGTGGTGTGATTATGCTACATGGCGGAATATGATGCTTTGTATGACTACTTAATGTCAAGAATCACGATTTATGATCAACAAATGATGGGAGACTCAAGTAACATAGGTTTGGATAATGGTTATTTAGGAATGAATGATGATAACGGGTACACGGGCATGAACAATGAATATTATATGGGTATGAATGATGATTATGGGTATGTGAATGAGGGTTACATTGGTAATTATGATAATGGGTGTATGAATGACAACGGTTACATGAATCAATGGCAAGCTAATTTCGGGTCGAATGTGTGACGACCCGGGAATTTCCGACCAAATTTAAACTTAAACTTTGTATGATTTCGACACGATAAGCAAAGTCTGTAATGTTGAGTTTCAAAAATTTTGAACTGTTTTCATACAATCATTTAACTTCGACCATTTTCGACGATTCACGAACTATTATAATAAATAAATACATATATATTTAAATATATAAATATATATAATACTCTGAAATATAGTTTGATTTAATATATGATGTAAATTATAAAATAATATAAGAGATAATAAAATTTATTACATAAAATAAATCTATATATATATATATATATATATATATATATATATATACATAAAAAGTATATCTTTTGATTTCGAAGTTATTTAGTAAACAACGGTAACGCTCAATTGTAATTCGATTAATAGTAGGAGACGGCTAACTTATCACATGTTCATATTTTAAATGATATTATAAAAATTGTTATTAAATATTAAATCTATTGATTTCTGCTTTCACTTTCTGCTTTCACTTGATTGAACTTACAACCATACTTGGAATAAAAATCAAATTTACAATTGTTGAAGTACTGTGTTAGATTGATCAAGATATTGTGTGATTGTACCATTCTCTCCACTAACATTTAATTATAATATATATGATACGTGATTATTCATTCTCAGCACACCTACTTTACTTTCTGTTAGCCATCTCAATCTCATATACATAGTACATATTAACACAAGATGTATTTACAGATACATCTATATTAAGTTGATAATCTCACACACTTTATCATCACTCTTGAACCACAACATTCCTCACCACCATCCCTACGTTATGCTTCCTGTTTCTTTCTCTCCTTGTCGAGCCCACAACCCTGATCAAACTATATACCAAATCATCACCCATTTTTATTAAGACATCCCTTAAACCACTACTTCAACTAAAACGTTTATGTCTTTGTTTATTGGTTCCCAGACCCAAGCACCCTCCTGCTCCATGTCCCTGTTTTGATCAAAGATCCAAAACCACCACCAATTACTACTACCTGCTACCGTATACTTATTGTTTTTCGATCACCCTCACCAAATCATAACCAAGCTACAGTTCCAGCTTCTGTAACAGTAAAGGAAGATTGAGGTAATGATCAATTGATGCTGCTATTATTATTTTTTTCTGTTTCAATTCAAGCAAAAACGTCAATCCTCACCATTTTCCACTACCATTAAAACAACCAATAACCATTTCATTAAATCAAACTACCTGCTATTGTTTGTTTGCTTCTTGATAGATCATCAACAACCAAACACTCTTATGATTCAAATTATAATTAGGATACCGTTGTCTCTGCTTAGATCAAACCCAATAAACCCCATCGTCATAGCTGCTGCTTCTATTAACTCCTGCTATTCATTACTGCTAATTGAAATCAAACTCAAAAGCTCAAGAACGTATTCAGTTTTCCCTTCATGAATTGTTTCAGTCAAAAGTTAAATTCCAAATAAATTTATCAAAATCTATAAAAGCAGAAGTATTAAGAACAATCTATTTAAACTATCTATAGATCCTAATATCATGATTTAAGGATGAACTTTGAAGTTAACTGCAATTACATAAATCAAAATTGGAATGAATTACCAATTTTTAGATAATCAAACTATTTTACGAGTAATTGATACACGATTTTCAGAAGATTTTATGTTAATTCCAACATTTGCAAAACATCAAATTTTGAATTTAATTTTTAAACACATGAGGAACTACCTGAACCTTTCTTGGTCGATTGCAAAATTCTGGCAATTGTTTCAATCAACCTCACTTCAACAAAACTATTACTCGTGGTTTATAGAAAATTTTACCATCGATCCTTTCTCCATTTATTCATTAATTATTGTTTGATTCAAACCTAACCGTTTGCTAATCGAATAAACCACAACACATTAAACAATTTAATCAAACTGATAAATACCTTCAATCATCATTATAAGGAACTGCGATGAACCACCGTGATAATATCCTCCTCGAAACACCTCAATACCGGAGCATCGTCTTCTACCCTGCAAGAGTGCTTCTATCGATTAAACACATCGGATTATTTAAAACCTAAATAAATTAGGTTAGTAATGGAATGTTGGGCTTGTTAACTTGGGCTCAGTTTTAATGTTTAGCTTGGGCTTCTTGATCAATTGAATTCTTAATGGACTGAAAATTAAGCCCGAACGAATTTGAAGGTATTAATTAAAATTATTATTATTATTATTATTATTATTATTATTATTATTATTATTATTATTATTATTATTATTATTATTATTATTATTATTATTATTATAATTATTAATATTATTGTTATTATTGTTATTAGTTTATTTCTTATTAAATATTATAGATAAAATCATTATTATGAACAATATTATTATTACTAATATTACAATCATTATCATTATTAGTATTATCACTAAATATTATTATTATTATAGTTAATATTAATTTTATAAAACTACTATTAAAATAAGTATTACGATTATTAGGATTAGGATTACAAATTGATGTTATAGATACTTTAGTCACTAGTTTAGAAAAATTAAACGCGAAGATCATGATTATGTTTAGGGAATACAAGTTATTATTATTTTTCACTAATATTGGTATTAATATCACTTTTTATAATTATTAGTTTTACTAATATTATTATTATTAACATAAGTATCAATTTTAACAATATCGTAATTATTATTTGTATTATCTATATTAAGAAAGTTATTATTATCAGTAAATTATATTATCAAAACTATCATTTTGTTACAAATAACTATCTTAAATATACTTAATATATATATTATAATTATAATAAAAGTTTATGTACCTACATATCAAACATAATAACAATATTTATATAAATATTTATATATAACAAACTAATGATATCTTTTTATATAATACTAATCATATATGTATTGATATAATTATTTAAATTAACCATTTTAAAATATACCCAAATTAAATATACATATATATATATAATATAAAATCTAAACTATAATATATATTTGTTCAAATTACAATCATATGTTTTAATATATATACAAAATGATATAGGTTCGTGAATCCGAGGCCAACCCTGCATTGTTCAGTTTGTCTAATGTCGTCATATGTATTTTTACTACAAAATACATTAGGTGGGTTCATTTGATTCCCTTTTACTCTTTCCATTTTTGGGACTGAGAATACATGCGCTGCTTTTACAACTGCTTTATTAAATGCTTTTGAAATATATGTTGAACTGCGAATACATGAATTGCTTTTATAAATGTTTGACGAGATAGACACAAGCAAAACTTCCTCGAATGAATTATTATGCAGACAGAAGTTCTGTGAATTATTATTGAATTATGTGGACATGATAATTGCCACCATTGAATTATGTGGATAAGATAATTGCCACCATTGAATTATGTGGATAAGATAATTGCCGCCAATTGATATGAATGTTATGTATCGAGAGAATGATTTTTCTACATAGGTTATATGTATTAGTTTTTGTGCACGAGATACGTGCACGATTATTTAAAAATCGCGAGGCAACCTACGGGGGAGAAAAGGATACGAACCTACTCTGCTAAGCTTAATGAAATATAGTTTTGTACACGAGAAAGGTATACTGTATTTGAAAGATATCGCATGTACATTACAGGTGGGTATAGGATTCGGGCCCATTTGTACCATGCAGTATTTAAATCTTGTGGTCTATCAAAATGATGTAATTTATTGTTTTATGATAAACCTATGAACTCACCAACCTTTTGGTTGATACTTTTAAGCATGTTTATTCTCAGGTATGAAAGAAACCTTCCACTGTGCATTTGCTCATTTTAAGGACAATACTTGGAGTCGATCATCGCTCTGGGATCAAAGGTTGATGACTTCGTCCAGATGGATTAGGACGGGTCTTTACAGTTGGTATCAGAGCGATGGTCTTAGCGAACTAGGTCTTGCATTAGTGTGTCTAACTAGTAGCCGTTAGGACGCATTAGTGAGTCTGGACTTCGACCTGGTCTGCATGTCAAAAAGTTTTGCTTATCATTTTGTGTCAAAAATTATCTGCTTATCATTCTTAGTCTAGACACGTCTTGCTGCATTGATTGCATGAATAGTGTATAGACAAGATTCATATCTTAGCGTATCTGTTACTGTAAACCTTACCTGGCGTATCCCGTAAATTCCTCCGTAATCTACGAAATCTTTTGTTCTATATATATGGATATTCTATGTAATTAATAATACCATCCGTTAGCGAGAAAATCATTTCATATCTAAAAATTCTTTATTCAATCGTACGAAATAGAATTCGTCATTAGTTCAAGTCACTCGGATTCCGAAATGGAATCCCACTCAAGCTCCGAAAGTAGTGTGACCGGAATGGATCAACCAATCAGTCATCATCTATTCTGGATGAATTGGGGATGGGTTCGTAGCCTCCTCAATCATTTGAGACAAGAAGAAGGTGATCGATTCCATCCGCCACATTGTCCTATTGGCGCAGAACCTGAAGCACTTACCGGTGAACCTGTTCGAAACACCATGTTTTCTCTCATTTCTAGAGTATCTCGCCACGATTATATACTATACCAAATTCTAGATTATATTTATCCGCTAGTCCGAACCGAAAATCACCCCGGTGTAATAGAAGAAGTCAACGAGCTTCGCGCTCGGGTAGTGGCTTTAGAGAATATGGTGCGAAGGTTACAAACACCAGCAGCAGCACCAGCAGCATAACCAGTACCACCACCAATGTCAACAGTACCATCACCACCACCAACATCAACATCCGCATCCCACACCTCAACGTCTTAATCTATACCTCGAACATCAACGTCATACGCACCATGGATACCAAAGAGTACCAACAACAACATCATCACACGTCTCAACCTCTCAATCTATACCTCAAGCATAATCATCATTCTACGAATCGTTTTACGAATCATCCTACATAAACTATCTTCGTCCTTCATGGTGATTATGTAATCTCTAATATTTTAGAGATTATGTACATTAGTTCTAGCTGTAAATCTAATGAGTTTAATATCACATTGACTCATTAAATCCATGATTACATATGAAGAAAATATATATGTATATATGTTTTCATAAAGATTGTAATTAAAAATTCTTTTGTACAAACTGTTAATGGTGAAAATATTTTAACGGGTAGGTAAAACTCGAGGAATATTTAGATTTCACATTAATAAGTTACATTGTACGTTCTTCGAATCTGATTCAACAGTCATTTACTATCCTACTTACATCCACAGATATACGTACCCGTTCACCGCAGAATAACCATTTTCATTCAATTTCATATTTGGATTTTGACCTATCAGAATCCAACAAGTGGCATAATGAAGAAAACATTTGACAAAATAAAATTTGTTAGAAACAAACAAATTAACTATGAGGAATTTTGTTAAGAATCCACGCTAACTGTTCCTAGCTAACTGATTACATTTTATTTATCGCAATTTAATTATCGCAATTTTATTTATCGTCATTTAATTTCTGTTATTTACTTTACGCATTTTATTTATTGTCATTTAATTTTTGTATTTATTTTTACGCACTTTAAATATCGGGACACGTATACAAGCTTTTGACATATCATATCGACGCATCTATATATATATATATATATATATATATATATATATATATATATATATATATATATATATATATATATATATATATATATATATATATATATATTATTTGGAATAACCATAGACACTCTATATGCAGTAATGCGGGAGTTAGCTATACAGGGTTGAGGTTGATTCTATAATAATATATATACTTTGAGTTGTGATCGATTCTGAGATGAATACGGGTCACGATACGTATTAATTAATTCGAATATTATATATTAAAGTATATATGAATTGGTGAATTGCTAACTGTGGACTATCAATCGAGGACTACCAACATTGGACAATTAAAATGAATTAAAATACTAATTATAACATATGAAACTAAACAAATCTTCAAGTTTGCCACTTGATTTCATCTTAAACTTCATTTGTATTTTGACGATTACAATCTGCGTTCAAACCTGTCATGATTCTTGAAAACACCTCAATCGAGAAGATGAACCAACCACAGCTTCATCTACAGAAGGAAAGATTTATGCACATAGTTATGCACCTGAAAAACTCTCAGAAACTGAGTAAACGTTTAACACGTGGTTGTGCTAATTCCTTCGTGTTATTATTGCCCAAAATAACTTAATAATCCCTTTCAAAGTAGCAAATTTTGTCACAGCTCCAGCAAGTCAACTTCAATTTTTCGTTTGAAACAACCTTATTATAATCTTGATATATATGCGTGCTCATTTATTGTTACCAGAGAACCTTTATATTCCACCATATTACCATCAGCATTTAATCATATAAAAACACAATTCTCCTGAAACCATCTCGGATTGATAACCAACGATTCAGATATGGCTGCATTAAATGCAGAGGAAATGGTAAAATTGTAGATGGCCTAAATTGTGACAACCCGGAAATTTCCAACCAAATTTAAACTTTAATCTTTATATGTTTCCGACACGATAAGCAATATTTGTTAAATTAAATTTCAAGTATTTTAAACTATGTTCATACATTCATTCAACCTCGACCAAGTTCCAACGATTCACGAACCATTAAACGAATATGATTATATATGTATATGTGTATATATATTATAACTTGAAACGTAAACAAAATATTAGATTAAATACTTTATATGATTGTATCTATTTCAAAATGTTTATCAATGGAATTAGAAGATAAGATCAAATGATTGAATTATCAGATATATTGAATTATGATTACAAGTCTCTGTTGAAAGGCCCACGTTGATTTGAGAAATCTTTTCATTTTAACAATATTCGGAAAATGGTAAAGTGATTTATAAATATGAACAAATTGTCAATCATTGAGAACTAGACAAAGGATAGTGGAAGATTGAATCTCATAAAGACTCGATTGACCTATTTAGTTTCAAACGTACAAAAACGTTTTCAGTTTAAAAAGAACTTTATTATTAAAACGTATATAACTTTTATAAATATCTAGAACCACTTTTGACAACTCATTACTTAACTAGTATGATAAAGATAACGATATTTATATTTTATTTTATTAAATATATATAACGATTTAAATTAATATTATATATATTTATACGCGTATTATATGTACATAGTTTTATACTTTTACTATACTTAAACTTTACCTTTACTTTATTTTTACTTTACTTTAACTTTAATAATTCATACTTTAATAATTCATACTTTAATAATTCACTTTAATAATTCATACTTTAATAATTCACTTTAATAATTCATACTTTAATAATTCACTTTAATAATTCATACTTTAATAATTCACTTTAATAATTCAAAAATCTATTATAAATAGAATTCAATAGGTTTCATTATTTCATAGAAACTTGAAAATAGTTTTCTCTAAACTCTCTCAATCGATTTACATATATATATTTACTCCGTATTATCTCACGATATTATTAGTATACATAAAATATTACGACGGAGTGCTGTCCGAGTGATTTCGAAGTTGTTTTTTGAGTGGGATAGGATTAAGGAAATTATGGGTTATAGCTATGGAGGTGATTGAGTATGGTTCATGGGTATGCTCGTGAGGTCAATATAGTGTTTATCATCTCCGTTGCGTTTACGTACCTTTCCTGCAATATTGAATCTCAATATTGATATGTGAGTACTCATAATTTAATTTTTACATACTAATAGTGTATCCCTGACTAGTGCTCGAGTATATAGGATTACGCATGCTTGTACTTTTGATATTGCCATTAGATAGGTTATGTTGATTCCTGAATTAGTTACATATACGATTGAGATAAGGTATAAGATATGCATGTCATTGGAAAGCTAGCGAAAAATAGTTGAATTTTGGTTTAAGAATCACTTGAATCCAAGTAACGGTTAGAAAGTTATGAAATAAACAAATTGCATAATTAATTTCGTAATTAAAATTGCTGATGATAATTAGTGAACTAATTTTCTGGATTATAAAAAGTGGTTATTTGGATTCTACTCGTCGAGTAGATGAATTTTCATATAAAGCACGTCTCGTTTCGTTGAACGGGTGTCAAGTTATGGACAAAAGAAGTTTTGCAAATTTTGATGAAATGTCGAAACGGGAACTGAAATTCTCGCTGATCTGCGTTGTTTCATATATAAAAAAAAATACCACTGAATTCTTTGCTGTAAGGTCTAACAAACGACTCTGGCCTTTTGTCAATTCGAGTCTCAACGATTTTTCTAAAAATCATCAAAGTTGACGGTTTGGTCACATTTTAAAATTCTAAAAAGAGCTCAAACTTTTTTATTTAAAAATGTCAGTTTTGTATCAGTTGTCATGGTCGGCCTGATATGTGTTTACTCTTGCCAAAAATCATATTATATCTTTGTGGTAACGAGAATTTGCAGGCTTTGACCGTTTGTCAATACGAGTTTTGAGGAATTTTCTAAAAATCTCCAAAGTAGGCTACTCGGTCACTTTTGTAAATTTATTAAAGCTGAAAAATTAACTTTGAAACGCCGAAAACGCGTTGGCAACTACGAGTTGTCTAGGTTTAGTTTACTTCTGTAATATTTATGCTTAATCTTTTTGGTAATGTGTAACTTTTATCTTTGGTCGTTTATCAATCGGAGTTCCGATAATTTTTCTAAAAATAGCTGAAGTGGCCCGTTTATTCATGTTTGATCGAAAATCATTTTTGTATAAGTTATTATATATTTGCATGCGACCTCATTTTTACTTTGACCTTTGACTTTTGACTTTAACCTTTGACTTTTGACTTTGAACTTTGACTTTTCCTGTTAACTTTTCAGTTAACTTTTTGTGTTGATTTTCTCTATAAAAAAAAAACCTAAAATACTATTTTATGATTATGAAACCATTTGTGTTACGATGTTTCACACGTCACCTTTTATTAGAATCTTAATTGAGCATGAGTAATATAACATGTTACTATACTGTAGAGTCAGACTCGAGCTATAGGATAGGATTACACTATGACCTGACCTAAATTGCTATACAAATATTGACCAACATATAAATATATATAATTAATATAGCTTCGTGAATCCGAGGCCAACCTTGCACTTGTTCAATGACGTTATATGTATTTTTACTACGAAATACAGTATGGTGAGTTTCATTTGCCTTTTTACCCTTTATATTTTTGGGCTGAGAATACATGCGCAATTTTTATAAATGTTTTACGAAATAGACACAAGTAATCGAAACTACATTATATGGTTTAATTATCGAAATCGAATATGCCCCTTTTTATTAAGTCTGGTAATCTAAGAATTAGGGAACAGACACCCTAATTGACGCGAATCCTAAAGATAGATCTATCGGGCCCAACAAGCCCCATCCAAAGTACCTGATGCTTTAGTACTTCGAAATTTATATCATGTCCGAAGGAGGATCCCGGAATGATGGTGATATTCTTATATGCATATTGTGAATGTCGGTTACCAGGTGTTCAATCCATATGAATGATATTTTTGTCTCTATGCATGGGACGTATATTTATGAGAACTGGAAATGAAATTCTCGTGGTCTATTAAAATGATGGAAATAAATGAATATGATAAACTAATGAACTCACCAACCTTTTGGTTGACACTTTAAAGCATGTTTATTCTCAGGTGTTAAAGAAATCTTCCGCTGTGCATTTGCTCATTTTAAAGATATTACTTGGAGTCTTTCATAGCATATTTCAAAGAACGTTGCATTCGAGTCATTGAGTTCATCAACGATTATTATTAAATCAATTTATAGTTGGATAGTGGATATTATGAAATGGTATGCATGCCTGTCAATTTTCGATATAAAGAAAGATTGTCTTTTAAAAACGAATGCAATGTTTGTAAAATGTATCATATAGAGGTCAAATACCTCGCAATGTAATCAACTATTGTGAATCGTTTATAATGTATATAAACGGGTCCTTTCAGTTGGTATCAGAGCGGTGGTCTTAGCGAACCAGGTCTGCATTAGTGTGTCTAACAGATAAGTCGATAGGATGCATTAGTGAGTCTGGACTTCGACCGTGTCTGCATGTCAATAGTTTTGCTTATCATTTTGTGTCAAAAATTAACTACTTATCATCCTCAGGAAATTACCTGCTTATCATTTTTAGTCTAAGACACGTCTTGCTGCATTGATTGCATGAATAGTGTATAGACAAAAATTCATATCTTAGTGTATCTGCTAAATCATATCTTATCGTATCTATTACTGTAAACGTTGCCTGATATATCTCGTAAATTCCTCCGTAATTTACGAAATCTTTTGTTCTATATATATGGATATTCTATGTAATTAGAATACCATCCGATAACCGAAAATCATTTCATATCGAAAAAAAAAATCCTTATTCAATCGTACAAAATGGAATTCATCATTAATTCAAGTTCCTCGGATTTCGAAATGGAATCCCACTCCAGCTCCGAAAGCAGTGTGACCGGAATAGATCAACCAATCAGTCATCACCTATTCTGGATGAATTGGGGATGGGTTCGTAGCCTCCTCAATCATTGGAGACAAGAAGAAGGTGATCCCTTCCATCCACCACATTGCCCTCTTGACGAAGAACCTGAAGCACTTACCGGCGAACCTGTCCGAAACACCATTTTCTCGCTCATTTCCAGAGTATCTCGTCACGATTATATATTACATCAAATTTTAGATTTTATTTATCCGCTCGTCCGAACCGACAATCACCCCGGTGTAATAGAAGAAGTCAACGAGCTTCGCGCTCGGGTAGTGGCTTTGGAGAATATGGTGCAGAGATTACAAACACCAGCAGCAGCATCAGCAGCATAACCAGTAACACCATCATCAACGCCAATAGTACCATTACCACCCCAACCACAACCACGTCGTAAACCTCAACTTTACACTCTGTCCCACGAGCACCAATGTCATACGCCCTGTAGATACCAAGGAATACCAACAACAATAACCTACGAAGTATTAATTCATAACTTCATTGGAGAAACATTCCGCCCAGATTATGTAATCTCTAAAGTCTTAGAGATTATCTAATCTAACCCTAACCATAAATCAGTTAAGCGAACCAAAATGATAGAAGGAAGAGTAGAAACCCTGACAAAAATGGTGTGTGATTAACAAGCTAAACTTGTTTTACCAACAACATCAACAGTACCGTCAGCGTCACCAGCATCATCAGTACAGTCAACATCAGAATCAACAACACCTATAACATCACAAACTCCGTCAGCTCAAGAATCACTATGGACATCATTACGAATCAATAACCCGTATATTGTATCAACGAGTTATGAAGAATTAACTCATTCCCTTTGAAGAAATTATATGTATATTTTATATATTTTGAAATAAAAATAAATCTTTCCGTGCTAAGCTATTGTGTGTGAATCTTAACTACTCGGTTAATTCATATTACAAATATGCAATAATGTACGTCCTTCGGCCACAACTTAACCAGCGTTAACTACAATCTCTGTCGCAATTCAACAAATTTCAATTCATAATAAATCAAGTATATATTTGATTTTACACTTTCATCATCGATGTACCCGAAACTTTTTAGATAACATCATTCGTACTTTGCGAAATTCACAAGAATTCCACGAACCGAACATCATACATCAACAAATAACGAAGTATTGATTCATAATTTCAATGTCATTAAAGAAATACTGCGTAAAAGTTATGTACTTTTTAAAGCCTTTAGGGATTATTCAATTCTAGTTTCAACCGTAAATCAAATGAGTTTAATTTAACATTAACTCATTAAATCTATGTTACATCTGAAGAAAATATACATATATATATTTTCATAAAGACTGTAATAAAATTCTTTTGTACAAAATATTAATTGTGAAATTTTTTTAACGGGTAGGTAATACCCGAGAGATATATAAATTCACAATTAATATATTACATTCTTCGAATCTGATTCAGCAAATCATCCATTATACTCCCTACTTTCACAACAATATACATTCTTTTATAGAAATCAAAACAACCATACTCATTCAAAATTTAATTACATATTCTGATTTTGAAATCTCAAAATTCAACTTGAGATATGACAAAATCATCACTCTTAGATCCTTACATCTTTCACAAGCTATATTTTGACTTCAAAACTGTGTTAGAACATCAAATGTATGTTAACGATTACAATCTGTGTTCAAACCCTTCGAAAATTTCTGAAGACACTTCGAATGATGAGCAATCGAGATGATGATCCAACCACATGTTACCCAAAGTTGTGTACCCGAAAAACTCTTGAAACCAAAGTAAAAGTTTAAACAACGTATCCGCGTCAGATTCTTTAGCATTTATTAGCAAAAATAACTTTGCGACTCCTATTCAAAGTAGCCAGTTTTGTCACAGCTCCAGCAAGTCAACTTCGACTTTTCAGTCAGACTAACCTTATTATAACCATGAGATATACACCATCGTTACCAGGGAACCTTTTACATTCCACCACATTATTAACAGATGTATCAACAACTTCATTACCCTTTGACTTTAGCCTCTCCAAAAAGTCATTATAATTATTCATTGAAACCCCATCATTTACTCATTCGCATCTTGTAATGAGAATTTCCATACGAATCATTGGGAATTAGCAATCAGTATTTTAAAATCTCGCAGCATGTCTACGCCAGCAGTTATATGTGTATATATAACGTCTATCTTCTGGACTTAATTTGAATGTGAAGATTCTGAAAAACACTTCGAACTACGAATTGGTTCTCCGAAAATGGAAAAATACTGATGAAGCAGCAAAAAAAACTATAAACGACCTTAACAGTAAAAGTTTGATGATAATGAATAGGTGTGCTGGCAAAGCGCAGAAAAAGAGAAGTCTTGGAACTGGAAAACGGATTGAGCAAGTAGGAAGGAGGCTGTGGACAAATTACAAAGACTGAACCTGACTTCAAAGGATCCAAATAATTCAGTATCTGCTGAAGTCATTAACGAATACCTTGCTCCTGACTCTAAACCCCTGCGGACAATATTCTTCATCATCCTCTGATATTAGAAATTCTAAAATATCATCATATTTTTCATTATAAATATCCTCCATATTTCTGAAGATATTTTCTTAATTTTTTCTTATTTGAAATCATTTACCTCTTCGCGCTATCTGTATTACATCATAAAAGAAACTATTTTAGTTTCTAAATTCTGAAACATTCAAGTTTAAAATAGGAATATTTTGAAGTAGTGTTGGGAACTAAAGCATGAATTAGTATAATATAATGACACTTGATCAATGTGATTATATTACAGTAAGTCATGCTGAGTTTCTAAATGGAACGTGATGATTCACAGATCATAACATCATCATGTGCCATGTTATACGACTCTTGTATTCTATTTAACCTCTAAAATATCAAGAAAATATTTCTT
The DNA here is from genome assembly GCF_046630445.1 of Rutidosis leptorrhynchoides. Taxonomy (NCBI): domain Eukaryota; kingdom Viridiplantae; phylum Streptophyta; class Magnoliopsida; order Asterales; family Asteraceae; genus Rutidosis; species Rutidosis leptorrhynchoides. Next base: position 201,210,003 of record NC_092333.1, read on the forward strand.
GATGATTTGGCCTTTTCCAAGGTATTTTAGTAATTTGACAAGTGAAGATCGTGCCATCACAATTTCCTTCCTAGAACATTAACAATGTTCATTTCGAAATTCATATCTGTGAATTCTGGACCATTACAAGCGGTGCTAAATCGCAAGAAGAAGAAATGAAAGGTCAAAACTCCGAAATAGAAATTGGGGTATAAATTGCAGCAAATAAAAGAGAGCATTAACTGTGAATGATAATGATTATAGAAGACAGAAGCAGAGACTTTGAAATATAAGGGAACATATAAAGCCCAACGACAAACCAGAAATTATAAACCATATATATCGATGCATATAGCAATATAAAGACACGGGAGAACTAGGAACACTATAAACCCAAGAGTATAGTAGAAGTAAATAGATTCTTCCAGCGGTAGATGAAAAAAAAAAAGAAGAATGACCGATATGAAAGTTAGAAGTATATCGAGAATCAGAACTGGATGGAGCATATTGATGAATACTTTAAAATATGAGTTGAGGGGGAAAGAATAGAAGGTGATGAAACATGACTAGGAACTTAGAAATCAACAGATTTAACTCACACAATGGCAGAATAAGTGAATCAAACCCTCTAGTGAATAGGTTAAGTTTTTTTTTTTTTTTTGATTAATTTAGTCAAACCACAACTAAATCAAGTGTGATTAGATCAACACCTAGAGCTATTATTCACCACCTGGGTGATTTGGACTGAGAGAGAATCGAAGGAGCTCACTAGATCTGAGTGTGTGTAACAAATGAGAGGCTTAACCTAAAATGAAGAACATAAGACTTTATATACCCCTGCTGTTGACACACCCATATGATTCATTCATCACACGTACGAGTTGGCTTCATCAACCGTACGGGTGATCACTCACTCGTGTCTTATCATTTAGGTTGTAATTGTGACTTAGCTCAGCATCAACCATGCGTATGAGCCTGTCAGCCGTACTAGTGTGGCTTCACTCGTACGTCTGACTAAGTCTAACATAGTCAAACATCTAAATCTCGTTCCTACAGTTCCTGTAACCACATACAAACACGGATAGGATAATAACGAGCAATCATGGTGGCCTGTAAACTGTTGTACCTGCAATGGACGTGGGTAGATGTCTAGGGACTTGCATAAAATGCATCAACAGATGGTGTGAGTTGTAAGGAAATGAAGGAGGTGAATTTATAAGAAAATCTCTGACAGAACAATTAAAATGGATGATCGCATTTAAAGCGGATCCTAATTCCCTTGATTACCGGAGAGTCAAATCTTATTAAGAAGATTTTCTTCAAATCCCTTAAAATCTGGGAATCAATCATATCTACGTCAAATGATAAGATGAATCTACAATTACTCATTTCACTCTTCTATGTTAGCTTCATTCGTACTCTTCATATAAATGGATTGTTTATCCAAATTATTCGCTGATGATAAAACTCTAATTTTCAGCCCGTATGCATCATGAAAACATACTTATTATCATTCACGACCTTTCAACTCAAATTTCGGGACGAAATTTCTATAACGGGTAGGTACTGTGACAACCCGGAAATTTCCAACCAAATTTAAACTTTAATCTTTATATGTTTCCGACACGATAAGCAATATTTGTTAAATTAAATTTCAAGAATTTTAAACTATGTTCATACATTCATTCAACCTCGACCAAGTTCCAACGATTCACGAACCATTAAACGAATATGATTATATATGTATATGTGTATATATATTATAACTTGAAACGTAAACAAAATATTAGATTAAATACTTTATATGATTGTATCTGTTTCAAAATGTTTATCAATGGAATTAGAAGATAAGATCAAATGATTGAATTATCAGATATATTGAATTATGATTACAAGTCTCTGTTGAATGGCCCACGTTGATTTGAGAAATCTTTTCATTTTAACAATATTCGGAAAATGGTAAAGTGATTTATAAATATGAACAAATTGTCAATCATTGAGAACTAGATAAAGGATAGTGGAAGATTGAATCTCATAAAGACTCGATTGACCTATTTAGTTTCAAACGTACAAAAACGTTTTCAGTTTAAAAAGAACTTTATTATTAAAACGTATATAACTTTTATAAATATCTAGAACCACTTTTGACAACTCATTACTTAACTAGTATGATAAAGATAACGATATTTATATTTTATTTTATTAAATATATATAACGATTTAAATTAATATTATATATATTTATACGCGTATTATATGTACATAGTTTTATACTTTTACTATACTTAAACTTTACCTTTACTTTATTTTTACTTTACTTTAACTTTAATAATTCATACTTTAATAATTCATACTTTAATAATTCACTTTAATAATTCATACTTTAATAATTCACTTTAATAATTCACTTTAATAATTCATACTTTAATAATTCACTTTAATAATTCAAAAATCTATTATAAATAGAATTCAATAGGTTTCATTATTTCATAGAAACTTGAAAATAGTTTTCTCTAAACTCTCTCAATCGATTTACATATATATATTTACTCCGTATTATCTCAAGATATTATTAGTATACATAAAATATTATGACGGAGTGCTGTCCGAGTGATTTCGAAGTTGTTTTTTTGAGTGGGATAGGATTAAGGAAATTATGGGTTATAGCTAAGGAGGTGATTGAGTATGGTTCATGGGTATGCTCGTGAGGTCAATATAGTGTTTATCATCTCCGTTGCGTTTACGTACCTTTCCTGCAATATTGAATCTCAATATTGATATGTGAGTACTCATAATTTAATTTTTACATACTAATAGTGTATCCCTGACTAGTGCTCGAGTATATAGGATTATGCATGCTTGTACTTTTGATATTGCCATTAGATAGGTTATGTTGATTCCTGAATTAGTTACATATACGATTGAGATAAGGTATAAGATATGTATGTCATTGGAAAGCTAGCGAAAAATAGTTGAATTTTGGTTTAAGAGTCACTTGAATCCAAGTAACGGTTAGAAAGTTATGAAATAAACAAATTGCATAATTAATTTCGTAATTAAAATTGCTGATGATAATTAGTGAACTAATTTTCTGGATTATAAAAAGTGGTTATTTGGATTCTACTCGTCGAGTAGATGAATTTTCATATAAAGCACGTCTCGTTTCGTTGAACGGGTGTCAAGTTATGGACAAAAGAAGTTTTGCAAATTTTGATGAAATGTCGAAACGGGAACTGAAATTCTCGCTGATCTGCGTTGTTTCATATATAAAAAAAAATACCACTGAATTCTTTGCTGTAAGGTCTAACAAACAACTCTGGCCGTTTGTCAATTCGAGTCTCAACAATTTTTCTAAAAATCATCAAAGTTGACGGTTTGGTCACATTTTAAAATTCTAAAAAGAGCTAAAACTTTTTTATTTAAAAATGTCAGTTTTGTATCAGTTGTCATGGTCGGCCTGATATGTGTTTACTCTTGCCAAAAATCATATTATATCTTTGTGGTAACGAGAATTTGCAGGCTTTGACCGTTTGTCAATACGTGTTTTGAGGAATTTTCTAAAAATCTCCAAAGTAGGCTACTCGGTCACTTTTGTAAATTTATTAAAGCTGAAAAATTAACTTTGAAACGCCGAAAACGCGTTGGCAACTACGAGTTGTCTAGGTTTAGTTTACTTCTGTAATATTTATGCTTAATCTTTTTGGTAATGTGTAACTTTTATCTTTGGTCGTTTATCAATCGGAGTTCCGATAATTTTTCTAAAAATAGCTGAAGTGGCCCGTTTAGTCATGTTTGATCGAAAATCATTTTTGTATAAGTTATTATATATTTGCATGCGACCTCATTTTTACTTTGACCTTTGACTTTTGACATTAACCTTTGACTTTTGACTTTGAACTTTGACTTTTCCTCTTAACTTTTCAGTTAACTTTTTGTGTTGATTTTCTCTATAAAAAAAAAACCTAAAATACTATTTTATGATTATGAAACCATTTGTGTTACGATGTTTCACACGTCACCTTTTATTAGAATCTTAATTGAGCATGAGTAATATAACATGTTACTATACTGTAGAGTCAGACTCGAGCTATAGGATAGGATTACACTATGACCTGACCTAAATTGCTATACAAATATTGACCAACATATAAATATATATAATTAATATAGGTTCGTGAATCCGAGGCCAACCTTGCACTTGTTCAATGACGTTATATGTATTTTTACTACGAAATACAGTATGGTGAGTTTAATTTGACTTTTTAGCCTTTATATTTTTGGGCTGAGAATACATGCGCAATTTTTATAAATGTTTTACGAAATAGACACAAGTAATCGAAACTACATTATATGGTTGAATTATCGAAATCGAATATGCCCCTTTTTATTAAGTCTGGTAATCTAAGAATTAGGGAACAGACACCCTAATTGACGCGAATCCTAAAGATAGATCTATCGGGCCCAACAAGCCCCATCCAAAGTACCGGATGCTTTAGTACTTCGAAATTTATATCATGTCCGAAGGAGGATCCCGGAATGATGGGGATATTCTTATATGCATATTGTGAATGTCGGTTACCAGGTGTTCAATCCATATGAATGATATTTTTGTCTCTATGCATGGGACGTATATTTATGAGAACTGGAAATGAAATTCTTGTGGTCTATTAAAATGATGGAAATAAATGAATATGATAAACTAATGAACTCACCAACCTTTTGGTTGACACTTTAAAGCATGTTTATTCTCAGGTGTTAAAGAAATCTTCCGCTGTGCATTTGCTCATTTTAAAGATATTACTTGGAGTCTTTCATAGCATATTTCGAAGAACGTTGCATTCGAGTCATTGAGTTCATCAACGATTATTATTAAATCAATTTATAGTTGGATAGTGGATATTATGAAATGGTATGCATGCCTGTCAATTTTCGATATAAAGAAAGATTGTCTTTTAAAAACGAATGCAATGTTTGTAAAGTGTATCATATAGAGGTCAAATACCTTGCAATGTAATCAACTATTGTGAATCGTTTATAATGTATATAAACGGGTCCTTTCATAAATGGCCACGGGTTTGATGATAAAGAATGGAGTGTTAGGAACGCTCGATAGAAAATTTGGTACTGAAAAATGGATTGAGCTAACCATGAAGGAAACAAAGAACAAATATAAGGACCAAACCCTATATTTAAAGAATTCAGGTAATGCTGGATCCGATGAAATCTTTAAAGTATATCTTGCTCCGAAGTCATGTTAAAATCTTGAAGAAAATTTTACTTCATCAACCTTCGAACTTAGAAACTCCAAAATATCATCATAAATATCTTCGATATTTCTGAGGATATTTTCATAAATATTCTTATCCGAAATTATCTACCTCTTCGTGTTTTCTGTATTCCATTATATTGGAAACTTCTGTAAAAATCTAAGTATAAATTATGAATGAATTGTGGAGAAGTGTTGGAGACTGATGCATGAGTTAGTATAATATAATGCGCTTGGCCGACGTGATTATATTACAGTAAGTCATGCTGAGTTTCTAATGGAACGTGATGATTCACAGATTATAACGTCATCATGTGCCATGTTACATAACTCTGTCATTCTGTTTAACTTCTGAACATATCAGGAAAGTATTGTCTTGATAGTTCTATTCTCAGTAATTTTGATAAATTTGAAAATCAAATCGTGCTATCAAGTTCCACCCTGCTTAGAAGATTATAATCATTCGAAACTCTATATCTACGAATTCTGGACCATTATTCGCTTGACTTGGAGTCGGGAAGAGAAAATAAGAGCATGAAACTCCGAAAAATAAAGGAAAATATAAAGCCGATCACAAACACAGGAATTACAAACCGTGTATAACAATGTTTATCGCAACATAAAGACACGGGAGAATTAAAAACATTATAACCCCAAGGGCGATGTAGAAGAAAACAGATTCCTCCGATGGTAATTGGAAAAGGAGAATGATTGTTGCAATAGTGAGGATAAGAACAAGAATCAGAACTGGATTAAGCATTTTCACAATCTTTTGAATTTAGGAATTGAGTATAGAAGTGGTGAAAACAAATGGAACGGAAAAGGTAAATTTATACTGGAAATACCCGACAAAGCAATCGAGACAGATGATAACATTTAATTAGAGAAATCTTAATTTCCTTAAATTTCGAAGAATCATATCTTAATTAGATTTAGAAGATTTTCTATAAAATTCCGTGAATTCCGGAAAGCAATCAAGACCACGTCACCGGTTAGGTCGAACCTGCATTTATTCATTTTACTCTTTTATGACAGCTTCACTCGTACGTTACACTTAATCGAATTGTTTTATCCATATTACTCAATGATGATAAAACTCTAATTATCAACTCATATTTGTCATGAAAACATTTTTTACTGTTAGCCATGACGACTTCACCCAAATTTCGGGACGAAATTTCTTTAACGGGTAGGTACTGTGACGACCCTGGAATTTCCGACCAAATTTAAACTTAAACTTTGTATGATTTCGACACGATAAGCAAAGTCTATAATGTTGAGTCTCAAAAATTTTGAACTGTTTTCATACAATCATTTAACTTCGACCATTTCCGACGATTCACGAACTATTATAAATAAATAAATAAATAAATACATATATATTTAAATATATAAATATATATAATACTCTGAAATATAGTTTGATTTAATATATGATGTAAATTATAAAATAATATAAGAGATAATAAAATTTATTACATAAAATAAATCTATATATATACATAAAAAGTATATCTTTTGATTTCGAAGTTATTTAGTAAACAACGGTAACGCTCAATTGTAATTCGATTAATAGTAGGCGACGGCAAACTTATCACATGTTCATATTTTAAATGATATTATAAAAATTGTGATTAAAAATAAAATCTATTGATTTCTGCTTTCACTTTCTGCTTTCACTTGATTGAACTTACAACCATACTTGGAATAAAAATAAAATTTACAATTGTTGAAGTACTGTGTTAGATTGATTAAGATATTGTGTGATTGTACCATTCTCTCCACTAACATTTAATTATAATATATATGATACGTGATTATTCATTCTCAGCACACCCACTTTACTTTCTGTTAGCCATCTCAATCTCATATACACATTACATATTAACACAAGATGTATTTATAGATACATCTATATTAAGTTGATAATCTCACACACTTTATCATCACTCTTGAACCACAACATTCCTCACCACCATCCCTACGTTATGCTTCCTGTTTCTTTCTCTCATTGTCGAGCCCACAACCCTGATCAAACTATATACCAAATCATCACCCATTTTTATTAAGACATCCCTTAAACCGCTACTTCAACTAAAACGTTTATGTCTTTGTTTATTGGTTCCCAGACCCAAGCACCCTCCTGCTCCATGTCCCTGTTTTGATCAAAGATCCAAAACCACCACCAATTACTACTACCTGCTACCTTATACTTATTGTTTTTCGATCACCCTCACCAAATCATAACCAAGCTGCAGTTCCAGCTTCTGTAACAGTAAAGGAAGATTGAGGTAATGATCGATTGATGCTGCTATTATTTTTTTTTTCTGTTTCAATTCAAGCAAAAACGTCTATCCTCACCATTTTCCACTACCATTAAAACAACCAATAACCATTTCATTAAATCAAACTACCTGCTATTGTTTGTTTGCTTCTTGATCGATCATCAACAACCAAACACTTTTATGATTCAAATTATAATTAGGATACTGTTGTCTCTGGTTAGATGAAACCCAATAAACCCCATCGTCATAGCTGCTGCTTCTATTAACTCCTGCTATTCATTACTGCTAATTGAAATCAAACCCAAAAGCTCAAGAACGTATTCGGTTTTCCCTTCATGAATTGTTTCAGTCAAAAGTTAAATTCCAAATAAATTTATCAAAATCTATAAAAGCAGAAGTATTAAGAACAATCTATTTAAACTATCTATAGATCCTAATATCATGATTTAAGGATGAACTTTGAAGTCAACTGCAATTACATAAATCAAAATTGGAATGAATTACCAATTTTTAGATAATCAAACTATTTTACAAGTAATTGATACATGGTTTTCAGAAGATTTTATGTTAATTCCAACATTTGCAAAACATCAAATTTTGAATTTAATTTTTAAACACATGAGGAACTACCTGAACCTGTTCTTGGTCGATTTCAAAATTCTGGCGATTGTTTCAATCAACCTCACTTCAACAAAACAATTGCTCGTGGTTTATAGAAAATTTTACCATCGATCCTTTCTCCATTTATTCATTAATTATTGTTTGATTCAAACCGAACCGTTTGTTAATCGAATAAACCACAACCCATTAAACAATTTAATCAAACTGATAAATACCTTCAATCATCATCATAAGGAACTGCGATGAACCACCGTGATAATCGCCTGCTCGAAACACCTCAATACCGGAGCATCGTCTTCAACCCTGCAAGAGTGCTTCTATCGATTAAACACATCGGATTATTTAAAACCTAAATAAATTAGGTTAGTAATGGACTGTTGGGCTTGTTAACTTGGGCTCAGTTTTAATGTTTAGCTTGGGCTTCTTGATCAATTGAATTCTTAATGGACTAAAAATTAAGCCCGAACGAATTTGAAGGTATTAATTAAAATTATTAAAATTATTATTATTATTATTATTATTATTATTATTATTATTATTATTATTATTATTATTATTATTATTATAATTATTAATATTATTGTTATTATTGTTATTAGTTTATTTCTTATTAAATATTATAGATAAAATCATTATTATGAACAATATTATTATTAATAATATTACAATCATTATCATTATTAGTATTATCACTAAATATTATTATTATTATAGTTAATATTAATTTTATAAAACTACTATTAAAATAAGTATTACGATTATTAGAATTAGGATTACAAATTGATGTTATAGAAACTTTAGTCAATAGTTTAGAAAAATTAAACGTGAAGATCATGATTATGATTAGGGAATACAAGTTATTATTATTTTTTACTAATATTGGTATTAATATCACTTTTTATAATTATTAGTTTTACTATTATTATTATTATTAACATAAGTATCAATTTTAACAATATCATAATTATTATTAGTATTATCGATATTAAGAAAGTTATTATTATCAGTAAATTATATTATCAAAACTATAATTTTGTTACAAATAACTATCTTAAATATACTTAATACATATATTATAATTATAATAAAAGTTTATATACCTACATATCAAACATAATAACAATATTTATATATAACAAACTAATGATATCTTTTTATATAATACTAATCATATATGTATTGATATAATTATTTAAATTAACCATTTTAAAATGTACCCAAATTAAATATACATATATATATAATATAAAATCTAAACTATAATATATATTTGTTCAAATTACAATCATATGTTTTAATATATATACAAAATGATATAGGTTCGTGAATCTGAGGCCAACCCTGCATTGTTCAGTTTGTCTAATGTCGTCATATGTATTTTTACTACAAAATACATTAGGTGAGTTCATTTGATTCCCTTTTACTCTTTACATTTTTGGGACTGAGAATACATGCGCTGCTTTTACAACTGCTTTATTAAATGCTTTTGAAATATATGTTGAACTGCGAATACATGAATTGCTTTTATAAATGTTTGACGAGATAGACACAAGCAAAACTTCCTCGAATGAATTATTATGCAGACAGAAGTTCTGCAAATTATTATTGAATTATGTGGACATGATAATTGCCACCATTGAATTATGTGGATAAGATAATTGCCACCATTGAATTATGTGGATAAAATAATTGCCACCAATTGATATGAATGTTATGTATCGAGAGAATGATTATTATACATAGGTTATATGTATTAGTTTTTGTGCACGAGATACGTGCACGATTATTTAAAAATCACGAGGCAACCTACGGGGGATAAAAGGATACGAACCTACTCTGCTAAGCTTTATGAAATATAGTTTTGTACACGAGAAAGGTATACTGTATTTGAAAGATATCGCATGTACATTACAAGTGGGTATAGGATTCGGGCCCATTTGTACCATGCAGTATTTAAATCTTGTGGTCTATCAAAATGATGTAATTTATTGTTTTATGATAAACCTATGAACTCACCAACCTTTTGGTTGACACTTTTAAGCATGTTTATTCTCAGGTATGAAATAAACCTTCCACTGTGCATTTGCTCATTTTAAGGACAATACTTGGAGTCGATCAACGCTCTGGGATCAAAGGTTGATGATTTCGTCCGGATGGATTAGGACAGGTCTTCACAGAATGGTTATTGTGATACTTATGATGGGAGTTATCCAACCAGGAATTACGTTTCAATGAATGAATTTTCCCCTATGGATCAACCTTGTGATAATGGTCCCATTTCTAATTTTGACTCTTTTGGTCAACCAATGGACTATTTTTATGAGGGGAATAACGTGACATGGGATTCTCCTAAATTTCAATTTCAAAATCAACAATAAGAGGAGATCGATCTGAATTTACTAGAGTTATTCTCAAATGTTATGAGAACCCACCTTGACCGTATGGAGGCTCTAATTTAAGAGAGAAGAGTTTTGAGGGAAATATTAGAAATTCAACAAGTTTCATTTCAAAGATTTGAGAAAACTGTGAGTTCCATGCTCCCTTTAGTTGAAGATTTTGTATCCACTACCATTTCACCACCCACCACACCCGTAGTCTCTACTTCTCATTTAAGAAATTGGGTCTTTTATGATGATGATGATGATGATGATGTAAGTTTTTATGCCAAGACCGAAGTAGTGGAGAATGTACAAGTACCCGAATCTTCGATAACCAATGATGAACATAAGAATGAAGATGATGGTATGGAGTATGATGAAGAAGTTAGTAAGAGTGATGAGGAAGATGATGAAGTGAGTGAAACTTTGCCAACACCCAACGTTTGTACAATCCATGATATTCCACTTGGTGATGGAAAGTATGATAGTGATGATGATAGCGAAGATGATGATCATGAAGGAGATGAGGTTGAGAATATCATACCCAAAACTTTCAAAGTGTATAGCAATCCTCTCGGGTATGGTATTGATGATTTTAAGGATGTTTTGCAACTCGAAGTTGATGATCCATTTTGGTGTGAACCGATTAAGAAAGCAAACCTCGTGTTCAAAACCGTGTTTAGAAGAGAGTCAATTGTCGACTCTTGGGTTGGTTCAATCATCTTCATGCTAATGAAGAAGATTCTCTTAGATTTCATATACACCACCCGAGGGGTTAATCATTGGCTCACTCTCTCGATTCATCAATAAATTTAACATGTCGTCCAATGAAGTGTGGGGAAGAACCACCCCGATAAGGAATGTTAAGAAGACGAGGAAGAGTCAAGACAAAGACTCGTTAATCAAAATCAAGGCAAAAGGGAAGTTTGGTGATGTGGTTTTGATAACATAACTTCATGCAATTTGATAATCACTTATGGAAATGGCCTTTGTTCTCGGGTATCTCTATTTATCTTCCACTTTTCATTTTGGACTCTCGAATTTATAAGCTAGTTCGATTCATGTAATGAGGACATTACATCATCTCAAGTGTGGGGGGGGGGGGATAAATTCTTGTTGACTTATTTTTATAAAATTATTACAAAACTTTAAAATTTTCCCAAGTAACTTGTTGAATTAAGTGAAAATTTTTGGTCAAATAAATCCATAACTTACCTTTTAGGGTGAATCAACTCCACCCTTTGTTAGGAAGTAAAGTGTTCCTTTATTTTTGCAAAAGTTCAAGTGGCATGGGAGTAAAGTCTCCCACTTACAAATGATCCATGTGCTTAAAGTTAAAATTTTTGAGGATATTAAGGTTGTTGCATGGATGTAAAGTCTTCCATGTGTGTTTCCAAACTCAAGTGTTTAAAGCATCAAGCTTTAACACTTCTAGATGATTCAAGTCCATCTATTAAAGGGAGTCAAGTCTCCCAAATGTCGCCTTACTTGGTGTGGGATACTTCCTAATCCACACCATTTCATATTGAAATTGGTTGATTCATCATTTCACGATGTTTCACACCGATGTATCATACCAAGTGAAGAGGAGCCATCGAGCTTAAAAATGTGTTATCCTCATTAAGAGCAATGGCTTTGTGCTAGTGTTGCTTAGACAACACAAGCCATAACCAAAAGTTATGGCACAATGTTCTTGCAATTAACGGAGGGATAGTTCCTACATCCTACCCTTTCTAAACATAAGCATAAAAGCTTATTATGTGGGAAGTAGCCAAGTGTTTAAACACTTCCGGGAGAGTCGAGTCCTCCTATATTTTTGGAAGTCAAGTCTTCCATAAGTCCTACCAAACTTGAAAGTAATGCCTTCCAAGTTAAGCTGAGAATCAAAAAGACCTTAGGTAGAAAGTAAAGTCTTTCAAGTATCGTGCCTTAGAACCCCTGAAAAACTCACACCAAAGGTATTTGCTTTCCCTTCGCTATTGATACCGAATAGTATGTTTACGGGGGAAGTAGCTACCCGTGTGGTCTTCCCACCACCGGGATGGCTTGTATGCACATCGTCTTTATGATCCCAAGATAGTTATTATCTTATCGCCTTCAACACCGGGAGGTAGTTCACTTTTGTGATATACTGGGGCAATAGCTATCCGTGCAGTTGTCCCAAAACTGGGATGGCTTTGGATGCACAAAGCTTTTAAACCATAAAATTTTCGGAAAACTTGTTTGTTTCACAACTTGAATTATTTTCCCTTTCGAAAAACGAATATGGTTTTCTAAAGAGCCTTTTTTCCGTTAAAGCTAAACCCTTTTTCATGGATGACTCATGTAATTTGACGCTCCATTACACCGAAAAGAAGCTTGTGGGCAATCCTTGACTTATGATGAGGAGAGTGGGGTATGAAGGTGAAGCTTGTGTTTATGAAGGTTTGAAGAATTCTCCTAGAAATTTTTTTTGTAAAAAGCTTAATTGTTGATCCATTTAATCTAAATTGTAAAATCTTGTGGATATTTTCATTTTAAGCCTTTATAGGGAGCAAAGTTTGTTCGTTTGATTATTTTGTGGATTTTGGAGCATGGAGATTTAGTTTAGTCTTGAATAAGAGGATGATTGAAGAAATGAAGCTTGATTTGGAGGAGTGGTGATGTGTCAGAAGTGTGTGCAATAATGCGTGCCTTTTTAATCTAATTATAAATTTTTAATATCACAATTTGTGATTTACTTTTAACACCCTAACGAGCAACAAAACCCGATCAAATGTAGTTTAGTATTATGTAAGTTAAGATTCATCCCAAGAGAACAAGTGGATTTTAGAATATAGATTTGGGTTTTAAACTTTAATAACAATAAACAAATAAATTGCAAATAAATAACTAGAAGAAATAAACAATGATAAAGAGAACACATGCTTGAATCTTTCACACCTTGTTCAGAATTTCCCTTTTTGAATTAAGATCGAACTCTGATTAATAATTAACCTAAGAATACCTACTTCAAGATTATTTGATCAGGTTAACCCTAAAATAGATGGCTAGACTTCCTGATTGCATTAAGAGATAATAGATTTATTGTGATTAACCAAACCCTAATTATAGTTACTAGCTATAATCCTCACAACTAAATCAATCCGATTATATTTAAGTTTATCAAGTTTTAAACATAGTGATGTTCTAGTTACTAATAATAATTGATTTATGTAAACCAGATTAATTTAACAGTGGTGCTTTAATCAGACATAAAACATAACAGGAATTTCAGAGATTCTCTCAAAATATGAATTCTGTTTATATCACATAAAGCCGGCGGCTTTGTCAACTAAGCCGACGACTATGTAAACGAAGCCGACGGCTTCGTTGAAGGTTTGCCAAATACTTTTCAATTTGATCTGAGTATAAACAACGTACAAATATTAAATAATCCAGATGAAGCCGGCGGCTTTGGTCCATGAAGCCGGCGGCTTCATGTCCCACATCCGGATTTCTGTTTTCTTTGATACAGTTTTAACTGTTCATGCAATTGATCACAAGATGTATGATTCAAGCATATGTAAGGCTGTTAGTCCATAACTAAAGTAAAAACAAATAAAGGATAAGAAATAAGATAAAGAATCATACCGACACAAAAGAAATTGAAAACCAAATGATTGATTAATGAACTTGAATGTTGAAAGGAAATAAAGGCCTAACTAATTCGTACTTGTATTCTGAAAAATAGAGAAAACTGAACTGAATATCAAAAAATCTGGCCTAAGGCCTCTATCTATAATGTTTCAAGACGGTGCCTAAAGCCAGCGGCTTCAGGATGAAGTCGGCGGCTTCCCTGAGGCGATGAATTTCTCTCCAAGTAAAACGTGATCCATAAGTCAAAAACACGTAACCATCTAACTTAAGTCGGCGGCTTAGTGCCAAGCTGGCTGCTTTATTGATTCGGAAAATCTTTTTGATTTGGTTTCCTTATTTATTTGAACTTGATCAGCAAGTTGAGAAACCGTGTCCATGAGGCCGGCGGCTTCAGTGTGAAGCCGGCGGCTTTGCTTTACTTTTTCTTTGGCTCCAAGTTTAACATATTTCATGATCAAAATTGGAACATTCTGGATATCCATGAGGAAGCTGGCGACTTTATAGCCCTTAGGCCGGTGGCTTTATCCTACATTCTTCGTTTTTCACTGTTTTTGTTCCTGCTTTGTACATAACTTAAACAAAATATCAGAAATACCTTTTTTCCTTTTTACCCATTTTAGTGTGTTTTGGCATAAAAATGACTTTAAAATAACAAGATAACTCCTCAAAATGTTATCAAAATACTGTATAATTTAGGAGTTATCAAGTGGCATATATTTTGAGGTTTAGTTTGAAGACATGGTCAAGGATGTCTACCTCTCCATTTCCCATTGTAGTTGATGAAGGTTGTTGAGGTTGAAAATGCTCCTAGAAAGGTTTGCACTAAAATGAACTTGACTTACACTTGACTTAGGTTAAATATGATGCTTTTATAGATATTCTTGATATTATGCCTTTCTAGGATGCAAGTTTGTATTTTTGATATATATTTGGTTGAGATGCTTGAAGAAATGTAGTTTAGGCTTGAAATTGATTGATGTATTTGAGTTGGGTTTGTTGAAGAGTTGAAGAAGATTATGGTTTGTTAAGTTTTAGTTGGTATATGTTGAAATGGACTGAAGACAATTTCTTGAAAGTAAAAGTTGGTCAAAGTCTTGTAAGTCATAGTTGAAAGTTGAAAGGATTGATGATTGATGAAACTTTGTGAAGAAAGTATTTGAAGGATGAATTGTTTTAAAGATCGTGAGGCCTTGAAGATTGACTAAAGCATTGAGGTAATTCTTTGGATTTTTCAAGTATTTTTGAGTTTGTTCAAAGTTTGAAAGGTTAAAATGACCATACTTGAAATTGCAAGTTTGTATTAGTCATAATTGGTCAATATTATGAAGATATGGTTGAGTCTAGGATTGCTTGAGGACAAGAAAGGTTCAAGTGTGGGGGATTTGATATTGCTCAAAATATACGTATTTATCTTCGCAATATCTCCCTACATTCGTGGCGTTTCGTTACAATTTGTGATGATTAGTGAGCGGTTTGCGGTATATGGTCATTTCGGGGCATAAGTGGTCTAAAAGATCATATTTATGCATGAGAAATCAACCATTAGGCTTAAGGAATGAATCAAGTGAAGTTTTGGGATTAAAAAGCCAAGTTTCAAGCAAGAACGGCGTTCCAAATGGCCAGAACATCATTCCGCATCACTAGAAAATGGGAAATCGAAGTCAGAAAATTTTCAGACTTTCTAAGGGGTTTCAGGAATGTGGTTTCACTATCTGGAACATTGTTCCACGTTCAAAAACATCGTTTCAGGCCTGTTTTCAGCCAGAAACTCAGCTCGACAATGAAAATGAATTTAGGGGTTTTTGGTTGAAGGAGCTGCACCCTTAGGCCGTTTTAGAGCCCTAAAAGGGTTCCAATCATGATTCCATCAAGATGAAGGCCAAATTCATGCTCCCAAATCCAAATCCATGAAGATTGAAGCTCCATTTCCATCATCCATTCTCCATTTTAGTGTTTCTTCTCCATTTTAGTACTAGCTTTTCTCCATTTTAGTTGTAATGATGAATGCTTATTATTTCTTTGATTTATTTCTTATTTATGCAATGATTATAGGTTAGATTGCTTATGTTTACATGATATGCAGACTTTATATTTGGATCTTACCCTAATCTATGAATTCGGTGTTTGAATGAGTTTTAATTATTTTGCTTGGTTGAAGATCCATTACTTTGATTGTTAAAAGCTTTACTTTAATTATATAAGTTGCCTAGATTTTCTTAGGGATTTGATTAGTGAAGAAATTTGTACTTCAACACCTTTGGCGATCTAGACAAACAAATTGGGGATTTCAAGGGATTAGGTTCTTGGTTTGGTTTGGTTATCAATTGGCTTTTATTCAACATGGTAGGGTTTGATTATCTTAAGGTATTTTGATAATTAAAGGATTTTAAGGGATTCTAATCCAAAACTGATGTCTCAATGATTTCACACGAAACATAATTTAATCTTTGAAATGAGTCTACGGAAGTAAACGAAATTCATTTAATTGAGGTTTATGGAAGTTGACGAATGGAAATAAAACTATATGTTTAAACATTGTTGTGTAATGAATGAGTTGAGTAAACCATTACAAAAGGTGGAATAAATAAGCGACCACATTTTTATCTTATTTGTTAGTCTCTTTTAGTTTAAGTTTAGCGTAATCAACACTTTATCAAAACCCCCCAATAAACTTAGGATAATTATTAGTGTTTTGAAATTCATATAAACTACTCTCTATGGAAGGAATCATGATTGAATACTTGCTATAATGATCGGGTTATTTTTGCCCAGGCGTTTATGTTAATTGGTTAATTGTTTTATCATTATTTTTATATTATTATAAGTTGAACACGAAACGTCATCTATCAGTAGGCATGGGTGGCTCATCAATAAGAGCGCTCGGAAAAGACGGCATATTAAAATTCCACAAAGTCTAAACTTTCTTACGCATAACAAAAGACAAGGTTTTCCTAATTCGAGAGACACGATGTGTTTCGATACTTTCGTTAATGATTGGTTAATACAAAGTGGTTAGGCCCACGAAGCGTTAAACCTTCATGAACACCATGGCCAAGTTACTAGGTAACTTCCATGAATACATTCATTTATCCTAACGATCCAATCCTGTATGACTTTTATACAAACTATTCTTAAATTAACTAAGAATCCTTCAAGCGAGTTGCAATGCTTGAGACTGTGTTATGGGGTAGTGTATTATTCAACACTTAACTGTTTCCAAGGCCTTACGTAGCAGAGGTGCAGGTTACAACAACCGTTGTGCTTCAGCGTGCACGTACTAAATTTATTTACTTAGTGACTACACCAACATGGTTCGAGACCAAGAATGTACTCCTTGTCTAAACAGAGATTTCACTACGAATGGGATCTCTGCTGGAATCCGACAGAGTTCTCTTACCAAGGGTGTCACAGATAGTGTACTCTGAATCGGGTTCGCGACTTCCCAGTAACAAAGCCGGTAACTACGTTCTATTAGTTGGAAAAGCGATTGAGTTTAAAACATAATCGTAAAGCATCTCAACACATACACAATCCATAATATAATTTCAATAGCATAACTGATTACATCATAACATAAACTAAAGATAACTACTCACTAATCATGGTAACAATATCATAAATCATAACATTGAAAGATATTATGTAAAGATAAAGGATAGAAGTACAAGTATAACTAACTGAGTTCCGAAATACAAAAGTGACAACTTCAGACTCCAGACTATGCCTAATACAATATTCGACGTTCACCTTTGGGTACTAAATTTTCCGCTCGGAGAAGAAGGCTTTGAGAGTATGACTAATTATAGTGAGAGAGTGAAAATTGAAGTGAAGTGTGTTTTGAAAATGGCAGCACAATTTCCCTTTAAATAGGCTAGCCCAAACCCTGACATGCCTTGGGCATTGCCTGGAAGACTGTGGGTCCAGGCTATGGGCGTGGGCAGGTAGGAGCCTGACATGGCCGTGGGCTTAAACCTTGGCATGTCGTACAGCTGGCTGGCAGGTCATCGGTTAAGGGCGTGGGCCGAGGTCATGGGCTATGCTGGTCAGCCTTGTTTCCTAGATCGTAAAATCTAATTTCCGAGGTTGTAACTTGGTCTTCACCGTTTTTGCTCTAAATTCTTCGTTTTAAGTCCGATTTCTTCGATTCTTCTTGCATTGTCTTTGTAATCACTTAATATAGAAAATAAAGCAAATAAATTCTTAAATTGGCGATAAATTTTAAATCTTTAATGTTTTGGGACTTACTATCGGGGGTAAAACCGTGACTTTTTAGCCGATATCAAATATCCCACCCTTCGACTTTTCTTGTCCTCAAGCAAATTTCCCCCTTTTAACTTCAAGAAATCTTCCAAAGTTTCTATTTTGTGTGCCTAAGTGGTTTACTTTTTATTATAACAGCATAAATAAGGTGACTCCTCAATGTTAGGGTTAGAAACTATCTCTTCAAGCATGCGAGGAGGTTACATGACTTAGGCTACCTCTCACGGGTCACTCAAATCACTCAAGTGTATAAGGTCTCCTATAAATCTAATAAATGAATTCGCTCATAGCCAGTCATGTTTTACTCTTCGTCATAGGCTTAATAAAGACTCAAATGTTTGCCCCTAATGCAACAGTGGTGAAAACCATAGCTTCTAGGACATTTGTCATAATGAAAAGGGTTTTTGTGGAGTAGTGAAGTTGTTTGGGGTTAAAAAAGTGAAATAGTCTTTTTAAAGACTTTATTCGGAATATAAGAAAGGGATAGATAGGAGTGCTAATATTTTTGTGAAGCACTTACGGGGTTTCGATAAACATTCTTTGGGAATTTTTCTTCTTCGATGAACAACCATTCTTTCTGTGGTTTCTCGGTCTCCATTGGTCTTCAACTTTTGTCTTTATAAGTTCTACTCCTTTACTTAGAACATTGAAGAGATGTATCAACTAGAGTCTTGGCACATTTTTTTTTTCAATCATCTCTAGGAATTTCCGCTTTGGTAGACTTCCAAGTTTCTGCCAGAATGCTTGTGGTACTATCTTTGAGAATCTTCTTTTGTGGAGATCACGTTTTCTGAGGTTTTATCCATGTATGGTGAACTTTGGAATTGTTGGAATTATATTTTTGGTGGATGATCATAAGGGAAATGAATGGATGATGGTGGTGGTGGTGAACGGGTGATGTTGTAGGGAAAGTAAGGGTTCATTTTGACAAATGGCTAGCTCTTCTGGTAGTACCTTTACCAAATTTTGCTGCTCGAAAATGCAGATCTAAAGTATGTTCCGATTCTTCTGAGCACAGACATCGGTACATTCAACGAAAAATAGTGAAGCTTTTAAAAATGAATGCTTTTCATGGTCCTTTTTGGTTGCCTCACTAATGACGCGCATAAAATACGCTAACATATCGCGCAAGCTTATGACCGCATAGACTTGGTCGACCATCCCCAAAGGCCAGTGGCGCACAATATATGGCGCGATTCAGCTAATGACATCGCTCATCGAGCATTGCGGCATCAGGAGTATACGTGAAATGATTGCGAAGGCCGAATAAGACAAAAGACAGTACAACACACTAAGGACGGAATCTTAGTAATCGTATGAGTCCTAGGATGTGGCAAAATAGCATGATATGAGGGGACCACGTGAGTGCATAATCCATGCGACAGAATAAGTACTTTTCTATACCATTCTGTTCTCTCCCCTTTCTTTTCACCTACGTGGCTGAGAAAAGGACAGCCACTCTTACCTATAAATACTCACACCCAACTTCAAAAACAAGATATACAAGGTAGAGAAAGGAAAAAATACTACTTATTCCGGTGCTCTATCTACGCAATCATAAGCACGGTTCTCAGGTAACGTTCTCTAAACAAGAAACTATAACACCATCCGGTGAGCCATTATCTCCGGTTAACCCGAATGATGGTGGGTCATGTTTAACCACCCTTTCTGAGATCATCATCTCGTATGGGGGTTATTCACGGTACTCCATACCGAAGAGTTAAACTCAAGGAACCCTTAAATCCTCCTTTATTGTTGATCTTGCATGAACCGAACTCTTTAGACCATTTTATGCTTGATTACTCACCATAATCAAATGAGGTCGAATATGCCAAGTTATGCAATGCTCTTTTAGAGAATCGGTTCATTCTAACAAGAATTATGCCTTAAATAAGGCTTAATTTTTATTACAAACATGTTAGGTTTTCGAACGTACTTATTCACAAAGGCTTTCTTTTAGTTAAATATTTTAAAATTTAGCTTAAGGACAGATAATCTATGTAATGGGCTTATTGTTATATGACATTAAAAGGTGTTTACACCACTATCCCACACTTAGACGCACATTGTCCCTAATTTTCCTATTGTGGTATCCCACACTTAGGATTTTATTAAAAGGGTTTTATTTATGGGAATATTTACTAGTGTCTATTGGGCTTGAATCCCACACATAGTGATAAGCTAGGATGGGGTTTATATAATGCTTAATTTAAGAGCTAAAAATGAGTAAAAAGAAACGAGTACTTCCCTACGGAATGGCGAGTATGCGATTAGCGAAACTTGCTGGTTGGGAGAGACAGTTGGTTTCGGAATACTCGAGAATTTCGTTCTTTATTCATCGGGCTCATGTGTCATCACTTATTATCTTCTATTCTACTTTATTACACGGGTTGCCTCTCGAGAAGCGCTTTTGTTTAAGGTCGTTCACTCGATCGTAGTGTTTGTTTACCATGGTGGGGAAAACATGTCCCTCTGGTAGATGTCTTCAGTAGTAGAGGTAAACATATCTTGGTGGGTAGATCCTTAAAAGTGTCGGATTATCACGTTAAGCAAATCGTGTATTTCTCTTGGTGGTCTTCCAAAGGCGAGAAAATGGACTATGGTTGCTCGTGATAGATCTTGAAGTCCAAAGAGAATAGAATCAATAGCTCCACTTATAGTTCCATGCACATCGACCATGGAAGCGGTGCTGGTAGTGATTGTTTCTCGTCTTGGGTGCTTAATTCTGATGTCTTCAAAGAGTGTCAAGAATTGTATCTGCATGATCTCAAAGTCTTCAGATTTGGGATCTCCACAGAAAGTGTTTGTTGTTTTGCACATATTACATAAGAGTCAGAGCTGGTGCAAAGTGAGTATGATTCTTGACTCAAGCAGTATGGTAGCTGCTTTGTTGTAGATCTCTCGGCATCTGCATTTGAATGTGAAGTTGGGATCTATGGATTCATTAAAGATACGCCTGAGCTGATTAGTCACGAATGTGGCTAAGTTGACTCGTGTAGGATCCAAATGAGAGAAAAAAATATTTCGTCTTCATTCTTCCAATACTACCGATCTTAAATCTTTGATAATCTGATCAGCGTGGTGATCAAGTGTTACATAAATCACTAGCCTTTTCCGGCGTGCTTTCAAAATCATCACATGCTAGGAGAATGAATAGCTATGAAGGTTGTCGATCATCTTTGAATCTGAATAGTATGAGGGAATCCGGTTGAACAGCTAATGTTTTAGCAGATACGAGTCAGTAGCATTCTTTGGCTAGCAGAGAAAGGAAGCGTAGATCCAACTAAGGAATTGTACACCTTAATGTAGCTAGTCTTCTAGTCTCGACAAAACCTTGTTTCTTAAATAGTTTGAACTACCGAATTGTATTCTCGATCTCGCTCTTCTCTGTAGATGTGGTCATGAAGTGCTCTGATGAAATCTAGAATGTGTTTTTCCAATAGCTCTATATTAACATCTCCTCTTGGTAGGTAACGATCATTTTCTCTATTGATAGCCTCAATTCGATCTTTTAAACGAGGTATGAATACAATTGTGGAACGGTGGATGGCCTCTATTATTTTCTCAAATTCATCGATGTTATTGATGAATGAGATCGTATCAGTGTGGCTTATTATGATAGGAACCGTGATTGTCTGTGGGTTTAGCTCTTGAATTGATGATCGTGGAAGAGAGCGAGTGTCAACAGGACTGTTATTATAATGATCTTCCTCCTCATTGCTATCCTCTTTAGCAGTATCCGAATAGTCGGGAATTTCTACCACTTCAGTTTGTGAAAAGGATTCTACTTTATCCCAAGGTTTGGCTTTCCTACTAGCAAGATCAATTTCGACATCTCGTAAGTCAGATGGTTCCTTGGGTTTTGTTTGGAAACGAATAATCATGCCATTATTCTGATCTTCTGCTTCTAGCTGCATAATTTGTTCGTGATGTTGCTGAGTTTCTGGGACTACTTCAGTTGCTTCTTCTTCCATATCCTCTTCTTCTTATGTCTCTTCTACTACATCCATTTCATCTTTTGAGTCTTCTTTTCCATACTATTTCTTCTTTGAGATCCTCTTCTTCCATTTTGGGGTCTTCAGCCATTGGATAAAATTCATAATCAGAAGTGATCTGTCTAGTGGAAATAGCAAACATTTCTTCAAGTTCATAAAGACAGGTTGGTCGGTAAATTTAGATGGTAACACTTTCCCCATGTGATAGTAAGATCAAGATTTGATTGTACACATCAATGACAATCCTAGCCGTATTCATGAATGGTCTGTCCAAGATAATTTTTGTATTTAGATCTTCCTTATATCCACCACTATGAAGTCAGTAGGATACAAGAATTTGTCAACTTTCACCAAGACGTTCTCAACTATGCCCTTAGGATATCTAATTGAGTGATCAGCAAGTTGGATAGTCATTTTGGTTGGTGTTAAGTCTCCTAATTCCAATCTCTTATAGAGAGAATAGGGTATAAGATTGATACTTTATCCTAGATCAGCTAAAGCTTGAATGGTTCCAGATTTATATACTGAACATGGAAGAGTGGATTGACCAGTGTCTCCGAGTTTCTTTGGTAAGGAGTTCCTGAGTAACGCTGAGCATTCTGCGCTTAGTGGGATTTTGTTGGACTCTGGTATCCTTTCCTTTGGAGAGAGAAATTTCCGTATATACCTACTCTGGTTGGGAACTTTTGACATAGTGTCCAAGAATTTTCCATTGAGCTTGAAGGTTCCAAGTCTCTCAGGGTTGTTCTTGAGGCTTCCTGGGTTGGGAACAAGAACTGGATTTACCTCGGGTGGTTTTTGAAACGTCTATATTTTCTCCTTAAGTCTTTTTGATATTCTTCGAGGGGTCGGTTCTTCCTTCGGGATGATGGATTTCATTTTCTTTGCTTCTTCTATGTTAGGGTTTTGAATGTTATTGCTAGGCAATCTTCCTTGTGGTTGGGTTTTAAGGCGTTGAGATAACTGTCCGAGCTACGATTCTAGACTTTTGAGCAGAGCCAACTAATTTCTCATGAGTATCTCTGTCTGGTGTTGTCTAACTGCAGTTCTCTGATTTCACTGTTGTTATACTTGAATGAAATGACTTAACTGGTCATCTATATTGACGGTTGCGTTGGTTTCTTTTGCGATCTGAGTGTTTGAAGAGTTTTCCTCAGCTGGATGTCCAGTGAGTGGAAGTGGTTGATCGAAGGTTAATTGAGGTTGTGGTTGTGGATAAGGTGGGTATCTCTAACAAGGTTGAAAATGTGGGGTATTTCTTTCAAATTGGGTGTGTCTGGATTGCTGATTAAATCAGAGGTTTTGCTGGCGAGAAGGGTATTAGACGTAATAGACTGAACCCTCAGGGTATTCGTACTCGACTAGATATTCTTCAATGAGTAGTAGGTTGGTACAGTTAGTACATGACTGGGTCTAGTTAACTTACTGTGGTTGCATCTTTAGTTCTCCTAGTTGCTTTTCCAGAGTTTCCATTTTGTCTGTGAGAGTTTGATAGCTTTTGTTTGATTATTAAGTGCGGAGAGTGGGCCAGTTGATGAAGGTTGTTCTCCATTGTTCTAGTCATGGTGATGCATCGTCATATTTTCTAGCAGATCACATGCTTCATTTGCGGTTAGGTTCATCGGATTTCCTTGAGCTGCTGCATCTATCTTCATCCTATTGTTTACCGTAATACCATTGTAGAAGTTATATATTTGGGCTGAATGTTCTAGTTGGTGATTATGGTATTTCTTCAGCAGTGTTTTAAGTTGTTCCTATGCGGTATACAGAGATTCATCATAACTTTGTTTGAAGTGGATGACATCATTCTTGAGCTTAGTTTGTTTGGAAGGAGGGAAATACTTGGTTAGGTTTTTTGTAGCCATTTCCGTCCATGACGTGATGGAGACATTTTCTAATCCTTCACACCATGTCTGCGCATGATAAGTGAGAAAATAGGGGAACAAATATAGTTGGACTATATCTTGTCCCATCCCTGGTGTTTGTAGGAATTCGAAAGAGAGATGAATTTAGCAAGATGTGAATTGGGTTCATCATTACGTAATTCACGAAATTGACATCCATTTTTGATGAGCTGTATAATGTGATGTTTTAACTCGAATGAGTGACCTTGGATCTCTAGAAATCTAATTAGTCCTCCCCGACCATCAATCGAGGGTTTGGTATTTTCAGCAAGAGTTATGCGTACTGCCATCGGATTTTGGAGTGCTCTAAGTCTTTCTTCCTTGCGTGCAGTAGATATTTTTTATTCCAGATTAGGGACGAATATCAATTGTCCTGGTCTAGATCGGGTATGGTTTATATATAAGGTATGTCTGTTTTTATTTATAGATTGGAAAGTTCTAGAGCAATCTAAGGCAATCTAGGGTAATCTAGTGTAATCTAGTTCTAAAGTATCTACTTAATACTAGGGCTATTTTTCTAGGGATAAATTTTTAGTTCTTATTGTTGTTTCCCTGGTATTTTGATAATAGATCTTTGTATAAAGTTATTTAATAAACCAAGTGGCCAGATCGACTATGGAGAGGCATGATAGTTTTGGTTCCAATATAATTGGAGACCGTTCGAAAAATCCAACAACCATGTCTGTGTATAGTTGTCTTTCTTAGACACCACTATAGCTTATCAAAATAAATCTATTTAGAACCGTATTATCTAGTACCAGTCCCCGGCAGAGGCGACAAAAACTTACTCCTCCTAATGATATGGCCAAAATGGACGGTTTATTTGTGGCGATGTCGTTAGGCCACCGACCGTCTATTTCATATATTACTAAGACGATATGGTTTTATATTTATAGGATGTGGGGCCTAAATCTACTACTCCTTCCTATGGGCGAGTAAGGGACGTATAACCTTGGGTCGTTCGTTTAAGAAGACAACAGAATCGAACTTTTATCTAAAAAATTATCCTCATAACTAAGTAGAGAGGAGTAGTTTTGGATTTTACTAAAGTTATAAGGCAAATAGGTAATTAAGGTAAAGTAAATGCGATAAAATTTCAAATTGAGATAAGGTTAAGATAAGTGTGTGTTATGATTTCATCAGTTACTTAGCTGAGATTGTGGAATGCTTGCCAATGAATAGGCAGTGTCTTTGTATATGCTATGTTATACCTAGACGTCCATATCACGTTGGTGATATGTCACTGGGTAATTACACTAGGTTTGGTGATTCTAAATGGACAGCAATGCCCTCAACCCCTGATGTCCATTAAACATAAGTAAATGTAGGCATGGGTGGCTCATTAATAAGAGCGCTCGAAAAAGGTGGCATATTAACATTCCACAAGGTCTAAAATTTCTTATGCATAAAAGAAGACAAGGTTTTCCTAATTCGAGAGACGTGGTGTGTTTCGATACTTTCGTTAACAACTGGTTAATACAAAGTGGTTAGGCCCTAAGAAGAGTTTAACCATAAAGAACACCATAGGCAAGTTACTAGGTAACATCCATGAACACGTTCGGTTATCCTAACGATCCAATCCTTTAAGGCTTTTAAACAAAAAGTTCCTTAATTAACTAAAGATCCCTCAATCATGATGTAATGCTTAAGACCGTGTTATGGTGTAGTGTACTAGTCAACACTTAACTGTTTCCATGCCCTTACGTAGTAGAGGTGCAACTTACAACAACCGTTGTGCTTCAGCGTGCACTTAATAAGTTTACATGCTTAGTGACTACACCAGCATGGTTCGATACCGAAAATGTACTCCTAGTATAATCAGAGGGTTCACTAGGAAAGGGATCTCTTCCGGAATCCAAAGCTCAGGCTGACTTACTACAACTGTTGTGCCTTGGTCAAGCCTGTGTTGTATCCGACAGAGTTCTCTTACTAAGGGGTGACATAGATAGTGTACTCTGAATAGGGGTTCACGACTTCCCAATAACAGATTCGGTAACTATATCCTATTAGTTGGAAAAGTGATTGAGTTTAAAATTTGATCGAAAAGCATCTCAACACATACACAATCCACAATATAATTTCTGTAGTGTAACTGATTACGTCATAGTATACACTAAAGATAACTACTTACTAATCATGATAACAATATCATAAATCATAACAATGAAAGACATTATATAAAGATAAAGGATAGGAGTACCACTATGAATAATAGAGTTCCGAAATACAAAAGTGACAACTTCAATCTCCAGATCGTTCCTAATACAATCTTCGACATTCACCTTTGGGTACTAAATTTCCCGTTCGGAGAAGAAGGCCTTGATAGTATGACTAATTATAGTGAGAGAGTGAAAATTGAAGTGGAGTGAGTGTTGAAAATGGGAGAAAAATACCCTTTAAATAGGCTAGCCCAGACCCTGGCAGGTCGTGCGCATTGCCTACAAGGCCGTAGGCCTAGGGTGTGGGCAGGTGGCAGCCTGGTGACATTTTTGTGGACTCAAGCCTTGGCAGACTGTATGGCTGCCTGGCAGACCATAGGCTGAGGGCATGGGCCTAGGCCGTGGGCTATGCTAGTCAGCCTTGTTTTCTGGCTCGTAAATCTGATTTTCGAGGTCGTAACGTTGTCTTCACTGTATTTGCTCTAGATTCTTCGTTTTAATTCCGATTTCTTCGTTTCTTCTTGCATTGTCTTTGTAATCACTTAATCTACAAAATAAAGAAAATAATGCTTAAATTAGCGATAAAGTTTAAATCTTTAATGTTTTAAGACTTAATATCATGAGTAAAAACATGACTTTGGCCGATATCAAAGCACAAGGGGTTCAAAACTTGTATACTAGATGTGAATGTTAAATGCCAAGATTCTTAAAAAAGGGATATAATTTTAATATTGTTAATGATATGCATGAATGAATGTCAGGTTCTATTCCACAAGGGTGTGAGTTGTCGGTGAATCAAGTGTGACTCAAGGTAATATGTTGACGCCTGGCCAGCATCATTATGTCACCTTGGTGCACATGGAAGTTGATTGGGATCACATACTATGGGGTGACCTGTTAGGATGCAAGTTATGATTTTATTGATTATTAAGGATTGAATGATAAAGGTTTAATGTGTACAATTGCTATATCAGTATGGAGTTATGTTGACACTCACACACGATTACAACTGGAAAATGAGGATGGGCGTGTTCATACGACATTTGGAAGTGCTAACAAAGGGTTTAACGAGGAAAATGAAAATCCCGCAAAATAATGATGAAACTCCCGGGTAAGTGACACTTGTAAAAAAGGGAATGTAAATTTTAGAAGAAAACAGGCAATGAAAGCTTAGTAAAGCGTATGAACAAAAGTTTAAAAGTCTAAATTGTGAATAATAGAAATGAAGGGATTGATGAAATTAATTTCTTTATGTAAGGAAAGGTAAGGGATGTATTAGATTATTAGTTGGTATGATTAAGTATGGGAATATGAAAGGGTAGCCGATGCTGGTGAGGTTTAGATGTGTAGTATATCGTAATACAACCGCTTATGGGTATAGATGTCCAAAGAGTTTTTCTTGGTATGTGGCTAAGGTAAAGCTACGCTGAGGATAAGAGTAAATGGATGTGGAGAGTTTGGAAATAATTAGATCAATAATTGAATGTTAAAGATGGATAGTGGATTAGGAATGAGAAAGAAGATTGTACTTCTTAAATGTAATCATTACCGAAGAATGGTAAATATGAATATAGAAATGTTGAAGGGATCATATAGTTTTCCTCTAAGTAACCGGTGAGGAGGAGGTATTGTAATATCTATGATCATCGAGAAATACATAGAAGTAGAGTGATTATGGTATGTCCCTAATGAATCGCGACAACAAGATGATCTTGATGATATAAGGTCCCAATGAAGAAAAACTGGGAAGAAGTGTAAGTAATTTGGAATTGTAAATACGAGAAAATGTAGGAATTTTGATTGTGCCCATTGAAAGGTGGTTATCCACGATTGTCCTGAGCCTAAGAGATCATGAAGGGAGAGGAAGCATGAAGGAAATGTAAACTCAGTCCGTCTGAGACTGAGACATGAAATTTGTTATTGAAGGGGTCACGAAGCATGCGATAGGTGCCTTCCTTATATCTGCACGTGTCCTGTTTGACTCCAATACATTAACGTAACTGATATGACTAAATTGGATGGTTTATTTTGAAGCGGTGTCGTTAGGTCGCTAAACGTCTATTCAGGACACCAATGGGTGGTTATGGTTTTAAATGTATATTTAGCTGGGGTTTCTAGCTATAGATCACCTACTTTCCTATTTCTATAACGAGTAACTGATAAGTATAACCTATGTTCGTATTTTTATATGTTTTTCGATAACGTGGGATTTAAGCATGTCTAAAGTCAACCCTAGAGCAAGTAATGTGAATATATGCTATGTATCTAATATTGAATATTTAAGACAGTAACAGACAAATAAGTAAAGGATAGTGGATGTGATATCTGAAGCTGAAAGAGAATTATAGGCTAAGTCTTGTTTCCTACGTTAGGACCCTAAGAATTGCATAGATTGTGTGCCAAGCCTTAGAATGATGGGATATGACGAGGGCTATAAATATCCTACCAAGACATCCTTAGAAGGGTCCATTCACACACATAGCTAAGCACTTAACCGAGTTCAAGAGAGTTGTAGAATTAGTCAATCTTGACTATTTGACTAATTCTCTCAATCTTTATACTATCTTCATCCATGTTCATACACATTCGGACGATATTCATCCTAAGGGATCCTAAATCCTAAGATGAACTCTAAAACTTAATGAGACAGACAGGGATGAACCTACTTGATTTGTCACTAAGAGTTTAGATATTGAAGATTCTGGCCAAGACAAATATGTTCACTCCCAACTATAATGTTCACTGATTGAAATGACCTTTTGGGAATGAATCCTAGGCTCATGAATAAAGTAACATACTTAAGAAAGGTTTTGTATTTTCTTAATCTTAGTAGACTTAACTTAAACTATAAACTCCATTTGATGTTCTAGTTATACTAAAACATTAACAAATGTACAATTTTAGATATTCTAAGGGACTCCTAATTCGATTGGATGTCTCTCCTTTGCCATCAATTACTCAACTCCAGATCATCTTAAAGCATCACTGAGATCTTGCTTCTGACGCGAGCCATGCTTACGAGTAGACCAATACTCAAGGAGTACTATAATACTATTCTAATCACAACCTAAAGTTGGGAACCTCTTCTATTACAGATATGTTACTATCTGTACGTAGGTACTAAACCCCATTGTGACGTTAAACACATATAACTACTTACCCTGTGATCTAAGAGTGATTAAGTCATAGCACTAGGTTATAGCTACATGGGTAATTCGAAAGGGTGGTACTTAAATTAGACTCCTAAGTCAGATAGGGTTTCAGTATAACAACAACTCAAATGTTCAGACAGATAACCAAAAAATGAAACAATTATTACATATAAACGGATGCATATAGTGAAAGTAACTTAAAATAACAAAATTATATTATTTAATTAAGGAAGGCATGTGAAGACCCGTCCTAATCCATCGGACGAAGTCCATATCAATTATAAACGATTCACAACAGTTGACTACATCGCGAGGTACTTGACCTCTATATGATACATTTTACAAACATTGCATTCGTTTTTGAAAAGACAATCTTTCATTTCATCGAAAATTGACAACATGCATACGTTTTCGTAATATATCTTACTATATTTGACTTAATAATAATCTTGATGAACTCAACGACTCGAATGCAATGTCTTTTGAAATATGTCATGAATGACTCCGAGTAATATTTCTAAAATGAGCAAATACACAGCGGAAGATTTCTTTCGTACCTGAGAATAAACATGCTTTAAAGTGTCAACCAAAAGGTTGGTGAGTTCATTAGTTTATCATAAATAATCATTTCATAATTTTAATAGACCACAAGATTTCATATTTCCATTTCTCATAAACATACGTCCCATGCATAGAGATAAAAATATCATTCATATGGATTGAACACCTGGTAACCGACATTCACAATATGCATTTAAGAATATCCCGATCATTCCGAGATCCTCCTTCGGACATGATATAAATTTTAAAGTACTAAAGCATTCGATACTTTGGATGGGGCTTGTTGGGCCCGATAGATCTATCTTTAGGATTCGCGTCAATTAGGGTGTATGTTCCCTAATTCATAGATTACCAGACTATAAAGGGGCATATTCAGTTTAATAATCCAACCATAGAATGTAGTTTCATTTACTCGTGTCTATTTTGTAAAACAGTTATAAAAGCAGCGCATGTAATCTCAGCCCAAAAATATAAAGGATAAAAAAGGCAAATGAAACTCACCTAATGTATTTTGTAGTAAAAATACATATGGCGTCATTTAACAAGAGTAGGGTTGACCTCGGATTCACGAACCTA
Source organism: Rutidosis leptorrhynchoides (assembly GCF_046630445.1). Classification (NCBI taxonomy): domain Eukaryota; kingdom Viridiplantae; phylum Streptophyta; class Magnoliopsida; order Asterales; family Asteraceae; genus Rutidosis; species Rutidosis leptorrhynchoides. The sequence continues at coordinate 201,240,757 of NC_092333.1, forward strand.
TATCATTCGTATATATATTAAAATATATAACCGTAATTGAATAAATCTATATATTATTATTAGTGATGTAATTGTTATATTTAATAATTTATAAGTTTCCTTGTTTATTTATATATTTTCTACTTTATGTATTGTAATATTAATATAGTTATGTTATGTATATTAAATATATATCTTTTATTTGAAGATCATTTGTTTATGAAATTATTATTAATTTTGGTAATACTAAAGTAAATAAAAGTAATAATATTTTATAATAATATTGATAAAAGTGATAATAATAATGGTATTAGAAATAATGATATTAATAATTATAATACTAAGTTGTGTTATGATAATAATAGTTATAGAAATTTTAGTAATTCCTATGAATCGTAAATTAATTAAAATTTAAACTTAATGATTTTCCCTACTAATCTTTATATCCAAGATTTTATTTTTCATATTTGTAATAATATTATTAAAACCTTTATATTTCTAATCATGAAAATTATAATCTTTGCGTCAAATTTCTAAACTAATAATTAAAGTTCCTATAACATTAATTCGAAATCCTAATCGTAATAATAATATTAATAATACTTGTTTTACTAATAATTTGCTATAGTTGATAATATTGTTAACAATTAATAATACCATAATACTAATAAGTAATAATAATAATAATATTAATCATGATGAAAATAATAATATTAGTTACTCTTAAAGATAATAACATTCTTTATATTAATATTAGTAATATCATTACATTCCTAATAATAATAGTATAATTAATAATAATAATAATGAAGATAATAATAATAATAATTAATAATAATAATAATAATAATAATAACAATAATATAAGTATTCTACCTTTGAAGCCCTTCAAAGAAAAAAAGAAAACGACTGTCCAGTATGGGCCTCGAACCCGAGACCCCTCGCTACCCAGCAACACTTCCTAACCATCAGTCTAGCTCAGTTTTTCTGTTTTAATGCATACACCTTTTTTTATTTAACCCGATTTATACAGTTTCATCTTCTTTGTCAATCCCATCGACCAACACCCATTTGCTCTTACTAAAAAAATTGTTAAATCAAACTTAGGATTTAATAAACGTCACATAAACGATTATCGGCGGTTACAAGGATTGGAAAGAAATAAAAAAATTATTAAAACTCCTGCTGTCGCGGTTTATAAAGAGAAAAAAACATATGTTTTCACTTTTGAGATCATTTTAGATAATTGCTACAACATGAGATTTGTTAGAAATCATTCATATAATCTTCTGGAATCGACAATTGCATCTGAAACATCGATACAACTAAGAATTTCGCGATTAAAAATCTGTTGACTTTTTTTGTTTGAAACTTTGACTCATAGATTCTTACTCGAAATTAAAAATTGATGGATGAAGCTTTGCAGAAAGATTAAATAAAGAAATCCTAACACAATGGTATTAATAGATTTTGAAAACTCGCTCGAATTTGAAATATGATAAAATGGGTTCACGTACAAGCATGAACTGGGTTCTTCACTTTTCAGTTTAATTCCTCATATGAAAATAAGTGTAACTGATAAATTTTAGTAATAGGTAAGTAGTTGAATTTGATTGAAAGTTTGAAGAATCATGGAGCAGGTGATCGACATAGGTTCACAGTGTAATAGGGAAAACAAATAATATCAGATAAGAGAGAAAGTGATATAATAAGAAAAGAAAAAAAATAAAACTGATTATGATTGTAGTATAGCTGATAACGCGTGATATGTTGATCCCATAAATTTATTATTATATTTTTACAAAAAAAATTTATATTAATAATAATATTACTCTTAATATTATAAATAATAATAATACGATTTATGGTAATATAGTGGTAATAATAATATTATTATTAATATTAATGATAACAATAACTATAGCATTTATAACAATAATGTTATTAATAATAAATATAATATTATTTATAATAATTCTAATAATATTAGTAATAATAATACTATAACAATTTACATATCGATTTCATATTTATGTTATACATCCAAAAATAATACTATTAATATTACTGATTTTAATATTAGATTTAGTATTGATAATACTAATGAAAGTAATTTATAATATCATTAGTATAATAACCATATTTTTAATTTTGTAATCAATATCATAATAAATAATAATATCAATAAGAATACTGATAATCACAACTTTAAATAAAAATAATAGTAATAACTTATACATAACAATTATATATATATATATATATATATATATATATATATATATATATATATATATATATATATATATATATATATATATATATATATATATATATATATATATATATTAGGAATAATAATATAATATAATTATTGGTATTAATATTACCAATAATAAAAGTGACGATAATAATATTAATATAACAATTATATTCAAAAATTTTATTAAATTTAGTACCATTTATTATTTATGTAATATTATCTTATTTGATGACATTATTGATAATGTTACTTAATAATAATACTAATAATGATAATAGTATTAATATAATACTTATATCCATTTTATAATTAAGTTTACTATTTATTATAATATCTTTTAACTATATAATTTTATTGAATCCTTATTATTTATTAATTACATATATATTTATTACAATATTACATATGTATAGATTTAATATATAATTACATATTTATTTGTAAAACGATGTTCGTGAATCGTCGGGAATGGTTAAGGGTTAAATGATTCCATATAATAGTTCAAAAATTTTGAGTCTCGGTCTAACGGACTTTGCTTATCGTATCGAAATCATAATTAGATTAGGTTTAAATTTGGTCGGAAATTCCCGGGTCATCACAAGGCATTCACCATATACAAATGTAGTCTTAAACGTTATAAGTGCTGACATTCTCTAGACCGCTCCAAGTATAATCTTCGACGTTCGCCTCTAGGTACTAGATTTCTCGCTAGGAGGTGACAAAGCCTCTAAAGTATCTAGCTTAAAAGAGAAAGATAGAGAGAGAAACTATTTTTTTAGTGAGAGAAGTGGTTGAATGACAAAATGTGGTCTTGTGTATTTATAAGTGGATTTGGGCCTGACAGCCCGTGGAGAGTGCCCGTTTATACTCCATGTTGGCCCGTGGGAAGTGCTCGTTTGAGCTTTGTGCCCGTGGAGAGTGCCCGTGTACTTCATCTTCGGGTAGCCCGTGTATTCTGGTGGCAGACCGTGGCAAGCCAGATGGTAGCCCGTGTAACCTTGTATGGCAGCCCGTGTTTTAGAGGTAAATTTGCTAGTTTGGATTGTTTTCGAGGTCTTAACTTTATTTCATCGTTTTTCGCTCTAGATTCTTCATTTTAATTCTTCGATAAATTTAATTACTTTAGTGTTTTTAGGACTAAATATCGGGGGTAAAAATGTGTGTTTTTAGCCGATATCAAATATCCCACACTTAAACTTTGCTTTTCCTCAAGCAAACCTTTTGAGCTTTCAATCCCTTGGGTGTTCCATTCTTTGTGATCAAGTGGTTTTGCCTTATGAGACGCAAGAATAAAAACCTAGTTTAATTGCTTTTACTAATAGTGAATCTATCTCTGTAAGCATGTGAGGCGGTCACATGACTGTAGCTGCCTTACTCGGGTCACTCAATTCACTAAGTGTATCGCGTTTCCTAAGTTCTATTTTGAAATGAATTCACTCAACAGCCTGAAATGTTACGTTCATCGTCATAGGCTTGGTTGAAACTCAAGGCTTTTCGACATTTTGCAAAAACGTTTTTATTTATATTCCCTAAGATGATTCGTGAAGAACATCGTCATGGTAAAGGAATAGTTTAAAAGAATTGAGCTCATAGGTTTATTTGGATATATATGAGTGTTTTTTGGTGTTTTTGATTAACGCACGATCGGGTAATCTTTTCAGTTTTTCGGAAACTTCTTTCGAGCATTTCTTTTTGAACTGCTTTGAATACTTTTTTCGGAGCTTCTTTTTATAGATTCTACTCTTTTCCTTAGAATCTTGAAATAGGAATTTTTTTCTTTGTTAATTATTTTGACAATCATTTAGCTTTTTATCTTCGAGGTCTCCTTTGACGGCAGTCTTCTTTAGATGCTTTGCTGAAATGCTCGTTGATTTTATGATTTTCTCTTCCCTGATCAATCTTTTTAACTTTCTTTATTTTGAGAGGGAACAAGATGAACGTAGTAGATGGTGAATAATTTTTTGATTTTTGAGTGAGTATTTAGGGTGAAAGAATGGAAACGGAAACGGCGCTTTTGGGGTTTTATATCACGAAAAATCTAGGTTTTCTAAATTCGATGCTTTTACTTATATTTATTCAGATATGTAGATCAAGAATAAGTTCTGATTCAGATTTGCGAACATCGGCACACTCAACAGAAGTATAGTGAAGCACTAAAAATGAGTGCTCATGGTCTTACTTAAATGCCCCACAACAATTATTAAGGGTTAAATGTACTAAGTCATGCAACGCTCTTTTAGAGAATTGGTTCATTTTCATAAAAACTTTTAACCTTGTTTAAATCTCTTATATATTATTTAGCAAAACATTGTTATTTCGAAAGTAATAACCCTAAGTGTTTTTCCGGTTAAAAGTTTTAAATTTTTGAAAAATGTAGCATTTTACGACACTTAAGGACTAACAAGAATCTATACCATACTGATATCCCATACTTATTAACCAATATTTGGTCAAAGATGGGACTTTTTAAGCTTTTAACAACCAATATTTGTAACAACCCAAAATTTAGAAACAAACGGGACCGGCAGCCTAGTTTAGCCCGAAGGTCTAGCAACAAGTTCAGATGTTAACAGCCAGGTGTGGACCGACGGTCCACTTTGGTCCGGCGGTACAAACTCAGTTAAAAGTGGAAACAGGTGCAACCTGTACCGGCAGTCCACTTTGTCCCAATGGTCCAGCATGGAACTCATGAAATTGGAAGGTCAGGAGTGGACCTGCAGTCCACTTTGGCTCGGCGGTCCACAGTAGGTTTTGAGCTGGCTATTATTTTGTTTAATTTATATGGGTAAATTTGTCAATTCACATGGGGCAGGATTCTAAGCCACAAAACTGGATCCAAAGCTCAAAATATCTCACTTTTCATCTTCACCTTCAACATAGAGAGAGATAGTGAGTTCCAAATCTAGTGTGATAAAGTGCTAGATCTAAGGGAAGAAGTTGAGATCTTCACAAAGTGCAAATTTTAAAGTTGTTCATCTCATCCTTAGCTACGTTTTCGTGGTTGTGGTAAGCCCTAACTCCGAATTTAACTTTAATTTACATGTTTTCTAGGGTTTTGAGATCTAGTGATGAGTTCAACTCCATTTCCTTTGGAAATTGGAAGTTTGGGTATGATTTGGGGGTAAGAACCATAAAACACATAATCCAGGGTTTGAAGTTGAAATGTGGTAAATTAAAACTTGTAAATGGGTCTAAATCACTAGTGAAACATATGTGTTAGTTAATGGGTATGGGTTGGGTTATATTTGGCCTAATATGCGGGTTTTAACCTAGAAATGGGCCAAATGTGCGTTTTGTAGCCTAACTATATGAGTTAAGGGTGTAGGTACCAAAACCATGTGTTAACTGGTGTGTTAAACCCTTAATCACTAGCTATTAGTGATCTAAGGTGGTTTTGGTCGAGAGATGGTGCTAGGAAGTGTAAATGGGTCACATTTACACTATGGGTCAAAATGGGTTGGTGTATAGTCGAACTTTTTTATATGTTGACCGTTGTAATATTTGTAATGTAATAGGTACATTACATTGCAGACTTCGAGATTTCGTGCTAGTGTTCACCTAAGCGATAAGGTGAGTGGAATAATTATACGTGTATGTATATAGTTTGTTTGCTTGTGTGGGGTAAACACGGTGTGGGTTAAAAGTCAGGGTGTATGACACCACATCGGGTTTACCGCGTGAAATGTGGATTTAAAGTCGAGGCGTACGACGCCACATTTTACGTGACATGTGGTTTTAAGTCGAGGCGTACGACACCACCTAGGGGATATTGATTACCATTTCCTCGTTTATGTTATGGTGTAAATCTAGTGTAGATAGCACCATAGCATGTGTATGGTCGGCCATGGTTGTATGATTGTTGTGTTAGCATATTATATCATTACTATATGTTTTTAGTGATGCTAGCTTATTGTGATTTGAGGATATCTAGTTATGCATTATGATTGCATGGTTATTGAATTGCTAGCATGTATGCGATATTTGTGTAAGTTTTACAAGTAAGTAGATTATATATCTATAGTATATATTAAATCTCTATCCAGATGATGTCACTTTTGATGACATGTCAATCTCTTAAAATATATTAGGGCATAAGCTGATGTCATAAATCTTGCATTTTACAATAATAAACTTAATTTTAATTATAATTGGCTTAATATTTTTTTAAACAAACAACAAATATGGAAATATGGGGAAATTGAATCTGCTATTTTAGTGGTATTTATTAAGTTACAAAATTTTCCTAAATGTCATTTTTTGCAATTCCATAAATTACACGTATTTAAAAAAAACAATGGCATAAAAAGAGGAGAAAACAATTCGTGCTAATTTAATGACATTTGTTATCTTACTAGATATTTTAATAAATACCAAAAATATTATATTTTACAATAATCATCATAAACAAAATCAATATCAACTAGGATATTGTAATACCCCACCAAAATCGCCATTGACGCGGATGTTAACTTTGGTCCCAGTGCTTGGCTTGAGCTCCAAGCAACATCAAAGTTTTAGCGAAAGCAATAAGTACCTGAGAATATGTAGTGACCCGGAAAATTTCGACTAATTTTGAACCAAACTCTCGATACGATTTAATATCTTTGACAAGATAAGCAAAGTGTTAATCTGTGTCTCAAAATTTTTAAACTGTTTCATATATTCAATTGACCTTCGACTGTTCTCGACGATTCACGAACAACTAATTGTAAATAGATACATGTATATATATATATATATATATATATATATATATATATATATATATATATATATATATATATACATACATACATATATATATATATATACATATATATATATATATATATATATATATATATATATATATAATAATTTGAAATATTATTTGAAATAATATATGATTTAATTGTTGAAAATAAATATGTAAAATATTATACGATGTAATGAAAGCTATTATTAAGTATATATATATATATATATATATATATATATATATATATATATATATATATATATATATATATATAAATGTATGTAAATATTTCTTGTAAATATATATAATTATATTAAAAATATATAATATATTTATTTTAGTAGTTAAAACTTGCTATTTAAAACTGTTTGCATATAGAAAGAGAATATATTAAAAATAACTGATTTCGAGCCTAATTAGTAAACGTCAGTGAGACTCGGTTGACGTTTCGTTAGTTTTAATATAGATATAATACTTGTACATGAAAGATTAAGATAAAAGTTGAACTGTAAATTGATTACGAAGATTTTAGGTTTGTTAGAAATATTTTTACATTTTTAAGTTTAAATATTAATACTCCGTACATATGAATTAGAACAGAAAAAAATAATAATCGGACCTTTTTGATCATGTTTCAAACAGTTAATGAGTGAAATAATTAAATATATTTAATCTAAAAGTTTGGGATTTTTAGGAACATTTTTATACGCTAACTGTTTAGCAATGGACACGATATAGCCATCCAGGATAAACTGTTGGTTGAGTAAAACAAGTTTGAGGCTGCTCACTGTTTCTTTCTTTTTCATTCCACATGTTTAGTTTAATTATTGTACTATTTTTTAATTATTATTATTATTATTATTATATTATATGTTATAATAAGAACCTAATTCTATATATATAGATATATATGTACGTGTGTATGCAATTGAAACCACCATCTCTTGCTTTATGATCAAAGACTATTCTCGTTAACCTATCTATCAACACCATTCTTGCTCGATCAAACCATCGACGACCACCATTTGATGTTTGCAACCACCATCATCGAATTCTTTCACCACCCTCAACCATCATCTTCAACCTTCAAAACAGCCACCACCACCAGTTTCTTTTTCGATTCATGGCTACCCTAACCATAACCACAATAACCTAAACCCACCACCATCCTTCTCCACCCTTCACTGCCATCACCAAGAATCACCCCCACCGTGAGACCACCATAAACAACCATCATCAAAACACCCATATCTCTCTTCTCTCTCTCTATCTTCTCTTTTGTTTTGACTGAGAACCTTCCACGACATCACTACCACTTGAATCACTCGCCACCTTGGAACCACCATTTTCAAATGAAGCACCACCATCATCCACCTATTCCAAACCCATTTAAACCGTCACTGTTACTGTTTCAAACCATCGAAACTTCACCATCATTACAAACCCACCACTAACTCGTTACCTATACTACTAGCTGCGATCTTCTTTTTATCTCTATTTTGTTTTGTTGCAGCTCTTTCTAAACGACCACTTACTGCCCCAATTCGCTGCTATTGTTTTGGATAACTAACACCTATCTATAAACATAAGTAACTACTACGGTTATTCGAAGAAGAAGAAAGAGATGACGAAACAGTGTAAATATGGAGGTAATTACGATGAACGATAACAAAGATGATGATATTGTTGTTGTTATTACTGCTACTGCATATTTTTTTTTTGATCAATTATAATTCTTAAACCACCACAAAACCCCATTGTTGTTGATTCATTCCTGTTTCCTATTATATTTCCTTGTCAACTTTAAACCACAACTAACCTATCACGGGGAACAAATAGGGTATCCTAGATTACATGTGGGGTTCCAATTCACTATCTCTCCTTTTTTTTTTTTTTTTGGCCGCTGTTATTGTATCAAACTGAACGGATCTTTTAATTTCATCCACTTGGGCCGTACACTTGTAGTTGGGCTGTGACTTCATCTTACCTTATTAGGCCAAGAGTTTCCAATTTGTTTGATGAGCCGTGACTTGCTCTTCTTGTTGGGCCAGGACTGAATTATTTCTCTGTTGAAACGATTAGGTAATATAAGGCTTTACGTACCTGTGTTCAATTCTATTCCTAGTGATATTATCAATAATGATATATGGATGAGGCAATATTGGAGATGATAATCGATGTTGTACGATGATATAACAATAACAATGACGGAATAGTAGATTGATGATTAGTGATGGAATGGTGATACTAATGATACCGTAGGATGATGAATTAATGATAGATATAGATAGATATCGATGATGATAGATGATGATGATGATGTATTATGATGATAATAATGTAGATGAAAAGATGATACGTAAATTAGAATCATGGTGATGAATGAAGAAGAAACCGATAGATTTATAGGTTATATATAATTATTTCGTGCTAGTAAAACAGAAATGGAGAATCAGAGGGACGGTTCAGCGTGATGTGCTAGTCGACTGCATTTTTTTTTTGCAATAAAAACTTGGGCTTATAAAATTGCTAGCTGAGCCGAGTTATAATTATGTTGTTGTTGGGCTTGTGAAACTGGTTGGACCGAAAGAATGATTGGGTCAATTTTTTTAAGAAAAAGGAGATGGAAACAGTTAATTACGATATATATATATATATATATATATATATATATATATATATATATATATATATATATATATATATATATATATATATACATATGACGGAGCATTGGTAAGGGGTATTGACGGGTAGGAGGGAGGTCGTGGGTTCGAGCCTGGGCAAGGGTACTTCTATTATTTTTATTTTTATTATTATTATTATTATTATTAGAATTATTATTATTTTTTTCGTTATTATTTTTATTATCATTTCTAACACTATTATTATTATTTTTATCATTATCATTATTAGTATTATTAATATATCAAATAAAAATTTTCTATATAAAAATATATTATTTACATAAAACATAACTATATTAATATGTTTGTAATAAATAGTAATTACCTATAAATGAAACGTACAAGTTACTAAAATAACAATTAATAATGATACCTAAATTTGTTCGATTACAATGTGTTAATACATATAATTGATATAGGTTCGTGAATCCGAGGCCAACCTTGCATTGTTCAGTTCCGTCGTATGCATATTTTTACTACAAAATATCGTATTGTGAGTTTCATTACTCCCTTTTTAAATGCTTTTGCAATATATATTTTTGGGACTGAGAATACATGCGCTTTTATAACTGTTTTACAAAATAGACACAAGTAATTGAAACTACATTATATGGTTGAATGGATCGAAGCCAAATATGCCCCTTTTTAGCTTGGTAGCCTAAGAATTTGGGAACAGACCCTCAAATTGACGCGAATCCTAAAGATAGATCTATCGGGCCCAACAAGCCCCATTCTGGAATTTGGAATGCTTTAGTACTTCGTAATTATCATGTTCGATGGGTGTCCCGGAATGATGGGGATATTCTATATGCATTATGTTAATATCGGTTACCAGGTGTTCAATCCATATGAATGATTATTTTTGTCTCTATGCCTGGGACGTATATTTATGAGAAATGGAAATGGAAATCTTGTGGTCTATTAAAATGATGAAAATGAATGATTATGATAAACTAATAAACTCAACAACCTTTTGGTTGACACTTGAAAGCATGTTTATTCTCAGGTATGAAAGAAATCTTCCGCTGTGCATTTGCTCATTTTAGAGATATTACTTGGAGTCATTCATGACATATTTCAAAAGACGTTGCATTCTAGTCGTTGAGTTTAACAAGATTATTATTAAGTCATTGATAGTTTGGATATATTATGAAATGGAATGCATGCCTGTCAACTTTCGATGAAATGAAAGTTTGTCTTTCAAAAACGAATGCAATGTTTGTATAATGTATCATATAGAAGTCAAGTACCTCGCGATGTAATCATATGTTATTGTATTCGTCCTTATAGATTAGGACGGGTCGCTTCATGTGGTATCAGAGCGGTGGTCTTTGCGAACCAGGTCTTGCATTAGGGTGTCTAACTAATAGTTGTCTAGATGCATTAGTGGGTCTGGACTTCGACCGTGTCTGCATGTCAAAAGTTTTGCTTTTCATTTCGTGTCGAAAATTACCTACTTATCATCCTTAGGAAATTACCTGCTTATCATTCCTAGTCTAGACACATATTACTGCATTGATTGCATGAATAGTGTATAGACTAATCCATATCTTAGCATATCTGTTACTGTAGACTTTATCTGACACTTTTCCTTAATTTCCTCCGTAATCTACGGGATCTTCTGTACTATATTAGATATTCTATATAATTAGAATATTACCGATAACCAAAAATCATTTCATATCGAAAATCCTCTAACTGATCATAAGAGATGGATCCTACACCTAGCTTGGATTCCATTAGTTCCGGAAGCAATTTTGAGATGCGTATTGAAGTAGACTCCGAAGTCAATGAACCCGAAGTGTCTCCACCGTTTAGCTATTTTTCTTTCTGGATGAGATGGGGGTGGGTCCGAGACTTACTCACTCGATGGAGAAATGAAGAAGGCGAGCCCTACCGCCAACCAAACTTACCTCCTAACATCGGAGAAAACGATGTACTCACCGGTGAACCTATGCGCAACATTGTATTCACCCTTCTTGCTAAATTTTTCCACCTCGAAGGTCGCATTACTGCAATCTTAGAAAATATTCAACCTCTACTTCCGAATACCAATCGAAGGGGAATATTAGAAGAAGTTAGAGAACTTCGAATTGATAATCAAGATCTATCGAATTAGATGAGTGGATGGATAGAAATGATAGAGGGTAGGATAGAAACCCTGACAAGAATGGTGCGTGACTACAAGCTATACTTATTACACCAACATCATCACCAACCTCAGCACCAACAACACTTGTAGCACCGACAGCAACAGTACCACCATCAACAGCACCAGCAGCATAACCAGTACCAACAACAACAACATTATCACACGTCTCAACCTCGCAATCTATACCTCAAGCATAATCATCGTTCTACGAATCATTCTACATAAACTATCTTCGTCCTTCATGGCGATTATGTAATCTCTAATGTTTTAGAGATTATGTACTCTAGTTCTAGCCGTAAATCTGATGAGTTTAATATCACATTTACTCATTAAATTCATGATTACGTCTGAAGAAAATACATATGTATATATGTTTTCATAAAGATTGTAATTAAAAGTTTTATTGTACAAACTGTTAATGGTGAAAATATTTTAACGGGTATGTAATACCCAAGGAATATTTAGATTCCACATTAATAAGTTACACTGTACATTCTTCGAATCTGATTCAACGTTCATTTATTATCCTACTTACATCCACAGACATACGTATTCGTTCACCACAGAATAATCATTTTCATTCAATTTCATATTTAGATTTTGACCTATCAGAAACCAACAAGTGGCATAATGAAGAAAATATTGGACAAAAAAATTTTTTTTGTTAGAAACAAACAAATTAACTATGAAAAATTTTGTTAAGAATACACGCTAACTGTTCCTAGCTAACTATTCATAGCTAACTGATTACATTTTATTTATTGCAATTTAATTATCGCAAGTTATTTTCTCGCAATTTTATTTATCGTCATTTAATTTCTGTTATTTATTTTACGTACTTTAAATATCAGGACATGTATACAAGGTTTTGACATATCATATTGACGCATCTATATATATTATTTGGAATAACCATAGACACTCTATATACAGTAATGATAGAGTTAGCTATACAGGGTTGAGGTTGATTCTTAAATAATATATATACTTTGAGTTGTGATCGAGTCTGAGACATATACACGGGTCACGATACGTATTAATTAATTCGAATATTATATATTAAACTATATATGAATTATTGGACTGTTAACTGTGGACTATCGACCGTGGACTACCAACATTGGACAATTAAAATGAATTAAAATATTGATTATAACATATGAAACTAAACAATTCTTCAAGTTTGCCACTTGATTTCATCTTAAACCTCATTTGTATCTTGACGATTACAATCAGCGTTCAAACTTTTCATGATTGTTGAAAACACCTCAATCGAGAGGATTAATCAACCGCACTTCATCTACGGAAGAAAAGATTGATGCATATAGTTAAGCACCTGAAAACACTCGGAACCTGAGTAAAACGTTTAACACGTATCTATGCTAGCTCCTTTAACGTTGTTATTACCGAAAATAACTTTGCAATTCCTTTCCAAAGTAGCCAAATTTGTCACAGCTCTAACAAATCAACTTCGACTTTTATTCAGATTAGTCTTATTATAACCTCGATATATAAGTTTGCTTGTCGTTATCGTTACCGGAGAACCGTTTATATTCCACCACATCAGCAGTAAATTTACCTGCAACTTCATTACTCACTGTCTTAAGTCCCTCTGAAGAACCATTATATTGTTCATTAAAACATTACCATATACTCATCCACATCTTATAACGAGAATTACCATACCAACTACCAGAAATCATCAATCATCAATTTCGAATCTCACAGCATTTTCACTTCAACAGTTATATATCTATATATAACGTATATCTTCTGGACTGATGAATTTCAATTCGGAATCTATGAATTCCTGAAAAGCACTTTAGCTTACGAATCAGATCTCCGAGTTCTGAAAAAGCTGATGAAGCAGCAAAAACTGAAGACTGTTTAAACAGTCAAAAGTTTGATAATAAAGAGCGACATACTGGAAAAAGCTCAAAAGTTTTGATATTGAAAAATGGATTGAGCAAACCATGAAGGAGATTCTGAACAAATCACAAGGACTAAACTTGTACCTAAAGAATCCTGATGATTCTGTTTCTGACAAAATCTTTAGCAAATACCTTACTCCTTAATCGCTCTAAATCATCGTGAATGAATTTCTTCATTACAATTTGATTATGAAATTCTAAGATATCATCGTATTCTTCTTTATTAATATCATCAAAATTTCTGAAGATATCTTCATAAATATTCTTGTCCGATATTAATTATCTCTCCACTCTATCTGTGTTATATCATAAAAGAAACTATTTTAGTTTCTAAAATTCTGAAAAATTCGAATTTGAATTCTGAATGATTTTGAAGTAGTGTTGGAAATTGATGCATGAGTTGGTATAATATAATGACACTTGATCAACGTGATTATATTACAGTAAGTCATGCTGAGTTTTTAAATGGAATGTGATGATTCACAGACCTTACCATCATCATGTGCCATGTTAAACGACTTTTTCATTCTACTTAATCTCTAAGCATATCAAGGAAATATTTCCTTTGATATTTCTGTTCTTCTGTAATTCCAACAAATTGCTAATAAATCGTGCTATTATATTTTCTTTCTGATTAGAAGATTTTTTTTAAATTTCTTAAATTCCAGAATTCCACCATGACTACGTCGAAAGTTAAGACGAATCTTTAATCTCCTCATTCACTCTTTTGTGACAGATTCACTCTTACTCTTTGAGTAATCGAATTGTTTATCCATGTCACTCAATGATGATAAACTCTATTACCAACTCATATTCGTCATGAAAACATTTTTATTGTTAACCATGACAACCTCACTCAAATTTCGGGACGAAATTTCTTTAACGGGTAGGTACTGTAGTGACCCGGAAAATTTTGAATAATTTTGAACCAAACTCTCGATACGATTTAATATCTTTGACAAGATAAGCAAAGTCTATTAATCTGTATCTCAAAATTTTTGAACTGTTTCATATATTCAATTGACATTCAACTGTTCTCGATGATTCACGAACAACTAATTGTAAATAGATACATGTATATATATATATATATATATATATATATATATATATATATATATATATATATATATATATATATATATATATATATATATATATAATTTGAAATATTATTTGAAATAATATATGATTTAATTGTTGAAAATAAATATGTAATGAATGTATGTAAATGAAAGCTATTATTAATTGTAACGATGTAATGAAAGCTATTATTAAATGTATATATATATATATATATATATATATATATATATATATATATATATATATATATAAATGTATGTAAATATTTCTTGTAAATATATATATATATATATATATATATATATATATATATATATATATATATATATATATATATATATATAAATGTATGTAAATATTTCTTGTAAATATATATAATTATATTAAAAATATATAATATATTTATTTTAGTAGTTAAAACTTGCTATTTAAAACTGTTTGCATATAGAAAGAGAATATATTAAAAATAACTGATTTCGAGCCTAATTAGTAAACGTCAGTGAGACTCGGTTGACGTTTCGTTAGTTTTAATATAGATATAATACTTGTACATGAAAGATTAAGATAAAAGTTGAACTGTAAATTGATTACGAAGATTTTAGGTTTGTTAGAAATATTTTTAGATTTTTAAGTTTAAATATTAATACTCCGTACATATGAATTAGAACAGAAAAAAATAATAATCGGACCTTTTTGATCATGTTTCAAACAGTTAATGAGTGAAATAATTAAATATATTTAATCTAAAAGTTTGAGATTTTTAGGAACATTTTTATACGCTAACTGTTTAGCAATGGACACGATATAGCCATCCAGGATAAACTGTTGGTTGAGTAAAACAAGTTTGAGGCTGCTCACTGTTTCTTTCTTTTTCATTCCACACGTTTAGTTTAATTATTGTACTATTTTTTAATTATTATTATTATTATATTATATGTTATAATAAGAACCTAATTCTATATATATAGATATATATGTACGTGTGTATGCAATTGAAACCACCATCTCTTGCTTTATGATCAAAGACTATTCTCGTTAACATATCTATCAACACCATTCTTGCTCGATCAAACCATCGACGACCACCATTTGATGTTTGCAACCACCATCATCGAATTCTTTCACCACCCTCAACTATCATCTTCAACCTTCAAAACAACCACCACCACCACTTTCTTTTTCGATTCATGGCTACCCTAATCACAACCACAATAACCTAAACCCACCACCATCCTTCTCCACCCTTCACTGCCATCACCAAGAATCACCCCCACCGTGAGACCACCATAAACAACCATCATCAAAACACCCATATCTCTTTTCTCTCTCTCTATTGTCTCTTTTGTTTTGACTGAGAACCTTCCATGACATCACCACCACTTGAATCACTCGCCACCTTGGAACCACCATTTTCAAATGAAGCACCACCATCATCCACCTATTCCAAACCCATTTAAACCGTCACTGTTTCTGTTTGAAACCATCGAAACTTCACCATCATTACAAACCCACCACCAACTCGTCACCTATACTACTAGCTGCGATCTTCTTTTTATCTCTATTTTGTTTTGTTGCAGCTCGATCTAAACGACCACTTGCAGCCCCTGCTATTGTTTTGGATAACTAACACCTATCTATAAACATAAGTAACTACTACAGTTATTCGAAGAAGAAGAAAGAGATGACGAAACAGTGTAAATATGGAGGTAATTATGATGAACAATAACAAAGATGATGATATTGTTGTTGTTATTACTGCTACTGCATATATTTTTTTTGATCAATTATAATTCTTAAACCACCACAAAACCCCATTGTTGTTGATTCATTCCTGTTTCCTATTATATTTCCTTGTCAACTTTAAACCACAACTAACCTATCATGGGGAACAAATAGGGTATCCTAGATTACATGTGGGGTTCCAATTCACTATATCTCCTTTTTTTTTGTTATGGCCGCTGTTATTGTATCAAACTGAACGGATCTTTTAATTTCATCCACTTGGGCTGTACACTTGTAGTTGGGCTGTGACTTCATCTTTCCTTATTAGGCCAAAAGTTTCCAATTTGTTTGATGAGCCGTGACTTGTTCTTCTTGTTGGGCCAGGACTGAATTATTTCTCTGTTGAAAAGATTAGGTAATATAAGGCTTTACGTACCTGTTTTCAATTCTATTCCCAGTGCTATTATCAATAATGATATATGGATGAGGCAATATTGGAGATGATAATCGATGTTGTGTGATGATATAACAATAACAATTACGAAAAAGTAGATTGATGATTAGTGATGGAATGGTGATACTAATGATACCGTAGGATGATGAATTAATGATAGATATAGATAGATATCGATGATGATAGATGATGATGATGTATTATGATGATAATAATGTAGATGAAAAGATGATACGTAAATTAGAATCATAGTGATGAATGAAGAAGAAACCGATAGATTTATAGGTTATATATAATTATTTCGTGCTAGTAAAACAGAAATGGAGAATCAGAGGGATGGTTCAGCGTGCTGTGATGATGAACAATATGTCCTGAGTTCGATACTAGACCCAATCGACTGCATATATTTTTTTTTGCAATAAAAACTTGGGCTTATAAAATTGCTAGCTGGGCAGAGTTATAATTATGTTGCTGTTGGGCTTGTGAAACTGGTTGGACCAAAAGAATGATTGGGTCAATTTTATTAAGAAAAAGGAGACGGAAACAGTTAATTACGATATATATATATATATATATATATATATATATATATATATATATATATATATATATATATATATATATATATATATATATATATATATATATATATATATATATATATATATATATATATATATATATATATATATATATATATATATATATATATATATATATATATATATATATATATAAAGTTAGGGTACAACAGAAATATAGGGACGGAGCATTGGTAAGGGGTGTTGATGGGTGGGAGGGAGGTCGTGGGTTCGAGCCTGGGCAAGGGTGTTTATTCTTTTTAAAGCTCCTTTCATTAAGGTATAGTACTTCTATTATTTTTATTTTTATTATTATTATTATTAGAATTATTATTATTTTTATCGTTATTATTTTTATTATCATTTCTAACACTATTATTATTATTTTTATCATTATCATTATTAGTATTATTAATATATCAAATAAAGATTTTCTATATAAAAATATATTATTTACATAAAACATAACTATATTAATATGTTTGTAATAAATAGTAATTACCTATTAATGAAACGTACAAGTTACTAAAATAACAATTAATAATGATACGTAAATTTGTTCGATTACAATGTGTTAATACATATAATTGATATAGGTTCGTGAATCCGAGGCAAACCTTGCATTGTTCAGTTCCGTCGTATGCATATTTTTACTACAAAATATCGTATTGTGAGTTTCATTACTACCTTTTTAAATGCTTTTGTAATATATATTTTTGGGACTGAGAATACATGCGCTTTTATAACTGTTTTACAAAATAGACACAAGTAATTGATACTACATTATATGGTTGAATGGATCGAAGCCGAATATGCCCCTTTTTAGCTTGGTAGCCTAAGAATTTGGGAATAGACCCTCAAATTGACGCGAATCCTAAAGATAGATCTATCGGGCCCAACAAGCCCCATTCTGGAATTTGGAATGCTTTAGTACTTCGTAATTATCATGTCCGATGGGTGTCCCGGAATGATGGGGATATTCTATATGCATTATGTTAATGTCGGTTACCAGGTGTTCAATCCATATGAATGTTTATTTTTATCTCTATGCATGGGACGTATATTTATGAGAAATGGAAATGGAAATCTTGTGGTCTATTAAAATGATGGAAATGAATGATTATGATAGACTAATGAACTCACCAACCTTTTGGTTGACACTTGAAAGCATGTTTATTCTCAGGTATGAAAGAAATCTTCCGCTGTGCATTTGCTCATTTTAGAGATATTACTTGGAGTGATTCATGACATATTTCAAAAGACATTGCATTCAAGTCGTTGAGTTTAACTAGATTATTATTAAGTCATTGATAGTTTGGATATATTATGAAATGGTATGCATGTCTGTCAACATTGATGAAATGAAAGTTTGTCTTTCAAAAACGAATGCAATGTTTGTAAAATGTATCATATAGAGGTCAAGTACCTCGCAATGTAATCATATGTTATTGTATTCGTCCTTATGGATTAGGACGTGTCGCTTCAGAATAAACATGCTAAAGCGTCAACACAAAGGTTGGTGAGTTCATAGGTTTTTGTACAACGTAAAAAATATACAAAAGTTTCATAGTTTCAAACAGTTTGAAATAGTTTAAAACAGTAACACAAATATTAAATTTTCGAGTCCTTAAATTGTTTGATAGTAAAACAGGTAACAAGATTTCAACTTCATAAACAGTTTAGAAGTAATATGATTTCATTTCAAGTACGAAAATAAGATCGTAGTTGGTAACATATCAAGTTTGTAAACAGTTCCACGGTTTATAAGATTTTCACAGTTATCAATTTCATAAACGGTTTCCATGCAGTTTCAAAGTGTATATGTTTCATAAGCACTCAGTAATAACGACTAACACCACATGTAGTATCCTACATGATTTCCTTTACCGTATGTTGGACTATACACTATGCCAAATGTATGTGTCGAAGTAACTAGCACCACAGTTAAAGTAGGGTGAGATTGTCAAACCTAACAGATCTGCTATAGTGATTCGCGCTTAGAAGTCACTGTAATTTATTCTACCGAGTTAAGGGCTTTTTAGAATAAAACTCACATGTAACAAACTTCAAAATGCATAAAGTGTTATTTAATAATAAGAATATGTTATAAAACAAACTTTATAGATAAAGCGCATTAAAACAGTAGGCATGTATTCTCACCCCAAAAATAGTTATAAAACATGTAAAAAAGGGCTATGAAAGTCACTTGTAATGAACTTTATAAAATAATAAAGTATATTAATACAAAAATCATGTATTAAAATATTAAGCATTTATTCTTAACCCAAAACAATTATAAAATGAGAGAAAGGGGGCTACGAACTCACTATTGATGCAACGCGGTGCGAAGCTTGGAAAGTGCGGTATTAAACGTTTCGCGGTGATCCGGGATCGAGCCCTAATGAATATTATGAGGTCAAAGGTCATACTATTTAATATAGTATTTAGGTTAGGTCTAATATTAGTTCTCAAGTGATCTTACTTGTCCATTTCAATTCTCAGTTTCAAAATGTTATATAGTTCATAGTTTAAGTGTTGACACTTTTGACCAGTTTTACCATCACTTTAGCCTATGTGTTTCTATCAATCTAGACATCCAATTAAGGTGAGATTACCACCTCTGGAAAGGTTATTGAGTCTAGTTTCCAACCATGCAAGGTTAGCTTCTAGATTTGAAATAGAAGTTGGTCAAAAGTTCATCCTCTTACAGGTGTGCAAAACTGTCCAGATTTACACTATAAGTTTCCATGCAAGCTTAAAAATAGAAAACTACTTTTGTTTGACTTAGGATTTTTACAGAGAGTTTAGGACATATAAAAGTACTCTTTTTTAAAAGGAATCACCTCTAGGTCTTTATCAACCTAGTTTTTAGAGATGAGGTTTTAGACCAAAATCCGACTACAACAAAACCTTGTGTCAACTTGTTAGGACTATTTCTCAATGATTACTCAATGGATTTTGGTGTTTCAACTTGCCATGTCTTCCTTTTTATGTCTAGTTTCCAAATCAAAAGCCTATATTTCCAGATCTATCTTATAATTTGATTTGATTTTTGCATGATCTTTTGAATCTTGGTCAGATTGCTTCAAATCTGGACTTTGAGTCACAAAATAAAAATGAAAAATGACGTTTTCATTGAAATAATTCATGAAAACTTTACTGGAAGTCATAAACATATATATTAACATCATACTAAAAGATGAGTTCATGAGACCAAGTATAAGTTGGGTTTTAAGTCATGAACTTCAAGTAGAAAATTTGGACAATTTCAAGATAAAACTGTTCTATGTGTTTTAACCATTTTAGTTCTTAGTTTAGGTTCATTTTAAGTCATTGGACATGTAGGAAACTTAAGATTACTTATCTAATGTAGTGACCCGAACTTTTCCATGTTTATATATATATTAAATGAAATTGTTATTTACATGATTAAGTGTTTCCAATATGTTAAGCAATCAAACTTGTTAAGACTTGATTAATTGAAATAGATTTCATATAGACAATTGACCACCCAAGTTGACCGGTGATTCACGAATGTTAAAACTTGTAAAAACTATACGATGACATATATATGGTTATATATATAGTTAACATGATTTTATTATAAGTATGTATCTCATTAGGTATTTTAACAATGAGTTATATACATAAAAATGAGACTATTAATTTAAGAAACTCGAAAACGATATATATAACGATTATCGTTATAACAACGTCTTACTAGGTACATATGAATCATATTAAGATATTGATACACTTGGTTAATTATGTTAAATGATAAGTAAATATATTATTAAGTGTATTAACAATGAAATACATATGTAAAAATAAGACTACTAACTTAATGATTTCGAAACGAGACATATATGTAACGATTATCGTTGTAACGACATTTAACTGTATATATATCATACTAAGATATATTATATATCATAATATCATGATAATATAACAATTTAACATCTCATTTGTTATAATAAACAATGGGTTAACAACATTCAACAAGATCGTTAACCTAAAGGTTTCAAAACAACATTTACATGTAACGACTAACGATGACTTAACGACTCAGTTAAAATGTATATACATGTAGTGTTTTAATATGTACTCATACAATTTTTAAAGACTTCAAGACACTTATTAAAATACTTTTACTTAACAAAAATGCTTACAATTACATCCTCGTTCAGTTTCATCAACAATTCTACTCGTATGCACCCGTATTCGTACTCGTACAATACACAGCTTTTAGATGTATGTACTATTGGTATATACACTCCAATGATCAGCTCTTAGCAGACCATGTGAGTCACCTAACACATGTGGGAACCATCATTTGGCAACTAGCATGAAATATCTCATAAAATTACAAAAATATGTGTAATCGTTCATGACTTATTTACATGAAAACAAAATTACATATCCTTTATATCTAATACATACACCAACGACCAAAAACACCTACAAAAACTTTCATTCTTCAATTTTCTTCATATAATTGATCTCTCTCAAGTTCTATCTTCAAGTTCTAAGTGTTCTTCATAAATTCCAAAAGTTCTAGTTTCATAAAATCAAGAATACTTCCAAGATTGCAAGTTTACTTCCAAGTTTTCTAAATCCATTCCAAGTAATCATCCAAGATCAAGAAACCTTTGTTACTTACAGTAGGTTATATTTCTAATACAAGGTAATAATCATATTCAAACTTTAATTCAATTTCTATAACTATAACAATCTTATTTCGAGTGGAAATCTTACTTGAAATTGTTTTCGTGTCGTGATTCTGCTTCAAGAACTTTCAAGCCATCCAAGGATCATTTGAAGCTAGATCTATTCATTTCCAGTAGGTTTATCCAAGGAACTTGAAGTAGTAATGATGTTCATAACATCGTTCGATTCATACATATAAAGCTATCTTATTCGAAGGTTTAAATTTGTAATCACTAGAACATAGTTTAGTTAATTCTAAACTTGTTCGCAAATAAAAGTTAATCCTTCTAACTTGACTTTTAAAATCAACTAAACACATGTTCTATATCTATATGATATGCTAACTTAATGATTTAAAATCTGGAAACACGAAAAACACCGTAAAACCGGATTTACGCCGTCGTAGTAACACCGCGGGCTGTTTTGGGTTAGTTAATTAAAAACTATGATAAACTTTGATTTAAAAGGTTTTATTCTGGGAAAATGATTTTTATTATGAACATGAAACTATATCCAAAAATTATGGTTAAACTCAAAGTGGAAGTATGTTTTCTAAAATGGTCATCTAGACGTCGTTCTTTCGACTGAAATGACTACCTTTACAAAAATGACTTGTAACTTATTTTTCCGACTATAAACCTATACTTTTTCTATTTAGATTCATAAAATAGAGTTCAATATGAAACCATAGCAATTTGATTCACTCAAAACGGATTTAAAATGAAGAAGTTATGGGTAAAACAAGATTGGATAATTTTTCTCATTTTAGCTACGTGAAAATTGGTAACAAATCTATTTCAACCATAACTTAATCAACTTGTATTGTATATTATGTAATCTTGAGATACCATAGACACGTATACAATGTTTCGACCTATCATGTCGACACATCTATATATATTTCGGAACAACCATAGACACTCTATATGTGAATGTTGGAGTTAGCTATACAGGGTTGAGGTTGATTCCAAAATATATATAGTTTGAGTTGTGATCAATACTGAGATACGTATACACTGGGTCATGGATTGATTCAAGATAATATTTATTGATTTATTTCTGTACATCTAACTGTGGACAACTAGTTGTAGGTTACTAACGAGGACAGCTGACTTAATAAACTTAAAACATCAAAATATATTAAAAGTGTTGTAAATATATTTTGAACATACTTTGATATATATGTATATATTGTTATAGGTTCGTGAATCAACCAGTATCCAAGTCTTACTTCCCGACGAAGTAAAAATCTGTGAAAGTGAGTTATAGTCCCACTTTTAAAATCTAATATTTTTGGGATGAGAATACATGCAAGTTTTATAAATGATTTACAAAATAGACACAAGTACGTGAAACTACATTCTATGGTTGAATTATCGAAATCGAATATGCCCCTTTTTATTAAGTCTGGTAATCTAAGAATTAGGGAACATACACCCTAATTGACGCGAATCCTAAAGATAGATCTATTGGGCCTAACAAACCCCATCCAAAGTACCGGATGCTTTAGTACTTCGAAATTTATATCATATCCGAAGGGTGAAATGTCCCGTTCTTATTGATTAAAAACGTTCCATATTAATTGATTTCGTTGCGAGGTTTTGACCTCTATATGAGACGTTTTTCAAAGATTGCATTCATTTTAAAACAAACCATAACCTTTATTTCATCAATAAAGATTTAAAAAGCTTTACGTAGATTATCAAATAATGATAATCTAAAATATCCTGTTTACATACAACCATTACATAATGGTTTACAATACAAATATGTTACAACAAAATAAGTTTCTTGAATGCAGTTTTTACACAATATCATACAAGCATGGACTCCAAATCTCGTCCTTATTTAAGTATGCGACAGCGGAAGCTCTTAATAATCACCTGAGAATAAACATGCTTAAAACGTCAACAAAAATGTTGGTGAGTTATAGGTTTAACCTATATATATCAAATCATAATAATAGACCAGAAGATTTCATATTTCAATACACATCCCATACATAGAGATAAAAATCATTCATATGGTGAACACCTGGTAACCGACATTAACAAGATGCATATATATAAGAATATCCCCATCATTCCGGGACACCCTTCGGATATGATATAAATTTCGAAGTACTAAAGCATCCGGTACTTTGGATGGGGTTTGTTAGGCCCAATAGATCTATCTTTAGGATTCGCGTCAATTAGGGTGTCTGTTCCCTAATTCTTAGATTACCAGACTTAATAAAAAGGGGCATATTCGATTTCGATAATTCAACCATAGAATGTAGTTTCATGTACTTGTGTCTATTTTGTAAATCATTTATAAAACCTGCATGTATTCTCATCCCAAAAATATTAGATTTTAAAAGTGGGACTATAACTCACTTTCATAGATTTTTTACTTCGTCGGGAAGTAAGACTTGGCCACTGGTTGATTCACGAACCTATAACAATATATACATATATATCAAAGTATGTTCAAAATATATTTACAACACTTTTAATATATTTTGATGTTTTAAGTTTATTAAGTCAGCTGTCCTCGTTAGTAACCTACAACTAGTTGTCCACAGTTAGATGTACAGAAATAAATCGATAAATATTATCTTGATTCAATCCACGACCCAGTGTATACGTATCTCAGTATTGATCACAACTCAAACTATATATATTTTGGAATCAACCTCAACCCTGTATAGCTAACTCCAACATTCACATATAGAGTGTCTATGGTTGTTCCGAAATATATATAGATGTGTCGACATGATAGGTCGAAACATTGTATACGTGTCTATGGTATCTCAAGATTACATAATATACAATACAAGTTGATTAAGTTATGGTTGGAATAGATTTGTTACCAATTTTCACGTAGCTAAAATGAGAAAAATTATCCAATCTTGTTTTACCCCTAACTTCTTCATTTTAAATCCGTTTTGAGTGAATCAAATTGCTATGGTTTCATATTGAACTCTATTTTATGAATCTAAACATAAAAAGTTTTGGTTTATAGTCGGAAAAATAAGTTACAAGTCGTTTTTGTAAAGGTAGTCATTTCAGTCGAAAGAACGACGTCTAGATGACCATTTTAGAAAACATACTTCCACTTTGAGTTTAACCATAATTTTTGGATATAGTTTCATGTTCATAATAAAAATCATTTTCTAAGAATAACAACTTTTAAATCAAAGTTTATCATAGTTTTTAATTAACTAACCCAAAACAGCCCGCGGTGTTACTACGACGGCGTAAATCCGGTTTTACGGTGTTTTTCGTGTTTCCAGGTTTTAAATCATTAAGTTAGCATATCATATAGATATAGAACATGTGTTTAGTTGATTTTAAAAGTTAAGTTAGAAGGATTAACTTTTGTTTGCGAACAAGTTTAGAATTAACTAAACTATGTTCTAGTGATTACAAGTTTAAACCTTCGAATAAGATAGCTTTATATGTATGAATCAAATGATGTTATGAACATCATTACTACCTTAAGTTCTTTGGATAAACCTACTGGAAAAGAGCAAAATGGATCTAGCTTCAACGGATCCTTGGATGGCTCGAAGTTCTTGAAGCAGAATCATGACACGAAAACAAGTTCAAGTAAGATCATCACTTGAAATAAGATTGTTATAGTTATAGAAATTGAACCAAAGTTTGAATATGATTATTACCTTGTATTTTAATGATAACCTACTGTAAGAAACAAAGATTTCTTGAGGTTGAATGATCACCTTACAAGATTGAAAGTGAGCTAGCAAACTTGAAAGTATTCTTGATTTTATGTAACTAGAACTTGTAGAATTTATGAAGAACACTTAGAACTTGAAGATAGAACTTGAGAGAGATCAATTAGATGAAGAAAATTGAAGAATGAAAGTGTTTGTAGGTGTTTTTGGTCGTTGGTGTATGGATTAGATATAAAGGATATGTAATTTTGTTTTCATGTAAATAAGTCATGAATGATTACTCATATTTTTGTAATTTTATGAGATATTTCATGCTAGTTGCCAAATGATGGTTCCCACATGTGTTAGGTGACTCACATGGGCTACTAAGAGCTGATCATTGGAGTGTATATACCAATAGTACATGCATCTAAAAGCTGTGTATTGTACGAGTACGAATACGGGTGCATACGAGTAGAATTGTTGATGAAACTGAACGAGGATGTAATTGTAAGCATTTTCATTAAGTAGAAGTATTTTAATAAGTGTATTGAAGTCTTTAAAAAGTGTATAAATACATATTAAAACACTACATGTATATACATTTTAACTGAGTCGTTAAGTCATCGTTAGTCGTTACATGTAAGTGCTGTTTTGAAACCTTTAGGTTAACGATCTTGTTAAATGTTGTTAACCCAATGTTTATAATATCAAATGAGATTTTAAAGTATTATATTATCATGATATTATCATATATGAATATCTCTTAATATGATATATATACATTAAATGTCTTTACAACGATAATCGTTACATATATGTCTCGTTTAAAAATCATTAAGTTAGTAGTCTTGTTTTTACATATGTAGTTCATTGTTAATATATTTAATGATATGTTTACTTATCATAGTATCATGTTAACTATATATATATATCCATATATATGTCATCATATAGTTTTTACACGTTTTAACGTTCGTGAATCACCGGTCAACTTGGGTGGTCAATTGTCTATATGAAACATATTTCAATTAATCAAGTCTTAACAAGTTTGATTGATTAACATGTTGAAAACATTTAATCATGTAAATATCAATCTCAATTAATATATATAAACATGGAAAAGTTCGGGTCACTACAGTACCTACCGGTTAATTAAATTTCATCCCGAAATTTTAAGCTGTTGAAGGTGTTGACGAATCTTCTAGAAATAGATGCGGGTATTTCTTCTTCATCTGATCTTCACGCTCCCAGGTGAACTCGGGTCCTCTACGAGCATTCCATCGAACCTTAACAATTTGTATCTTGTTTTGCTTAAGTCTTTTAACCTCACGATCCATTATTTCGACGGGTTCTTCGATGAATTGGAGTTTTTTGTTGATTTGGATTTCATCTAACGGAATAGTGAGATCTTCTTTAGCAAAACATTTCTTCAAATTCGAGACGTGGAAAGTGTTATGTACAGCCGCGAGTTGTTGAGGTAACTCAAGTCGGTAAGCTACTGGTCCGACACGATCAATAATCTTGAATGGTCCAATATACCTTGGATTTAATTTCCCTCGTTTACCAAATCGAACAACGCCTTTCCAAGGTGCAACTTTAAGCATGACCATATCTCCAATTTCAAATTCTATATCTTTTCTTTTAATGTCAGCGTAGCTCTTTTGTCGACTTTGGGGGGTTTTCAACTGTTGTTGAATTTGGATGATTTTCTTGGTAGTTTCTTGTATTATCTCCGGACCCGTAATCTGTCTATCCCCCACTTCATTCCAACAAATCGGAGACCTGCACTTTCTACCATAAAGTGCCTCAAACGGCGCCATCTCAATACTAGAATGATAACTGTTGTTGTAGGAAAATTCTGCTAACGGTAGGTGTCGATCCCAACTGTTTTCGAAATCAATAACACATGCTTGTAGCATGTCTTCAAGCGTTTGTATCGTTCTTTCGCTTTGTCCATCAGTTTGTGGATGATAGGCAGTACTCATGTATAGACGAGTTCCTAATGCTTGCTGTAATGTCTGCCAGAATCTTGAAATAAATCTGCCATCCCTATCAGAGATAATAGAGATTGGTATTCCATGTCTGGAGACGACTTCCTTCAAATACAGTCGTGCTAACTTCTCCATCTTGTCATCTTCTATTATTGGCAGGAAGTGTGCTGATTTGGTGAGACGATCAACTATTACCCAAATAGTATCAAAACCACTTGCAGTCCTTGGCAATTTAGTGATGAAATCCATGGTAATGTTTTCCCATTTCCATTCCGGGATTTCAGGTTGTTGAAGTAGACCTGATGGTTTCTGATGCTCAGCTTTGACCTTAGAACACGTCAAACATTCTCCTACGTATTTAGCAACATCGGCTTTCATACTCGGCCACCAAAAATGTTTCTTAAGATCCTTGTACATCTTCCCCGTTCCAGGATGTATTGAGTATCTGGTTTTATGAGCTTCTCTAAGTACCATTTCTCTCATATCTCCAAATTTTGGTACCCAAATTCTTTCAGCCCTATACCGGGTCCCGTCTTCCCGAATATTAAGATGCTTCTCCGATCCTTTGGGTATTTCATCCTTTAAATTTCTCTCTTTTAAAACTCCTTGTTGCGCCTCCTTTATTTGAGTAGTAAGGTTATTGTGAATCATTATATTCATTGATTTTACTCGAATGGGTTCTCTGTCCTTTCTGCTCAAGGCGTCGGCTACCACATTTGCCTTCCCCGGGTGGTAACGAATCTCAAAGTCGTAATCATTCAACAATTCAATCCACCTACGCTGCCTCATATTCAGTTGTTTCTGATTAAATATGTGCTGAAGACTTTTGTGGTCGGTATATATAATACTTTTAACCCCATATAAGTAGTGCCTCCAAGTCTTTAATGCAAAAACAACCGCGCCTAATTCCAAATCATGCGTCGTATAATTTTGCTCGTGAATCTTCAATTGTCTAGACGCATAAGCAATCACCTTTGTTCATTGCATTAATACATAACCGAGACCTTGCTTTGATGCGTCACAATAAATCACAAAATCATCATTCCCTTCAGGCAATGACAATATAGGTGCCGTAGTTAGCTTTTTCTTCAATAACTGAAACGCTTTCTCTTGTTCATCCTTCCATTCAAATTTCTTCCCTTTATGCGTTAATGCAGTCAAGGGTTTTGCTATTCTGGAAAAGTCTTGGATGAACCTTCTGTAGTAACCAGCTAGTCCTAAAAACTGGCGTATGTGTTTCGGAGTTTTTGGGGTTTCCCACTTTTCAACAGTTTCTATCTTTGCCGGATCCACCTTAATACCTTTTTTGTTCACTATGTGACCGAGGAATTGAACTTCTTCCAACCAAAATGCACACTTTGAAAATTTAGCGTACAATTCTTCCTTCCTCAATACTTCTAACACCTCTCTCAAATGTTCACCGCGTTCTTGGTCATTCTTTGAGTAAATAAGTATGTCATCAATGAAAACAATGACAAAGTTGTCAAGGTATGGTCCACACACTCGGTTCATTAGGTCCATGAACACAGCTGGTGCATTAGTTAAACCAAACGGCATGACCATAAACTCATAATGACCGTAACGTGTTCTGAAAGCAGTCTTTGGAATATCATCTTCTTTCACCCGCATTTGATGATACCCGGAACGTAAGTCAATCTTTGAATAAACAGACGAGTCTTGTAGTTGATCAAATAAGTTGTCGATTCTCGGTAGTGGGTAGCGGTTCTTGATGGTAAGTTTGTTCAACTCTCGGTAGTCAATACACAACCTGAATGTACCATCTTTCTTCTTGACAAACAAAACAGGAGCTCCCCACGGTGATGTGCTTGGTCGAATGAAACCACGCTCTAAAAGTTCTTGTAATTGGCTTTGCAGTTCTTTCATCTCGCTGGGTGCGAGTCTGTAAGGAGCACGAGCTATTGGTGCAGCTCCTGGTACAAGATCTATTTGAAATTCAACGGATCGATGTGGGGGTAATCCCGGTAATTCTTTCGGAAATACATCGGGAAATTCTTTTGCAACGGGAACATCATTGATGCTCTTTTCTTCAGTTTGTACTTTCTCGACGTGTGCTAGAACAGTATAGCAACCTTTTCTTATTAGTTTTTGTGCCTTCAAATTACTAATAAGATGTAGCTTCGTGTTGCCCTTTTCTCCGTACACCATTAAGGGTTTTCCTTTTTCTCGTATAATGCGAATTGCATTTTTGTAACAAACGATCTCTGCTTTCACTTCTTTCAACCAGTCCATACCGATTATCACATCAAAACTCCCTAACTCTACCGGTATCAAATCAATCTTAAATGTTTCGCTAACCAGTTTAATTTCTCGATTCCGACATATATTATCTGCTGAAATTAATTTACCATTTGCTAATTCGAGTAAAAATTTACTATCCAAAGGCGTCAATGGACAACTTAATTTAGCACAAAAATCTCTACTCATATAGCTTCTATCCGCACCTGAATCAAATAAAACGTAAGCAGATTTATTGTCAATAAGAAACGTACCCGTAACAAGCTCCGGGTCTTCCTGTGCCTCTGCCGCATTAATATTGAAAACTCTTCCACGGCCTTGTCCATTCGTGTTCTCCTGGTTTGGGCAATTTCTAATAATGTGGCCTGGTTTTCCACATTTATAACAAACTACATTGGCATAACTTGCTCCGACACTACTTGCTCCGTCATTACTCGTTCCGACACCATTTGTTCCTTTCTTTCTATTAACCCCTGGTCCGTAGACCTCACACTTCACCGCGCTATGACCATTTCTTTTACACTTGTTGCAAAATTTGGTGCAGAACCCCGAGTGATACTTTTCACACCTTTGGCATAGCAGCTTCTGATTGTTGTTGTTGTTGCGGTTATTATTGTTGTTGGGATGATTGTTGTAGTTGCTGTTGTTGTTGTTGTTGTTGGGCCATTTGTTGTAGTTGCGATTGATGTTGCGATTGTTGGGATAATTGTTGCGATTATTGTTGTAATTGTTGTTGTTGTTGTATTGGTGATTCTTATCACCATTTTCCTCCCACTTTCTTTTGACTTCTTCACATTGGCCTCTTCAGCAGTCTGTTCTTTAATTCTTTCTTCAATCTGGTTCACTAGTTTGTGAGCCATTCTACATGCCTGTTGTATGGAGGCGGGCTCGTGTGAACTTATATCTTCTTGAATTCTTTCCGGTAATCCTTTCACAAACGCGTCGATCTTCTCTTCCTCATCTTCGAATGCTCCCGGACACAATAGGCACAATTCTGTGAATCGTCTTTCGTACGTGGTAATATCAAATCCTTGGGTTCGTTACCCTCTAAGTTCTGTCTTGAGCTTATTGACCTCGGTTCTGGGACGGTACTTCTCGTTCATCAAGTGCTTGAATGCTGACCACGGTAGTGCGTACGCATCGTCTTGTCCCACTTGCTCTAGATAGGTATTGCACCATGTTAACGCAGAACCTGTGAAGGTATGCGTAGCGTACTTCACTTTGTCCTCTTCAGTACACTTACTTATGGCAAACACCGATTCGACCTTCTCGGTCCACCGTTTCAATCCGATCGGTCCTTTGGTTCCATCAAATTCCAAAGGTTTGCAGGCAGTGAATTCTTTATAGGTGCATCCTACACGATTTCCTGTACTGCTAGATCCAAGGTTATTGTTGGTATGTAGCGCAGCCTGTACTGCGGCTATGTTTGAAGCTAGAAAAGTACGGAATTCCTCTTCATTTATATTCACGGTGTGTCGAGTAGTCGGTGCCATTTCCTTCAAAATAGTCAAATGGAACAAGTTAATCATACAGAATATTAAGAGTAGTTAATAGTATTTCGTAGCATAATATGAACTCATTTATAAAAGCTTTTTCTTCATATTAGCGTTTTATAAGTTTAAATTCGGGTAGTACCTACCCGTTAAGTTCATACTTAGTAGCTAATATACAATTCAACTACTACAATTCTATATGAAAAACTGATTATAATAATATTTCGCGTTCAAACTTTTACACAATATTTTACAAACTTACAATACCGCTTATTTTACATATAGCATGAAATATAGCACACAATAAATTTGATACAAGATGGTTGTGAAGATAATTCTAGCTAGTACACAAGTCGTTCAGCAAAGGCAATAAAGACACGTAATTCATACGTTCAGAAACAAGTCATGCATTCTGGTTTTACTAGGATTACTTCCCATCCTTGGTCTTGTGGAACATAATAGTTATGGCCGTTGATAAGACATCGTGTTGTAACGTCGTCAAAGGGACGAGGGTTACGTAATGTCCAACAGTCCCGTAACAATCTAAAAACCTCATTTCTTACCCCAATTACCGACTCCGTCACTTGTGGGAACGTTTTGTTTAATAGTTGTAGCCCGATGTTCTTGTTCTCACTTTGGTGAGAAGCGAACATTACTAATCCGTAAGCATAACATGCTTCTTTATGTTGCATGTTAGCCGCTTTTTCTAAATCACGAAGTCCAATATTCGGATATATTGAGTCAAAATAATTTCTTAACCCATTGCGTAAAATAGCATTTGGGTTCCCCGCAATATATGCGTCAAAGTAAACACATCGTAACTTATGGATTTCCCAATGTGATATCCCCCATCTTTCGAACGAAAGGCTTTTATAAACCAAGGCATTCTTGGAACGTTCTTCGAATGTCTTACAAACTGATCTCGCCTTAAATAGTTGTGCCGAAGAATTCTGACCGACTCTAGACAAGATTTCATCAATCATGTCTCCGGGTAGGTCTCTTAAAATATTGGGTTGTCTATCCATTTTATGTTTTTATACTGTAAAATAGACAAGAGTTAGATTCATAAAAAAAAATACTTATTAATACAAGCAATTTTTACATATATCATAAAGCATAAGCACACTATATTACATATATTACACCACACGAATACAACTATCTTATTCCGACTCGCTAGTTTCTTCTTCTTCGGTTTTGGTTCGTTTTGCCAAGTTTCTAGGGATATATGATGTTCCCCTAATACGAGCCGTCGTTTTCCACATTGATTTAGAAAAACTTGGTGGTTTAGAGGTTCCCGGGTCATTGTTACAACTTAAGGACTTCGGGGGTTGACGATACATATAAAGTTCATCGGGGTTGGAATTAGATTTCTCTATTTTTATGCCCTTTCCCTTATTAGTTTCTTTTGTCTTTTTAAATTCAGTTGGGGTAATTTCTATAACATCATCGGAATTCTCGTCGGAATCCGATTCATCGGAGAATTGGTAATCCTCCCAATATTTTGCTTCCTTGGCGAAAACACCATTGACCATAATTAACCTTGGTCGGTTGGTTGAGGATTTTCTTTTACTTAACCGTTTTATTATTTCCTCCACCGGTTCTATTTTTTCATCCGGTTCCGATTCTTCTTCCGGTTCCGATTCTTCTTCCGGTTCCGACTCTTCTTCCGGTTCCTCTTCGGGAACTTGTGAATCAGTCCACGAATCATTCCAATTTACATTTGACTCTTCATTATTATTAGGTGAGTCAATGGGACTTGTTCTAGAGGTAGACATCTATCACATAATATCAAACGCGTTAAGAGATTAATATATCACATAATATTCACATGTTAAAAATATATAGTTTCCAACAAAATTTGTTAAGCAATCATTTTTCAAGTAAACACGGTCGAAGTCCAGACTCACTAATGCATCCTAACAAACTCGATAAGACACACTAATGCAAAATTCTGGTTCTCTAAGACCAACGCTCGGATACCAACTGAAATGTCCCGTTCTTATTGATTAAAAACGTTCCATATTAATTGATTTCGTTGCGAGGTTTTGACCTCTATATGAGACGTTTTTCAAAGACTGCATTCATTTTAAAACAAACCATAACCTTTATTTCATCAATAAAGGTTTAAAAAGCTTTACGTAGATTATCAAATAATGATAATCTAAAATATCCTGTTTACATACGACCATTACATAATGGTTTACAATACAAATATGTTACAACAAAATAAGTTTCTTGAATGCAGTTTTTACACAATATCATACAAGCATGGACTCCAAATCTCGTCCTTATTTAAGTATGCGACAGCGGAAGCTCTTAATAATCACCTGAGAATAAACATGCTTAAAACGTCAACAAAAATGTTGGTGAGTTATAGGTTTAACCTATATATATCAAATCATAATAATAGACCAGAAGATTTCATATTTCAATACACATCCCATACATAGAGATAAAAATCATTCATATGGTGAACACCCTGGTAACCGACATTAACAAGATGCATATATATAAGAATATCCCCATCATTCCGGGACACCCTTCGGATATGATATAAATTTCGAAGTACTAAAGCATCCGGTACTTTGGATGGGGTTTGTTAGGCCCAATAGATCTATCTTTAGGATTCGCGTCAATTAGGGTGTCTGTTCCCTAATTCTTAGATTACCAGACTTAATAAAAAGGGGCATATTCGATTTCGATAATTCAACCATAGAATGTAGTTTCACGTACTTGTGTCTATTTTGTAAATCATTTATAAAACCTGCATGTATTCTCATCCCAAAAATATTAGATTTTAAAAGTGGGACTATAACTCACTTTCACAGATTTTTACTTCGTCGGGAAGTAAGACTTGGCCACTGGTTTATTCACGAACCTATAACAATATATACATATATATCAAAGTATGTTCAAAATCTATTTACAACACTTTTAATATATTTTGATGTTTTAAGTTTATTAAGTCAGCTGTCCTCGTTAGTAACCTACAACTAGTTGTCCACAGTTAGATGTACAGAAATAAATCGATAAATATTATCTTGAATCAATCCACGACCCAGTGTATACGTATCTCAGTATTGATCACAACTCAAACTATATATATTTTGGAATCAACCTCAACCCTGTATAGCTAACTCCAACATTCACATATAGAGTGTCTATGGTTGTTCCGAAATATATATAGATGTGTCGACATGATAGGTCAAAACATTGTATACGTGTCTATGGTATCTCAAGATTACATAATATACAATACAAGTTGATTAAGTTATGGTTGGAATAGATTTGTTACCAATTTTCACGTAGCTAAAATGAGAAAAATTATCCAATCTTGTTTTACCCATAACTTCTTCATTTTAAATCCGTTTTGAGTGAATCAAATTGCTATGGTTTCATATTGAACTCTATTTTATGAATCTAAACAGAAAAAGTATAGGTTTATAGTCGGAAAAATAAGTTACAAGTCGTTTTTGTAAAGGTAGTCATTTCAGTCGAAAGAACGACGTCTAGATGACCATTTTAGAAAACATACTTCCACTTTGAGTTTAACCATAATTTTTGGATATAGTTTCATGTTCATAATAAGAATTATTTTCTCATAATAACAACTTTTAAATCAAAGTTTATCATAGTTTTTAATTAACTAACCCAAAACAGCCCGCTGTGTTACTACGACGGCGTAAATCCGGTTTTACGGTGTTTTTCGTGTTTCCAGGTTTTAAATCATTAAGTTAGCATATCATATAGATATAGAACATGTGTTTAGTTGATTTTAAAAGTCAAGTTAGAAGGATTAACGTTTGTTTGCGAACAAGTTTAGAATTAACTAAACTATGTTCTAGTGATTACAAGTTTAAACCTTCGAATAAGATAGCTTTATATGTATGAATCGAATAATGTTATGAACATCATTACTACCTTAAGTTCCTTGGATAAACCTACTGGAAAAGAGAAAAATGGATCTAGCTTCAACGGATCCTCGGATGGCTCGAAGTTCTTGAAGCAGAATCATGACACGAAAACAAGTTCAAGTAAGATCATCACTTGAAATAAGATTGTTATAGTTATAGAAATTGAACCAAAGTTTGAATATGATTATTACCTTGTATTAGAATGATAACCTACTATAAGAAACAAAGATTTCTTGAGGTTGGATGATCACCTTACAAGATTGAAAGTGAGCTAGCAAACTTGAAAGTATTCTTGATTTTATGTAACTAGAACTTGTAGAATTTATGAAGAACACTTAGAACTTGAAGATAGAACTTGAGAGAGATCAATTAGATGAAGAAAATTGAAGAATGAAAGTGTTTGTAGGTGTTTTTGGTCGTTGGTGTATGGATTAGATATAAAGGATATGTAATTTTGTTTTCATGTAAATAAGTCATGAATGATTACTCATATTTTTGTAATTTTATGAGATATTTCATGCTAGTTGCCAAATGATGGTTCCCACATGTGTTAGGTGACTCACATGGGCTGCTAAGAGCTGCTCATTGGAGTGTATATACCAATAGTACATGCATCTAAAAGCTGTGTATTGTACGAGTACGAATACGGGTGCATACGAGTAGAATTGTTGATGAAACTGAACGAGGATGTAATTGTAAGCATTTTTATTAAGTAGAAGTATTTTTATAAGTGTATTTAAGTCTTTCAAAAGTGTATAAATACATATTAAAACACTACATGTATATACATTTTAACTGAGTCGTTAAGTCATCGTTAGTCGTTACATGTAAGTATTGTTTTGAAACCTTTAGGTTAACGATCTTGTTAAATGTTGTTAACCCAATGTTTATAATATCAAATGAGATTTTAAATTATTATATTATCATGATATTATCATGTATGAATATCTCTTAATATGATATATATACATTAAATGTCTTTACAACGATAATCGTTACATATATGTCTCGTTTAAAAATCATTAAGTTAGTAGTCTTGTTTTTACATATGTAGTTCATTGTTAATATATTTAATGATATGTTTACTTATCATAGTATCATGTTAACTATATATATCCATATATATGTCATCATATAGTTTTTACACGTTTTAACGTTCGTGAATCACCGGTCAACTTGGGTGGTCAATTGTCTATATGAAACATATTTCAATTAATCAAGTCTTAACAAGTTTGATTGCTTAACATGTTGGAAACATTTAATCATGTAAATATCAATCTCAATTAATATATATAAACATGGAAAAGTTCGGGTCACTACAAAGGGTGTCCCAGAATGATGGGGATATTCTTATATATATGCATCTTGTTAATGTCGGTTACCAGGTGTTCACCATATGAATGATTTTTATCTCTATGTATGAGATGTGTATTGAAATATGAAATCTTCTGGTCTATTGTTACGATTTGATATATATAGGTTAAACCTATAACTCACCAACATTTTTGTTGACGTTTAAAGCATGTTTATTCTCAGGTGAATACTAAGAGCTTCCGCTGTTGCATACTAAAATAAGGACAAGATTTGGAGTCCATGTTTGTATGATATTGTGTAAAAACTGCATTCAAGAAACTGATTTTGATGTAACATATTTGTATTGTAAACCATTATGTAATGGTCGTGTGTAAACATGATATTTTAGATTATCATTATTTGATAATCTACGTAAAGCTTTTTAAACCTTTATTTATGAAATAAAGGTTATGGTTTGTTTTAAAAATGAATGCAGTCTTTGAAAAACGTCTCATATAGAGGTCAAAACCTCGCAACGAAATCAATTAATATGGAACATTTTTAATCAATAAGAACGGGACATTTCAGTTGGTATCCGAGCGTTGGTCTTAGAGAACCAGAAAATTTGCATTAGTGTGTCTTATCGAGTTTGTTAGGATGCATTAGTGAGTCTGGACTTCGACCGTGTCTTCTTTAAAAATGATTGCTTAACATTTTTGTTGGAAACTATATATTATTAACATGTATATATGATGTGATATATTAATCTCTTAACATGTTTGATATTGTGTGATAGATGTCTACCTCTAGCACAAATCCCATTGACTCACCTAATAATAACGAAGAGTCGAATATATGTTGGACTGATTCACAAGTTCCTGAAGAGGAACCGGAAGAAGAATCAGAACCGGAAGAAGAATCAGAACCGGAAGAGGAGGAACCGGAGGAGGAAATAGAACCGGTGAGGGAAATAATAAAACGGTTAAGTAAAATAAAATCTTCAACCAACCGACCAAGTTTAATTATGGTCAATGGTGTTTCCGCCAAGGAAGCAAAATATTGGGAGGATTACCAATTCTCCGATGAATCGGATTTCGACGAGAATTCCAATGATGTTATAGAAATTACCCCAACTGAATTTAAAAAGGCAAAAGAAAATAATAAGGGAAAGGGCATAAAAATAGAGAAATCTAATTCCAACCCCGATGAACTTTATATGTATCGTCAACCCCCGAAGTCCGTAAGTTGTAACAATGACCCGGGAACCTCTAAACCACCAGGTTTTTCTAAACCGTTGTGGAAAATGACAGCTCGTATTAGGGGAACATCATATATCCCTAGAAACTTGGCAAAATGAACCAAAACCGAAGAAGAAGAAATGAGCGAGTCGGAATAAGATAGTTGTATTCGTGTGGTGTAATATATGTAATATAGTGTGCTTATGCTTTATGATATATGTAAAAATTGCTTGTATTAATAAGTATTTTTTAGGAATCTAACTCTTGTCTATTTTACAGTATAAAAACACAAAATGGATAGACAACCCAATATTTTAAGAGACCTACCCGGAGACATGATTGATGAAATCTTGTCTAGAGTCGGTCAGAATTCTTCGGCACAACTATTTACGGCAAAATCAGTTTGTAATACATTCGAAGAACGTTCCAAGAATGCCTTGGTTTATAAGAGGCTTTCGTTTGAAAGATGGGGGATATCACATTGGGAAATTCATAAGTTACGATGTGTGTACTTTGACGCATATATTGCGGGGAACCCAAATGCTATTTTACGCAACGGGTTAAGAAATTATTTTGACTCAATATATCCGAATATAGGACTTCGTGATTTAGAAAAAGCGGCTAACATGCAACATAAAGAAGCATGTTATGCTTACGGGTTAGTAATGTTCGCTTCTCACCAAAGTGAGAAAAAGAACATCGGGCTACAACTATTAAATAAAACGTTCCCACAAGTGACGGAGTCGGTAATTGGGGTAAGAAATGAGGTTTTTAGATTGTTACGGGACTGTTAGACATTACGTA
This sequence comes from Rutidosis leptorrhynchoides, assembly GCF_046630445.1. NCBI lineage: Eukaryota > Viridiplantae > Streptophyta > Magnoliopsida > Asterales > Asteraceae > Rutidosis > Rutidosis leptorrhynchoides. The sequence goes on from NC_092333.1 coordinate 201,279,710, forward strand.
ACCCTCGTCCCTTTGATGACGTTACAACACGCTGTCTTATCAACGGTCCTAATGGTGATGTTCCACAAGACCAAGGATGGGAAGTAGTCCTAGTAAAACCAGAATGCATGACTTGTTTCTGGACGTATGAATTACGTGTCTTTATTGCCTTTGTTGAACGACTTGTGTACTAGCTAGAATTATCTTCACAACTATCTTGTATCAAAGTTATTGTGTGCTATATTTCATGTTTTATGTAAAATAAGTGGTATTGTAAGTTTGTAAAATATTGTATAAAAGTTTGAACGCGAAATATTATTATAATCAGTTTTTCATATAGAATTGTAGTAGTTGAATTGTATATTAGCTACTAAGTATGAACTTAACGGGTAGGTACTACCCGAATTTAAACTTATAAAACGCTAATATGAAGAAAAAGCTTTTATAAATGAGTTCATATTATGCTACGAAATACTATTAACTACTCTTAATATTCTGTATGATTAACTTGTTCCATTTGACTATTTTGAAGGAAATGGCACCGACTACTCTACACACCGTGAATATGAATGAAGAGGAATTCCGTACTTTTCTAGCTTCAAACATAGCCGCAGTACAGGCTGCGCTACATACCAACAATAACCTTGGATCTAGCAGTACAGGAAATCGTGTAGGATGCACCTACAAAGAATTCACTGCCTGCAAACCTTTGGAATTTGATGGAACCGAAGGACCGATCGGATTGAAACGGTAGACCGAGAAGGTCGAATCGGTGTTTTCCATAAGTAAGTGTACTGAAGAGGACAAAGTGAAGTACGCTACGCATACCTTCACAGGTTCTGTGTTAACATGGTGGAATACCTATCTAGAGCAAGTGGGACAAGATGATGCGTACGCACTACCGTGGTCAGCATTCAAGCACTTGATGAACGAGAAGTACCGTCCCAGAACCGAGGTCAATAAGCTCAAGACAGAACTTAGAGGGTTACGAACCCAAGGATTTGATATTACCACGTACGAAAGACGATTCACAGAATTGTGCCTATTGTGTCCGGGAGCATTCTAAGATGAGGAAGAGAAGATCGACGCGTTTGTGAAAGGATTACCGGAAAGAATCCAAGAAGATATAAGTTCACATGAGCCCGCCTCCATACAACAGGCATGTAGAATGGCTCACAAACTAGTGAACCTGATTAAAGAAAGAATTAAAGAACAGACGGCTGAAGAGGCCAATGTGAAGCAAGACAAAAGAAAGTGGGAGGAAAACGGTGATAAGAATCACCAATACAACAACAACAGCAATTACAACAATAATCGCAACAATTATCCCAACAATCGCAACATCAATCGCAACTACAACAAACGGCCCAACAACAACAACAACAACAACAACAACAACAACAACAACAACAACAACAACAACAACAACAACAACAGCAACTACAACAATCATCCCAACAACAATAATAACCGCAACAACAACAACAATCAGAAGCAGCTATGCCAAAGGTGTGAAAAGTATCACTCGGGGTTCTGTACCAAATGTTGCAACAAGTGTAAAAGAAATGGTCATAGCGCGGCAAAGTTTGAGGTCTACGGACCAGGGGTTAATAGAACGAAAGGAACAAATGGTGTCGGAACGAGTAATGGCGAAGCAAGTAGTGTCGGAGCAAGTTATGCCAATGTAGTTTGTTATAAATGTGGAAAACCGGGCCACATTATTAGAAATTGCCTTAACCAGGAGAACACGAATGGACAAGGCTGTGGAAGAGTTTTCAATATTAATGCGGCAGAGGCACAGGAAGACCCGGAGCTTGTTACAGGTACGTTTCTTATTGACAATAAATCTGCTTACGTTTTATTTGATTCGGGTGCGGATAGAAGCTATATGAGTAGAGATTTTTGTGCTAAATTAAGTTGTACATTGACGCCTTTGGATAGTAAATTTTTACTCGAATTAGCAAATGGTAAATTAATTTCAGCAGATAATATATGTCAGAATCGAGAAATTAAACTGGTTAGCGAAACAATTAAGATTGACTTGATACCAGTAGAGTTAGGGAGTTTTGATGTGATAATCGGTATGGACTGGTTGAAAGAAGTGAAAGCAGAGATCGTTTGTTACAAAAATGCAATTCGCATTATACGAGAAAAAGGAAAACCCTTAATGGTGTACGGAGAAAAGGGCAACACGAAGCTACATCTTATTAGTAATTTGAAGGCACAAAAACTATTAAGAAAAGGTTGCTATGCTGTTCTAGCACACGTCGAGAAAGTACAAACTGAAGAAAAGAGCATCAATGATGTTCCCATCGCAAAAGAATTTCCCGATGTATTTCCGAAAGAATTACCGGGATTACCCCCACATCGATCCGTTGAATTTCAAATAGATCTTGTACCAGAAGCTGCACCAATAGCTCGTGCTCCTTAAAGACTCGCACCCAACGAGATGAAAGAACTGCAAAGCCAATTACAAGAACTTTTAGAGCGTGGTTTCATTCGACCAAGCACATCACCGTGGGGAGCTCCTGTTTTGTTTGTCAAAAAGAAAGATGGTACATTCAGGTTGTGTATAGACTACCGAGAGTTGAACAAACTTACCATCAAGAACCGCTACCCACTACCGAGAATCGACGAATTATTTGATCAACTACAAGGCTCGTCTATTTATTCAAACATTGACTTACGTTCTGGGTATCATCAAATGCGGGTGAAAGAAGATGATATTCCAAAGACTGCTTTCAGAACACGTTACGGTCATTACGAGTTTATGGTCATGCCGTTTGGTTTAACCAATGCACCAGCTGTGTTCATGGACCTTATAAACCGAGTGTGTGGACCATACCTTGATAAGTTTGTCATTGTTTTCATTAATGACATACTTATTTACTCAAAGAATGACCAAGAACACGGTGAACAATTAAGAAAGGTGTTAGAAGTATTGAGGAAGGAAGAATTGTACGCTAAGTTTTCAAAGTGTGCATTTTGGTTGGAAGAAGTTCAATTCCTCGGTCACATAGTGAACAAAGAAGGTATTAAGGTGGATTCGGCAAAGATAGAAACTGTTGAAAAGTGGGAAACCCCGAAAACTCCGAAACACATACGCCAGTTTTTAGGACTTGCTGGTTACTACAGAAGATTCATCCAAGATTTTTCCAAAATAGCAAAACCCTTGACTGCATTAACGCATAAAGGGAAGAAATTTGAATGGAAGGATGAACAAGAGAAGGAGTTTCAATTATTGAAGAAAAAGCTAACTACGGCAACTATATTGTCATTGCCTGAAGGGAATGATGATTTTGTGATTTATTGTGACGCATCAAAGCAAGGTCTCGGTTGTGTATTAATGTAACGAACGAAAGTGATTGGTTATGCGTCTAGACAATTGAAGATTCACGAACAAAATTATACGACGCATGATTTGGAATTAGGCGCGGTTGTTTTTGCAATAAAGACTTGGAGGCACTACTTATATGGGGTCAAAAGTATTATATATACCGACCACAAAAGTCTTCAACACATATTTAATCAGAAACAACTGAATATGAGGCAGCGTAGGTGGATTGAATTGTTGAATGATTACGACTTTGAGATTCGTTACCACCCGGGGAAGGCAAATGTGGTAGCCGACGCCTTGAGCAGAAAGGACAGAGAACTCATTCAAGTAAAATCTTTGAATATAATGATTCACAATAACCTTACTACTCAAATAAAGGAGGCGCAAAAAGGAGTTTTAAAAGAGGGAAATTTAAAGGATGAAATACCCAAAGGATCGGAGAAGCATCTTAATATTCGGGAAGACGGAACCCGGTATAGGGCTAAAAGGATTTGGGTACCAAAATTTGGAAATATGAGAGAAATGGTACTTAGAGAAGCTTATAAAACCAGATACTCAATACATCCTGGAACGGAGAAGATGTACAAGGATCTCAAGAAACATTTTTGGTGGCCGGGTATGAAAGCCGATGTTGCTAAATACGTAGGAGAATGTTTGACGTGTTCTAAGGTCAAAACTGAGCATCAGAAACCATCAGGTCTACTTCAACAACCCGAAATCCCGGAATGGAAATGGGAAAAAATTACCATGGATTTCATTACTAAATTGCCAAGGACTGCAAGTGGTTATGATACTATTTGGGTAATAGTTGATCGTCTCACCAAGTCAACACACTTCCTGCCAATAAGAGAAGATGACAAGATGGAGAAGTTAGCACGACTGTATTTGAAGGAAGTCGTCTCCATACATGGAATACCAATCTCTATTATCTCTGATAGTGATGGCAGATTTATTTCAAGATTCTGGCAGACGTTACAGCAAGCATTGGGTACTCGTATAGACATGAGTACTGCCTATCATCCACAAACTGATGGGCAGAGTGAAAGGACGATACAAACGCTTGAAGACATGCTACGAGCTTGTGTTATTGATTTCAGAAACAGTTGGGATCGACATCTACCGTTAGCAGAATTTTCCTACAACAACAGCTACCATTCAAGCATTGAGATGGCGCCGTTTGAAGCACTTTATGGTAGAAAGTGCAGGTCTCCGATTTGTTGGAGTGAAGTGGGGGATAGACAGATTACGGGTCCGGAGATAATACAAGAAACTACCGAGAAAATCATCCAAATTTAACAAAGATTGAAAACCGCCCAGAGTCGACAAAAGAGCTACGCGGACAGTAAAAGAAAAGATATAGAGTTTGAAATTGGAGAAATAGTCATGCTTAAGGTTTCACCTTGGAAAGGCGTTGTTCGATTTGGTAAACGGTGGAAACTAAATCCAAGGTACATTGGACCATTCAAGATTATAGATCGTGTCGGACCAGTAGCTTACCAACTGGAGCTACCTCAACAACTCGCGGCTGTACATAACACTTTCCACGTCTCAAATTTGAAGAAATGTTTTGCTAAAGAAGATCTCACTATTCCATTGGATGAAATCCAAATCAACGAAAAACTTCAATTCATCGAAGAACCCGTCGAAATAATGGATCGTGAGGTTAAAAGACTTAAGCAAAACAAGATACCAATTGTTAAGGTTCGATGGAATGCTCGTAGAGGACCCGAGTTCACCTGGGAGCATGAAGATCGGATGAAGAAGAAATACCCGCATCTATTTCCAGAAGATTCGTCAACACCTTCAACAGCTTAAAATTTCGGGACGAAATTTATTTAACGGGTAGGTACTGTAGTGACCCGAACTTTTCCATGTTTATATATATATATATATTAAATGAAATTGGTATTTACATGATTAAGTGTTTCCAACATGTTAAGCAATCAAACTTGTTAAGACTTGATTAATTGAAATAGGTTTCATATAGACAATTGACCACCCAAGTTGACCGGTGATTCACGAACGTTAAAATTTGTAAAAACTATACGATGACATATATATGGTTATATATATAGTTAACATGATTTTATTATAAGTATGTATCTCATTAGGTATTTTAACAATGAGTTATATACATAAAAATGAGACTATTAATTTAAGAAACTCGAAAACGATATATATAACGATTATCGTTATAACAACGTCTTACTAGGTACATATGAATCATATTAAGATATTGATACACTTGGTTAATTATGTTAAATGATAAGTAAATATATTATTAAGTGTATTAACAATGAAATACATATGTAAAAATAAGACTACTAACTTAATGATTTCGAAACGAGACATATATGTAACGATTATCGTTGTAACGACATTTAACTGTATATATATCATACTAAGATATATTATATATCATAATATCATGATAATATAACAATTTAAAATCTCATTTGTTATAATAAACAATGGGTTAACAACATTCAACAAGATCGTTAACCTAAAGGTTTCAAAACAACATTTACATGTAACGACTAACGATGACTTAACGACTCAGTTAAAATGTATATACATGTAGTGTTTTAATATGTATTCATACACTTTTGAAAGACTTCAAGACTCTTATTAAAATACTTCTACTTAACAAAAATGCTTACAATTACATCCTCGTTCAGTTTCATCAACAATTCTACTCGTATGCACCCGTATTCGTACTCGTACAATACACAGCTTTTAGATGTATGTACTATTGGTATATACACTCCAATGATCAGCTCTTAGCAGCCCATGTGAGTCACCTAACACATGTGGGAACCATCATTTGGCAACTAGCATGAAATATCTCATAAAATTACAAAAATATGAGTAATCATTCATGACTTATTTACATGAAAACAAAATTACATATCCTTTATATCTAATCCATACACAAATGACCAAAAACACCTACAAACACTTCCAAGTTCTATCTTCAAGTTCTAAGTGTTCTTCATAAATTCCAAAAGTTCTAGTTTCATAAAATCAAGAATACTTCCAAGATTGCAAGTTTACTTCCAAGTTTTCTAAATCCATTCCAAGTAATCATCCAAGATCAAGAAACCTTTATTAATTACAGTAGGTTATCTTTATAATACAAGGTAATAATCATATTCAAACTTTAATTCAATTTCTATAACTATAACAATCTTATTTCGAGTGGAAATCTTACTTGAAATTGTTTTCATGTCATGATTCTGCTTCAAGAACTTTCAAGCCATCCAAGGATCCTTTGAAGCTAGATCTATTTTTCTCATTTCCAGTAGGTTTATCCAAGGAACTTGAGGTAGTAATTATGTTCATAACATCATTCGATTCATACATATAAAGCTATCTTATTCGAAGGTTTAAACTTGTAATCACTAGAACATAGTTTAGTTAATTCCAAACTTGTTCGCAAATAAAAGTTAATCCTTCTAACTTGACTTTTAAAATCAACTAAACACATGTTCTATATCTATATGATATGCTAACTTAATGATTTAAAACCTGGAAACACGAAAAACACCGTAAAACCGGATTTACGCCGTCGTAGTAACACCGCGGGCTGTTTTGGGTTAGTTAATTAAAAACTATGATAAACTTTGATTTAAAAGGTGTTATTCTGAGAAAATGATTTTTATTATGAACATGAAACTATATCCAAAAATTATGGTTAAACTCAAAGTGGAAGTATGTTTTCTAAAATGGTCATCTAGACGTCGTTCTTTCGACTGAAATGACTACCTTTACAAAAACGACTTGTAACTTATTTTTCCGACTATAAACCTATACTTTTTCTGTTTAGATTCATAAAATAGAGTTCAATATGAAACCATAGCAATTTGATTCACTCAAAACGGATTTAAAATGAAGAAGTTATGGGTAAAACAAGATTGGATAATTTTTCTCATTTTAGCTACGTGAAAATTGGTAACAAATCTATTCCAACCATAACTTAATCAACTTGTATTGTATATTATGTAATCTTGAGATACCATAGACACGTATACAATGTTTCGATCTATCATGTCGACACATCTATATATATTTCGGAACAACCATAGACACTCTATATGTAAATGTTGGAGTTAGCTATACAGGGTTGAGGTTGATTCCAAAATATATATAGTTTGAGTTATGATCAATACTGAGATATGTATACACTGGGTCGTGGATTGATTCAAGATAATATTTATCGATTTATTTCTGTACATCTAACTGTGGACAACTAGTTGTAGGTTACTAACGAGGACAGCTGACTTAATAAACTTAAAACATCAAAATATATTAAAAGTGTTGTAAATATATTTTGAACATACTTTGATATATATGTATATATTGTTATAGGTTCGTGAATCAACCAGTGGCCAAGTCTTACTTCCCGACGAAGTAAAAATCTGTGAAAGTGAGTTATAGTCCCACTTTTAAAATCTAATATTTTTGGGATGAGAATACATGCAGGTTTTAGAAATGATTTACAAAATAGACACAAGTACGTGAAACTACATTCTATGGTTGAATTATCGAAATCGAATATGCCCCTTTTTATTAAGTCTGGTAATCTAAGAATTAGGGAACAGACACCCTAATTGACGCGAATTCTAAAGATAGATCTATTGGGCCTAACAAACCCCATCCAAAGTACCGGATGCTTTAGTACTTCGAAATTTATATCATATCCGAAGGGTGTCCCGGAATGATGGGGATATTCTTATATATATGCATCTTGTTAATGTCGGTTACCAGGTGTTCACCATATGAATGATTTTTATCTCTATATATGGGATGTGTATTGAAATATGAAATCTTCTGGTCTATTGTTACGATTTGATATATATAGGTTAAACCTATAACTCACCAACATTTTTGTTGACGTTTAAAGCATGTTTATTCTCAGGTGAATACTAAGAGCTTCCGCTGTTGCATACTAAAATAAGGACAAGATTTGGAGTCCATGTTTGTATGATATTGTGTAAAATCTGCATTCAAGAAACTGATTTCGATGTAACATATTTGTATTGTAAACCATTATGTAATGGTCGTGTGTAAACAGGATATTTTAGATTATCATTATTTGATAATCTAGGTAAAGCTTTTTAAATCTTTATTTATGAAATAAAGGTTATGGTTTGTTTTAAAAATGAATGCAGTCTTTGAAAAACGTCTCATATAGAGGTCAAAACCTCGAAACGAAATCAATTAATATGGAACGTTTTTAATCAATAAGAACGGGACATTTCATCTTATATCAAAATCAAGGCTAGACATGTAATCATCATTGAGTGATTAAGCACTCTAGATCAAGCCTTTACACCTTCATTACTCTTGAAAATAGCTAGATAAGATGATAGAATTGAAGTAAATAGTTATACCTTGATGAGAAAGGTTCTCCTAGGTCTAAGAAGATGATGAAAAGGGTGTTTTGGATCTGTAACTACAAGTATGAGTGAGTGAAAGAAGTGAGCAATTGAGTGAAGAGGAGAGTTTGAGAGGATATATATATAGAGAAGAGAGAGGATGACAAGCTTACATCTTAATGCCAAGTGTCTACATGCATGGCCATGTGTCCTCATGCATGTTGCCATGTGTCTTCATGCATGTTGACATGTGTCTTCATGCATGGGGGTTTTATGCATTAATCTTGATTAATTAGGGTTAATTTTAAGGTTAGTGGTAGATTAGTTTAGGTTTAGGTGTAAGCATGTGCTTATATGTTTATGATTTTGATAAAAGCCTGATCATATATTAGTTTAGCCTTTAGTTAGATTTAAGAATGATTACTTAATCATATTACTTGATTTGTTGATGTATTTAATTTCATAAATAAGTAAGGGTGTGAGTTTCTTAAGTTAAGAGTTTACGGTAATATACAAGGGTTTCCGGAAATTGTGCAAATGTGTAAGACAATTCTCAATCAAACAAGACCTAAATGCAACTTTAGAATCTTACAAACCCTAAAAACAAACCAATACATAATTCATCAAAACTACTAGTCAAGTTGAAAATTCTAAGTTATTTTCTAAATACATGTTTGTAATATGATATTTTATCATCCTCTTAACACAAATTATGAAATTAGATTTTGTCTTAAAACTACGTTTGTATATGTTAAATTTGATTTATATATTAGTTAATTTTGATCTAATCATTGTATATGAATTATCATATTTTGTATATGAACTAATATTTGTATATTACTTATGATTTTTAAAATGTTATTTTGAATGAACATAATTTTAATATAATAATATCAGTCGAATTACCATTTGAATTTAAAAGATTAATATATGTATATTAAATTTTTAATATTAATATTTATATATTTTTAAATTAATATCTTTATATCTGTAGATTTTTAAATTAATATTAGTCTATATTACTAATATATATGTTTACCAAACTCGTGATTCCCCGGGTCATTATAAAATATAATATAAGAACATATCATTAAAATATTTTTCGTTACCAAACCCGTGATTTCACGGGTCATTTATAACGGCCCGCCAAGTACCCTTAACGGCTCCGTTACTTGGTCCCACAGCTTAATCATAACTCTAAATGAATTTAATAAACAACATTGCATTCTTTATTTAAAAATAATTTCCCTTAAAGGAAATCTACTAAAATATGTAAGTTTAGAAAACCCCAACATATATAAATAACCAAAGTTGACCAAAAACTAAGTTAACAAACACCCACAAAGTAATATAACCCAAAAGTAGAATGCAAAGTTTAATTGTTTAAATAAAATCTGCCAACATGCATGCAGACTCTCTAGCACAGCGGAAGCCAAATAATCAAGTACCTGAGAAAACATGTGAGTAAACTGTCAATAAAAATGTTGAGTGAATTATAGGTTTAAAATAACGTATAAACTTTACACCACAAGATTTCAAATGTTAGAAAACTTAAAAATATTATTCCACTAATCCATGAGTCACCTGGTAACCACTTAACCATTTCCATACCCTTACCGAACAACAATATACACTGAACATGTGTATCTTAAAAAAAATAACGAAGTACTAATACATTTCGATTATAAATTGCTAGCGCGACTAGCTCGAAATGGGGCTATCAAGCCCGATAGAACCATCCATAGGATTCGCATTCACCAGTAGAAACTAGTGATTACAGTTACCAGACTAGGGAATATTTTCGTTCAACTCATAATGAATAATTTAAATTAATTTCCACTTGTGTCTAAATGTAAAACAAAAATTTGCATATAATCTCATCCCAAAAATACTTTAAATAGTATGAAAATGGGACTATAACTCACCTTAAAGCAAATGAAGCAATGACACAGAAATGCGAACATCAAAGGTAAAGTGATCAAGAAGCCGACCTAAAAATAAAGTAGGATGATATAAATAACTAACTTAGGTCAAATATTAGTATGATAACCATAGTACTTGTTGTAAATAAGCATAGAACATCACTTGCTATGATTCGATATGATCAGGACAGCGTATAACACGTACCTTCTATTTTTAGAAACTTTCTATTTTTAGCAAGTTTCCATTTTTGAAAAGTTTCTATTTGTGGAAAGTTTCTGGTTTAGGAAAGTTTCTATTTTAGGAAAGTTTCTATTTTACGAAAGTTTCCTTAATTAGAAAAGTCAATAAAAGTCAACTGAAAGTCAAAGTCAACCGAAAGTCAACTCAAAAGTCAACATTGATTAAACTTAGTCAACATTGAAATTTAAAGTGTAAATTATATTAGTAATATGAGTTATAGTATTATTTTAAAGTAATATTTGTATAAACATGTCATATCATAAGTTTAATTAAATTAAATCGAATTATAAAGTTAACATAAGTTTAAATGATATACTAGATATAACATAAGTATTTAATTAATTAATTAAATATTAATCATATCATAGGTATTACTAATTAATAATGAATTATTAATCATATATAATTATCTTGAATTAATTATGAAATGTTACACATATCATAAGTATTTTAATATAATTATTAAACCATAAGTATTTAATAATTAGCTTGTATTATAATTAAATAATAACTAAGTCTTATAATAAATAAATAAATAATTAATTTTTATTATAAGTCTTGACATAATAATCTCATAACATAAGTTTTATACTTATCATAAGTATTGTCATTAATAATAAATGTATTATTAATCATAAGTTTAATTATAAGAATAATTAAATCATAACGTAATTATTAAATGATATAATAAATATATATCATAAGTATTAATTAAAAATAATTACTTTTATATCATAGTAATTTAATTATAATGCAAATCATTATTTATAACCTAAGTTTCAATTTCATAACCATAAGTTTAATTAAAAGTTCGTCGAGTCATAACTTGAGCCTCGGGTGTCGGTTTTTGACGAATTTTATATATATTCTCGTCTAACCAATCATCCCAACACCTTAGAATAGTCAAGAACACCCTAATATCAGTTCATGGGGTCATGAAGAACATCCATGAACAAAAGTTTTTTAATCCGTTTCAACACTTGTTTTAGCCATTCCGGGTGATCCGTGGCTCGAATTTCGATGATCCGAACATGAATGTTCATCCAATCATCAATCCTAAACCAATGGTATACCATAAAGGCTCCAAATATGGCCACAAAGTCGGAACACAATTGATCTTACAAGTTATCACATTTCAATTTCATCAAAACTCTAAATCATGCATATTTTATGATCCGTAACTCGAAATGACATGAATCCAAAGCCTAAAATTATGCTCTTGATGAGAGGGACTCATTTATACACTTTAATTAGTCATAAACATATGTTAAGTTCACTGATTTTAACAAAAAGTCTGTTGTCTGCTTTTAATCATACTGAAAACACATGAAATCGAGTATTTCTAAGCATCAAATCAACAACAAAATCATACAGAAGTACTATACTATCAAAATAAGATCATAATCAGTAAAAATAAATAAAAATGAAAAATATAGGGTTTGAGATTATACCGTAATCAAAGATTGATTGATATGAACGCGTAGATGAGAACGAGCACAATCTGATTATACTAAAAGCCCTTTGATTCAAGCAATTTTTTGTTGAAGATGATGATGATATGGTGAGTGATGGTGGCGGCCAAGAAAAAGAAAAAGAGGAGAGAAAGTTAAGAGGAAATGTTAAGGATAAAATAAAATGAAGTAGTAATTTTTGAATAGAAATGAAATAATCGAAAACAAAAATCAAACCTCCCCCCATTAAGGGGTTCGGCCAAATATGGGGTAGGGTGGGTCCAAATATGGGGTAGAAATGACACATACATATGCATAAGTGATGATCGATATCTTAACATAATACACGCAAAGTCACTATTCCGTACTTGATCTTGAAAATGATCAAGTCAAACAAAATTTAAAGAATGAAAATAAAGATCAGCAAAGTACACGGTCAAAGTACGATCGACCATATACTCAGTCGTAGAAGCCCAGACTGAATTGCAATGCAGTTTTGTGAAAACAAGTTGCACGTTCGCCACCACGGTCAACCGCAGTGCGACCGCAGATTTCTCTGTCACCATTTTTGAACAAATTTAGTTTGACTACTTCCCGACATCTATAATTCATGAAACCTTTCTCAACACGCTTAGAATAGATGCCCTCTCCATAATCAATTGAGTTTTGGTCATAAAAAACATTAATCTTGATTAATTACGCATAATTACATCTTAATGACAAATTAACCATGATTAGGCATGACACATAAGTGTTAATCAACAACTTGTGATCTTAAAACTTATCTATATATCTTTATGATGATCACCAAGTACCAACACACTTAAGCTAATGTCACTAGAACATTAATTACAACAAAAGATGATTTAGTGACTAATTAAGGCTAAATGAAGAACAATGTTTTCAAGTGTAACTAGTAAAGACTTGTAATCCTAAAATATACTTAGATACATTTAGGATGGTCACCAAGTCCCAACAAGAGATTTCTCTTCCCTTGTGCATATGTTGGACATTAATGTGTGCTTACACATTAATCATGTAATATGTTATATTGCAAGTAAGATTGGTAAAAGCTTAAACTATAGTGTTGTGCAAATATCTATATGATTGATTTTAGAATAACTATCTCTTGCTATGTGTGAGTATTACTTGCTACTTGCTAATATGTTTAATACACATCAATTTGCCAACTTGATTAATATGCTTGCTATGTGTTTACTAGTTAGAATACTAGGATTCAAGTAACTAGTCTACTCCAATAAATTAAGTGTAAAAAATGGCTCAGAAAGGAATAATGGTCAATAATCTATTTGGTCTTGTCTAAGTAACACATTATGATTACTTGTTAAAGTATGACTTAACATTGATGTCTTTTCACACTTAATATTTATTTTAGAAAGACATCATTCAATTAATCTCCACTAAATCTTAAAATGAATATGACTAATGATTAATTGAAACTAGAAGTTAATGACATGTTGACTAGTCTTTAGGATTGAACCAAATGCATTAATTAGCATAACTAAGTCTTGACCAAACTGAGATTACCCAAAATGTCAATCAAGACACTTCTCCAAGAATGTTGGATTTACCACAGTTAGAGTGTTATGTCATTTTCACTCAATAAGATCAAATCTCACACACTTAATGCATGAAGTACTTGTATAGGATATTTGGTTTATTTTGCAGGTGTTAGATGGAGTAAAGATTGCAAAATGTGATGTTCAAATCTGAGTCAAGCGGCTATACAACGGACACACACTTTTGGACTGAAGCACGCACGGTCGAACCACGGTCGACCGTGTCTGCAACTATGTGACAACGGCTACTTTTTGAATCTTACTATAAATGGCAAGCATTGAAGAGCATTTGAAGCTGACCCTCTTGCATATTTCAAAAGCTTATTTCCAGAGATCACAAGGGCTTTAATTACTACTCAAATGTGATCAAGCAAGAGAAGATTATATGATCTTATAGATATAGATATTGGTTGTTGTAAACTTACTAATTAAAATTGTTTATTTTGTAAGTTTACTTAGTGTAATGAATGTCCTAGTATTGTCTTAGGATCATCATTACAAAGTGTATAAGTCTTGTAACTTCAATTAGTAGAAGCATAGGCTAGCTTAGTGATCTACTTTCTTAAAGGGACTTTGGAAGTTGATTAATCTTATTTGGAGACTAATACTTGTCCAAGTTGAAGACAAGTTGAGTTAGTTTGAACTTGGTCTTTCAAAGGGATAGAAAGATTAGGTTTGTTGTCGACCAAAGAAGTTGAAGACATGTAAATCGGATTTCCACCGAGTTTGGAGAAAAGTGCTTAGTGAAGCAAGAAATCCCGATTAGTATAATCGGGGAGTGGATTAGTTAACATCCACCCAAACCACTATAAATCCTTGTGTTTGTGTTCCTCACATTACTTGACTATCATACTGAACATATACACCACACACATCAAGTTTGAGTTGAATTGGTTGATCATAGTTAATCAATTTTAGTGATCAATCGAAAAAGTCTTAAAAACGAATTAAGTAACTATTCACACCCCCCTCTAGTTACTTACAATTGGTATCAGAGCGGTTGCTCAAATCATTGCTCTATAAACATTTTTGAATGAAAAGGGCTGTATTTGGCAGAGAATTGGGAGTTCCTATCATAATGCACGACTACCTAACATGTGTCAAAATTCATTTTGTGCAAAAACTTGAGTCAACAATTCTCAGATCAACTCAAACTATGGGATACTCAGAAGAATTGGTGAAAGAAGCACCAATCTTTGATAAATAAGATATTGATGTGTGGAAATTAAGATTTGAAGTTTATCTCAAATCCAAGGATTACTACATGTAGAGAATAATCAAAGTAGAAGACTTTGTTCCACAAGCAAGTTAAGACTAGTGAAGTCAACATATCAAAACAATGAAGTTTTGAAACAATTTAATGCTATTTCACTACTTCTTGAAGTTCTTCCTAACGAAGAAAGAATGAAGATAATCTCATGTGAAAGTGCAAAGGAATGTTGGGATTCACTATGCTCTCAAGAAGAAGAAAACTCTAGGAGTTTAAAGGATAAAAGGGTAAGAGAGAATTTGAAGAAGCTTGGAGATTTTCAAGAAAAGGGTTTGGATAGAAATGAAGATTTTTGCCTCATGGGTTCTTGAAATGATTTTAATCAAGATGGTCAAAGTGAAGAAGAAGTTGAATCTCCCTTCAAAGAAGATGATTTCTCAAGCATGGATTGCAATGAGGTAAATGCATTCTATCGTTCTAATTATGAAGAATTGCTAGATGATTACAAGAATATTAAGTTTGTATATGATAGTTGTCGTGACAAAATAAACTTTTAGAAAAAGAATTACACAAAGTTAAGCAACTTAACAAAGTTTTAATTGATGAAAACAACACTTTGAAAAGAAAGCTTGAAAAGACGACTATTTATGATTCATCAAAAGATGAACTTGAAATGAATTTGTGTCACGATTCTAGCAAATACAAATCATGTAATCAAAGTCCATTGTCTATTATTAGGAGATTTGAGAACATGTGAAAAATGGGCCAAACTAGCAATTCAATGGAAGGGATAAGTCAAGGATTAGGTAACCTTAAAATCAATCAAAACCAATGATCAAAATGCTAATGAGAATAACTTTTTCAAAAGACTTTAAATTAATAAAAGGTTTTTCATACAAATGCAAAATTGATTTGAAAATGATTTTAAAAGGAACTTTGAAGGAAATCTACGTGTATTAGGATTATGTGTTTGAATGAAGCTATGAATTGCATGCTAAACACAAGTTGATGCATTTTGTGTATACTATGTGTATGATTATATATATATATATATATATATATATATATATATATATATATATATACACACACATATAAATATGTTATATTACGTGTCATTGATGATGAAACATCGGGAGGATGTGATCATTCAATGTTAGGAAAAGAAAATATTTCCTCAAGTATTCTATAGAACCAAGAATCGTCAAAAAGCGCTCAAGAGAAGAAGAGGTGAAGAAATTTGTGATTAGGAGATCCACGGCTGACCGCAGACTCAACTGTAGAATCCTGTTTCAAATGTCTGGAAATTTCTCCCTCGGCCAACACCACGTTTGATCGTGCTTCGACCGTGCATGGTCTGATTTTGTTTTAAATCTAATAAAACCCTCACTTTTCATCTCATTCAAAATCACTTCAAAACAAGCACTCTCTGCACGGCTGAGGAGATCGACCGCACAAAGAAGAACACGCATTCCTTCTATCTTAATTCCTACTTTTGGTATGATTAATCCTTGCTTTCCTAGCATTCAATTGTGTTTGTATGATGAACTCTTCACTAATATTGTGAAGAAAACCTAACTAGAATGTCCCAAAACCCAAATTAATGCAAACAATCGAAATTGTTATTGAGAATAACTTAGAAACGATTGTAATGATGCCTATCTAAGCACTAATTTAACTTTGGACAATTCTAGGGTTCATTATACATCTAGGTTAGATTTTCATAGAATCATTGTTCATACGATATAAATAACATTGTTGCAAATTGAGTGTGATAATGTTAGATGTCAAAACATGTGTTGATGATGATCCTAAAAATCTAGAACACATATGAATTTTGTGAAAATTATAATCTAGTTGCAAACTCATTGACACTAATGAAGAGTGAAAATGTGAAGAACATTAACATCAAAACATCTAAGTATTGATGATAATTAAAGTCTGCAAAACTCATTGCCTACAATTGAATTATACATACAGCTTGAATTAATTTGAAGTATCATTGCGTAGAAAATGGCAAGAACTAAGGATGCTCAATCAAGAGGTGGTGAAGAAAGAGATAATCCACTAGGTGATGCAAGAAAATGCACACTCTACAACAAGAAGTGGCTCAAAACGAGAACAATTGAAGAAGGAAAAATTGTGAACATTGAAGCATTTCCTGAAATAATTGACAAGCTATTCCAAAGATATCTAGCATCATTCGTGCTAATCAACGGACCCGTATATCCTTAACTAATAAGATAATTCTATGCTAACTTTAGTTTTAACTCCGAAACAAAGGTTGTGAAGTTTCATCTCAACAAAAAATGGTGGGAATACCTCCTCGAAGCCTTTGGTGAAATTCTGGGTGTACCTACCGGGGAAAGGGAGTTCTACAGCAGAAGACATAAGCTATAACATCTACCTGAATTCATTCAAGCCACTGACGTATTAACCCTACTCTGCAAAACCTGAAGCCAATCACTCCGAAATTCTATCTAAGGGACTAACAGGAAAGGATCTTCATTCAGATCTTGATATTCTAAACAAAATCATTGATCACAACATCTACTGCAGGCTAGGAAACCACTCTCACATTCATGTTACTCAAATCTATGTTATGTGGGCAATTGACTCAATGAAGAAATCAATGTCGCTTTTCTAATGGCATCTCGAATGAATAACTTAATGACCGAATCAACTAGGTCTCTTCCATATGGCATGCATCTGAACAGTTTGTTCACCCATCCAAAACTCTCTCATTCTGTAGTTCAACAACCTTCGTTTGAACCAATCGAAAAGTTGACCATCATACGAAGTGGCCATCTACCAGAAACCTCTCGTGGAAGAAGATCAAGTCTTCAAGAAGATCTAGATGAAATTGAAAAGTATGAAACAAAGGAGGAATCAGATGAAGAAGAAATTGAAGATAAGGAGGCAAACCTGCAGGAGCATCAAGAATTCGTGAACTCAAACTTTGAAACCAAAGTTGACATAATTCTTAAGCGGGAAGAGGAAATTAGTGAGAATCACTCCAAGTTCAAAAAGGCATTGAAGGATTTTGTGAAGACAATCTAATGCAGGAGGATATAATTTGTGTGTTTAGAGTAATGTAATAAAAACCTGGTTGAATGCTTATGTGTGAATTGTGAGTGCTTAAATGTTGGTATTAAACAATTGTGTGTAAGACAATTTAGGATGTTATGTTTATTATGTGTTTAAATTAATCTTACTTACATGCACATGTAAAAAGATGAATATGTTTATGTACGGCTACTCCTACGGTCGACCGTGATTCGACTGCAGAACGTCTGACAAAATTGTTTTGTCCCAACTCTCTTACACAAGTTCAATAATCAATAGACTCCAAAAAAGCAAATTGATATTACAGTCAAAGAGCTTTCAATTCATCTACCTACCCTACCAAGTTTGCTAGATATCAATAAAGAGTGATAGCATTCATTATTTGTCTATAAAGACAAAGACAATTAAACAATTCACAATCTCATCACTTATTCTAAAAATTTCTCTACAAACCAAAATTCATTGCATGAGGTCTATTGTTAAAGGAAGAGAAGTTCTCACACATCACCTAACTACCTACTCTCTTGAAAATCTCTCAAACATCAAGTGGGATTCTTTTCTAAACCTAAGAGGGCAACTTTATCCACTTCACATCAATGAACTCTATGAGAATTTTCAAATCTCACAAAATTATGAGAAAATCTCATTTTCTCTTTATGGAAGAAATTACTCATTAACTCTTAAAGAATTTGTAAATATTATGGATGTTCCGAATGAAGGAAGAACATTCTTCCTAAAACCAATTCATTTAATGAGTTTCCTGAATGGGTTAAAAGAGACGGTGTTCTAGACGTTCCATGCAACGGAACACTCAAACCCGAATATATCAAAAAGGATGGATTTCTTCGTCAACATCTTGCATCAACGATGATCTCTGGCAAAAGATCATTACTACAAATGTTTATGGAAATGGGGACTTACTGGATCGACTTGATGCAAATAATATCACCTTTTTATGGTGTCTTCTGAACTCGTTTAAAGTAAATGTTGCATACTTCATGGCATCAAGAATACAACATGCAGCTCAACATTCCCATATGTCTCTTCCATTTGGTCTCCACCTGACTAAACTATTCAGACATGTTGGAATGACATCTCCCTTTCATCATTCCACTCAAGTCTCTTCATACCCGATATGCAGAGCCTCAACCGAACATGTGCAAGAACCTCCTCTTGAAAATCTACCCAATTTTTTCTCTCTCCCGACGCAAGGGCAAAACAGTGTGATTCATGGAATCATCCTAAAAATTGGTCGAAGATTGTCCAGGCTTGAAGAGAATGAAAAGGGTTACTCCTCTCATCATGATGACTGAACTTACTTGACTTTCATGTAAAAATCTCACTTGAGAAATGTACTACATGAATTATCTATGTTTAGTATTTGCTATGAATAAAATGTGTGCTTGTTATGTTTTAATAAATATTTTTCATCATGCACAATTTAAGGGGAGCTTTACTCTAAGGGCGAGCATAGTTCTAGGGGGAGCTAACCTTTTTGCTTCGACAAAAGGGAGAGAAATATGGATACAAGTGTTTATTAACACTTGCGTATTTATAGAAAAATATCCCTCATCACTTGTATGTTTGTCATCATCAAAAAGGGGGAGAATGTTGGTTAATGGACTAACCAACAAAGTTAAGTATGATGCTTAACCAAAGAATATGTTTTAATGATGACACATACATATGCATAAGTGATGATTGACATCTTAACATAAAACACGCAAGGTCACTAATCCACACTTGATTTTGCAAATGACCAAGTCAAACAAAATTTAAAGAATGAACCGTATACTCAGCCGTAGAAGCCCAGACTGAATTGTAACACAGTTTTGTGAAAATAAGTTGCATTGTCGCCACCACGGTCAACCGCAGTGCGACCGCTGATTTCTCTGTCACCATTTTTGATCAAATTTAGTTTGACTACTTCCCGACATCTATAATTCATGAAACCTTTCTCAACACGCTTAGAATAGATGCCCTCTCCATACTCAATTGATTTTTGGTCATAAAAAACACTAATCTGAAGGTATTTCGTATGCCCGAGAGACATATTAAATTAATGTGGCTAATGTGTTTTGATCCAAGTCGGGTCATACCTAATAACAAGCTTACCGACACCTTATGCGTATTTGATCTTAACGATTGGAACGTCGATTAAATTACGCGGCACTTGGATTTTAGAAAAATGGTTTTCTAAAACAATAACACTTGATATGTATATATATATATATATATATATATATATATATATATATATATATATATATATATATAAATTATGGAATAATTTATATGATAAGGATTTAATTATTTATAGGTTAAATAATTAATTAAGTTATGTTACATTTTATAAAATTGGTTTTATAAAATAAAGTATACATAACAAATAATATGGAATTTTATATAATTGGTTTTATGAATAATGTATACATAATTCATAAAATGCAAGTTTATAAAATTTGTTTTATAAAATCTAATTTTATAAAAACAAGTTTATAAAATATGCATGTTTATAAATTATGTCAAGCATTATAAAACAATTTTAATAAACAAAGATGGGAGTGGCTTTGGAGTTGTAAGCACACATGCTAGAGATTCCATTACTTGGTCATACTTTCCCAATTCCATATACATGCATGTTCCTTGACTAAAACACACACACATGAAACTACATATCAAAAATAAACAAAAAAAAAAACTCTCCAAAAATTGCTGCTGTTGGCCGTGACTTTTGAAGAGCAAGAGAGGGTTCTCAAATTTATTTTGCAAGCTCATTTCAAGTGTCATTAAATCCTAACCAAAATCTAGGGTGTTGGTGCATAATTTTGGGGTATAACAACTTGAGGTTTCATTCTTTTGGAGCTCCATTCTTCATCATCATCTTCATCATATACTAACAAGCTCGGAGTAGGTATAAACTCTTAACTTGCTTGTAGTTTGTAAGCATATTTCATAACTTGATCCTACTTGGGATTTAACTTTAATTGGTTAAAGATATACAATGTTCTAAAATGGTAATTACATGCTTCCACTTCTTTTGATTCTTAAAATGATTTAAACATTTTGGAACTTGTTAAATCCCAACAATGGTATCTAGAGCCGAAGTTGTTGAAATATACTTTGAGATGGATATTAAACTCACTATATAATTTGCATTTTATGTACATGCATGAAAGTAAAATGAAAAATTAATTGTTTGGGTGGGTTCCTTATTTTGGCCAAATTATTGGAGTCCCAAAAGTGGGTTTTGGGCTCTTCTATTTGGTTCATATTTGGTTGTATGATGATGTTCATAATCTAAGCCTTGGTCTTGTGTTTGGTTGATTTAATTCATTCATTTGGTATGTAATATTAATTCATTCATTTGGTTTGTAATATTTATTCATTTGGTTATGTAATTTATTTTATATTTGGAATGTAAAATAGATTAGATTGTATTTTCATTTTTTTTTTAAGAGAAAAATGTATTAGGATATATTTTGTAATAAGATAAAGATACAAGATGAAGACTTGGAAGAACAAAAGAAGAAGCATTTGGATGCAAGATTAAGTGGGAGATTTAAAATCTCATACTTTGTGTTATAACCCCTTAACCGGTGGCATTTGTTTTTGGCTAAACAAATGTCTACCAAATTGGCTTGATTGTGAACATATTTGTTTTGCATGCATGGTTGTTTATTGTGTTTGTATGTTTGGTTGCTACAAGTAAATCACAAGTTAACAACAAACAAAATGACAATTTAATTGGTTAAATTAGACATTATTAACGACATGTAAAACGACAATTTAATTGGTTAAATTAAAAGTGGCAAAAGGACATTGATAAACGGTTATTAAGAACATGAAAATTATCCCATATATAAAATGGTTTATATCAAGTAATTGGCTTAATTACAAGACATGAAAATGGTTTTTTATAAGTACCATACACTAAATGCATGTTGCTGTATGGCATAAATATTTTCTTAAACTAGAAATAATGAAAACTTAAAACCCTTATTAACAAGGCAAACAAGTTAAACGCCATCCTTTTGTGTGACACTTAAACATATTAGGGAACTCATAATGGGATAAAGGTCACCTAACCATTATGAGCAAACTAATATGATTAAGGTGAATTTCGCACACTTGTGGGATAAAGGTCACCTAACCACTTGTATGTTAAATTTACACGTTTACACAAGTAGGACGACTTGATTTGGGAATCATGAACTTAGGGTCACCGAAGCATGAGAAAAAAATTGGCGTTGATGGGATAAATATGCCATGCAAAAGGATTGAATGATCCCATAACTTAAAAGTTGCAAAAGGATTGCAATTGTCATATAATGACTACCTAGCTAAATCAAATGACGGGATAAAGGTCACCTAACCGAAATTTGGTTTACCGTTGGATTCTAAAATTTAATAAATATCAATTGGATTTAAAGGGTATTGATTGTTAAATTAAAATTGATACTTAAACAACTTTGTTAAATTTTGTAGATGGCCGCCAACAACAACAACATTCCAAATGCACCAATCAACTTTTACAACCTAACGTTGAGGTCAATCCTTGAAAAGGAAAAAACTCAACCATACGAATTTCATGGATTGGTTTCGCAATCTAAGAATTGTCCTCAAACTTGAGGATAGGGCGTATGTGTTGGAAGACCCCATTCCCGATCAACCCGACGAGGATGATACGGAAGGCATGGCTTATTGGGATAAATATTGCACCAATTTGGTGCAAGTCGCTTGCCTTATGCTTGGGACTATGATACCCGAACTCCAAAAGTACTTTAAGCATCATAGTGCATATGACATGATTACACAATTGAAGGAGATGTTCCTTTAACAATCTCGTGTCGAGCGCTTCGAAACGGTTCGAGCGCTTCATGCATGTCGGATGAACGACTCCCAATCTGTTTCATCTTATGTCCTTAAGATGAAAAGCCTAATTGATCGAGCGAACCGTCTAAATTGCAACGTGTCTAATGAATTAGCCACGAACCTTATTCTCAACTCATTGTCAAAAAGGTTTGACACATTCATAATGAATTACAACATGAATGGTTAGGATAAGAGCATTGGCGAGTTACATGCCATGCTTAAGACGGCCGAAGCAAGCATGGGTAAAAGGGCTTCACCCATGCTTATTATCAATGAAGGCGGGTCCAAAAATAATAACACTTCTAAGCTAAAGGTGGCTAAGAGGAAAGGACCCGCCTACCAAGACAAGGGCAAGGGAAAGGGGAAGATGGTTACCCCAACCAACAAGAACAAAAACCAAAAGGTTGTCGGTAAAGCAAACCCCAAGGAAGATCCGTGCTTTGGTTGCGGTGAGATGGGTCACTGGAAACGCAACTGCCCGATCTACCTAAAGGAGTTGAAAGAAAAGAGGGATGCAGGGCAAACCTCAGGTAATGTATATATGGTATACATTGAGCTTAGTATTACTTCTTCTAATACATAGGTATTAGACACAGGATGTGGAACTCATATTTGCAATTCCTTGCAGGGGTTCAAAAGAAGTAAACAAGGAGTGGGAACTACAAGTCTCTTCATGGGAAATAGTGCAAAGGTGCACGTAGAAGCTGAAGGAGACATTGTTTTAAAGCTACAAACTGGGTTGGAACTTGTTTTGAAAATATTTTGTATGCTCCTGATTTGACTCGAAACATTATTTCTATTTCCCGTTTAAGACAATGTGGTTTTGATTTCAATTTTATTGATGATGATATCCATGTTTCTTTAGATAATGTGTTTTATTTAAGGCTTCGCCTTCGAATGGTATTTATGAATTGGTTCATGATGACACGTCATACAATAGCTCAATATACCATGCAAACACCAAGAAACTCAAAAGGGATTTGAGTGATTCCTACTTATGGCATTGTCGCCTTGGTCACATAAAAAGAACCGAATATATACACTTCAAAAGAATGACTTTTGAAATCAAATGAACTAGACTCATTTGATGTATGTGAATCTTGTTTACAAGGCAAAATGACTAAAGCACCTTTCAAAGGGACCTATGAAAGGGCTAAAGACTTATTAGGATTAATACATTCGGATGTATGTGGACCCTTTAAGCTCATGACAAGGAAATGTGAAAGATACTTCGTCACTTTTATTGATGACTTCAGTCATTTTAGATATGTCTATTTATTAAGGCACAAGGACGAAACTTTTGAAGCATTCAAAGAATATCAAAATGAAGTACAAAATCAACTCAATAAGATAATCAAGGTACTTCGTACCGATAGAGGAGGTGAATACCTAAGCGATGATTTCCAAGATCATCTTAAAAGTTGTGGGAATATCTCGCAACTTACTCCTCCTGGAACACCCCAACTTAATGGAGTTTTCAAAATGAGGAACCGAACCCTAATGGATATGGTTCGATCTATGATGGCAAGAAGCGTGTTACCTATATCATTTTGGGGTTATTGTCTATGCTCCGCGGGTCGTATTTTAAATATGGCCCCAACCAAGAAAGTGGAACGAACTCCTCATGAGATGTGGTTTGGAAAACCTCCATCTCTATCATACTTAAAAGTATGGGGATGTGAAGCTTATCCTAAGTGTTATGTCCCTAATAAGTTGAATGCTCGATCCACGAAGTGTATCTTCATAGGATATCCCAAGGATGATATGGGATACTATTTCTATGATCCATCCGAGCAAAATGTATTTGTTGCCTGAAAGGCGGAATTCCTTGAAACTAAGTTCCTAATGGAAGGTAATAGTGTAAGGAAGATAGATCTTGAAGAGGTTCAAGATCAAGTAGATGATACACAATTGGTTGACAATAGCACTCAATATGAAAATGTTGAGAATGATCAAATGGATGATCAAAGTATATAAGACGTTCACAGATCTGGTAGGATTATTAATCCTCCTGAGAGATGTGGGTTTCTCATGGATGGTTACTATGTGGTTGATTTGGATGAACCAACAAACTACCAAGATGCTTTATCAAGGATTGATAAAGATAAATGGCAGGAAGCCATGAACGCTGAGATGCAATCCATGTATGACAACCAAGTTTGGGAACTTGTTGCACAACCTACTGGCTGAAGGCTAGTTGATTGTAAATGGCTTTTCAAGATGAAAACCGACATACATGATAACTTGGATACATACAAAGCTAGACTTGTATCAAAAGGTTTCACCCAAACTCAAGGGGTTGACTATGATGAAACCTTTTCGCCTGTGGCAATGCAAAAGTCTATTAGAATATTATTTGTCATTGCTGCTCATTATTATTATGAAATATGGCAAATGGATGTCAAGACCGCTTTTCTAAATGGATATCTTGAGGAAGATGTCAATATGGTTCAGCCTGAAGGTTTTATTGATCCGAAATATCCTAAAAAGGTATGCAAGTTAAAGAAGTCAATCTATGGATTGAAACACGCATCCAGAATGTGGAATCATCATTTTAATTAGGAGGCCAAGAAATTTGGCTTCATTAAAAATGGTGATGAAGCTTGTGTATACAAGAAAGCTAGTGGGAGCACTATCATGTTCCTTGTATTATATGTGGATGATTTATTGTTATTTGGAAATGATATTTCGGCAATGCAAGGTGTTAAAACTTGGCTAAGTAAATGCTTCTCCATTAAGGATCTTGGAGAAGCACAATACATTTTGGGGATTGGGATCTACAGAGATAGATCCAATAAATTGATAGGTTTGAATCAAAGTGCATACATTGAAAAAATCTTGAAAAGGTTCAAGATGGAGAACTCTAAGAAAGGTTTGGTACCTATTCAAAGAGGAACCCTCCTTAGTTCATCTCAATGCCCCACCATGAAAGATGAACAGGAGAGAATGAAGAAAGTCCCATACGCATCTGCTATTGGGTCAATCATGTATGCAATGATATGCACTAGACTGGATGTGTCATGCGCTCTAAGCTTGACAAGTAGATACCAGAATAACCCAAGAAACAGTCATTGGATTGCGGTTAAAAGTATATTGAAACACCTTAGGAGGACTAAAGATATGTTTCTAATATATGGGTCTGGTGAGGAGGAACTCGCTGTAAAAGGTTATGTGGACGCGAGTTTCCAAACTGATCAAGATGATTCTCAATCACAATCCGGTTATGTCTTCATGTTAAATAGAGGTGCGGTCTCTTGGAAGATTTCAAAACAGGATGTTGTTACATTATTCACTACAGAGTCTGAGTACATTACCGCCTCATTGGCAGCTCAGGAAGCTGCAAGGATGAAGAAATTCATCGACGACTTAGGAGTAGTCCCTTCCATTCAGGACCCTCTTGAGATCTTTTGTGACAACGAGGGTGCGATTGCTCAAATCAAAGAACCTCGTGCTCACCAAAAGATGCGTCACATTGAGCGGAGATTCAACTACATAAGGGATGAAGTTGAAAAGGGAAAGATATGTATTCACAAAGTTCACACAGATCTTAATATAGCGGATCCGCTCACGAAACTCTTACATGGTGCAAAACATCAAGGGCATTAGGGCTTCGATATTATAGTGATTGGTTGTGATCTGTTTTATGTATTGTAACAGAACGAAGTGGTTCAAACTCATTAATATAATTATGGTGTTAATTTATTTTGAGTTAAGTTCCTATTTTGCATATTTTATCCTTGAATAAGTAATTATTCTAAATTCCGTAGTTGATCACATTTGTGGGAATAAGTGTGAGGTTTAGACTATTATGAACTTGGATTGGTATACATTCATAGGTTGAATATGGGGGCAAGGTTGAAACCAAGGTTCATAGATATTTGTGGGATACAAAAAATGGAAGACCCGCCATCAAGATTTACTAAATGGAGCCTTTGCGGTTGATCACATGTAATCTTGAGTAAAGGCGAATATCGTAGTATCCTCTGACCTGAGATACATATTGGGTTCGGATATTCACTAAGTATTATGCCTTGATTCTTTCCTTCGCTATTCTGAAATATGGTAGTTCATAAGGAAGAGCTCAGGTACAATACAAGGTATATATCAAGGACGTATGTAGTCAAGATGGAATTTGTCCCTCTTATTCATTGAGAGTCAGATGTCCAAGGCCTGATAAAGTTAAATCTAGAAGAGAGTGACCACTCTGTATCTCTTGGATTTAACATGACATCTAAGACGAAAGGATATAATGAAAGATTCACCTATTCATATTCGAGTTGGGATCTTGAAAGGGATGATGTTATTGAATGGCACAAAGTCATAACATAATGGGGGTGATGGACGGTCGTACGGTGGTATCCATTACTTGCATTACTTTCTTATGTTTCTCGTGCAAGTGGGAGATTGAAGGTATTTCGTATGCCCGAGAGACATATTAAATTAATGTGGCTAATGTGTATTTGATCTTATGCCCGAGAGATTGAAAGTCGGGTCATACCCAATCACAAGCTTACCGACACCTTATGTGTATTTGATCTTAACGATTGGATCGTGGATTAAATTACACGACTCTTGGATTTTAGAAAAATGGTTTTCTAAAACAATAACACTTGATATGTATATATATATATATATATATATATATATATATATATATATATATATATATATATATATATATATATATATATATATATATATCCTTTTCATATATACATTCATAGGTTGAATATGGGGGCAAGGTTGCAACCAAGGTTCATAGATATTTGTGGGATACAAAAAATGGAAGACCCGCCATCAAGATTTACTAAATGGAGCCTTTGTGGTTGATCACATGTAATCTTGAGTAAAGGCGAATATCGTAGTATCCTCTGACCTGAGATACATATTGGGTTCGGATATTCACTAAGTATTATGCCTTGATTCTTTCCTTCGCTATTCTGAAATATGGTAGTTCATAAGGAAGAGCTCAGGTACAATACAAGGTATATATCAAGGACGTATGTAGTCAAGATGGAATTTGTCCCTCTTATTCATTGAGAGTCAGATGTCCAAGGCCTGATAAAGTTAAATCTAGAAGAGAGTGACCACTCTGTATCTCTTGGATTTAACATGACATCTAAGACGAAAGGATATAATGAAAGATTCACCTATTCATATTCGAGTTGGGATCTTGAAAGGGATGATGTTATTGAATGGCACAAAGTCATAACATAATGGGGGTGATGGACGGTCGTACGGTGGTATCCATTACTTGCATTACTTTCTTATGTTTCTCGTGCAAGTGGGAGATTGAAGGTATTTCGTATGCCCGAGAGACATATTAAATTAATGTGGCTAATGTGTATTTGATCTTATGCCCGAGAGATTGAAAGTCGGGTCATACACAATCACAAGCTTACCGACACCTTATGCGTATTTGATCTTAACGATTGGATCGTGGATTAAATTACACGACTCTTGGATTTTAGAAAAATGGTTTTCTAAAACAATAACACTTGATATGTATATATATATATATATATATATATATATATATATATATATATATATATATATATATATATATATATATATCCTTTTCATATAAATTATTCCATAATATATATATATATATATATATATATATATATATATATATATATATATATATTATGGAATAATTTATATGATAAGGATTTATTTATTTATAGGTTAAATAATTAATTAAGTTATGTTACATTTTATAAAATTGGTTTTATAAAATAAAGTATACATAACAAATAATATGGAATTTTATATAATTGGTTTTATGAATAATGTATACATAATTCATAAAATGCAAGTTTATAAAATTTGTTTTATAAAATCTAATTTTATAAAAACAATTTTATAAAATATGCATGTTTATAAATTATGTCAAGCATTATAAAACAATTTTAATAAACAAAGATGGGAGTGGCCTTGGAGTTGTAAGCACACATGCTAGAGATTCCATTACTTGTTCATACTTTCCCAATTCCATATACATGCATGTTCCTTGACTAAAACACACACACACACATGCAACTACATATCAAAAATAAGTAAAAAAAAAACTCTCCAAAAACTGCTGCTGTTGGCCGTGACTTTTGAAGAGCAAGAGAGGGTTCTCAAATTTATTTTGCAAGCTCATTTCAAGTGTCATTAAATCCTAACCAGAAGCTAGGGTGTTGGTGCAAAAGTTTGGGGTATAACAACTTGAGGTTTCATTATTTTGGAGCTCCATTCTTCATCATCATCTTCATCATATACTAACAAGCTTGTAGTAGGTATAAACTCTTTACTTACTTGTAGTTTATAAGCATATTTCATAACTTGATCCTAATTGGGATTTAACTTTAATTGGTTAAAGATATACAATTTTCTAATATGGTAATTACATGCTTTCGCTTCTTTTGATTCTTAAAATGATTTAAACATTTTGGAACTTGTTAAATCCCAACATAATCTTGGTTAATTACGCTTAATTACATTTTAATGACAAATTAACCATGATTAGGCATAACACATAAGTGTTAATCAACAACTTATGATCTTAAAACTTATCTATATATCCTTAGGATGATCACCAAGTACCAACACACTTAAGCTAATGTCACTAGAACATTAATTACAATTAAAGATGACTTAGTGACTAATTAAGGGTAAATTAAGAACAATGTTTTCAAGTGTAACTAGTAAAGACTTGTAATCCTAAAATAAACTTAGATACATTTAGGATGGTCACCAAGTCCCAACTAGAGATTGCTCTTCCCTTGTGCATGTGTTGGACATTAATGTGTGCTTACACATTAATCATGCAATATGTTATATTGCAAGTAAGCTTGCTAAAAGCTTAAACTATAGTGTTGTTCAAATATCTATATGATTGATTTTACAATAACTATCTATTGCTATGTGTGAGTATTACTTGCTACTTGCTAATATGTTTAATACTCATCAATTTGCCAACTTGATTAATATGCTTGCTATGTGTTTACTAGTTTGAATAATAGGATTTAAGTAACTAGCCTACCCCAATAAATTAAGTGTAAGTGGTTCAGAAAGGAATAATGGTCAATAATCTATTTGGTCTTGTCTAAGTAACACATTATGATTACTTGTCAAAGTATGACTTAACATTGATGTCTTTACACACTTAATGTTTATTTTAGAAAGACATCATTCAATTAATCTCCACTAAATCTTAAAATGAATATGACTTGTGATTAATTGAAACTAGGAAGTTAATTACATGTTGACTAGTCTTTAGGATTGAACCAAATGCATTAATGAGCTTAACTAAGTCTTGACCAAACTGAGATTACCCAAAATTTCAATCAAGACACTTCTCCATGAGTGTTGGATCTACCACATTTGGAGTGTTATGTCATTTTCACTCAATAAGACCAAATCTCACACACTTAATGCATGTAGTACTTGTATAGGATATTGGATTTCTCTTACAGGTGCTAGATGGAGTAAAGATTCCAAAATGTGATATTCAAATCTGAGTCAAATGGCTATACAACGGATACACACTTTTGGACTGGAGCATGCACGGTCGAACGACGGTCGACCGTGTCTGCAACCTGTGACAACAGCTAGTTTTTGAATCTCACTATAAAAGGCAAGCATTGAAGAGAATTTGAAGCTGACCCTCTTGCATATTTCAAAAGCTTATTTCTAGAGATCACAAGGGCTTTAATTACTACTCAAATGTGATCAAGTAAGAGAAGATTCTATGATCTTATAGATATAGAATTTGGTTGTTGTAAACTTACTAATCAAAATTGTTCATCTAGTGAGTTTACTTAGTGTAATGTATGTCCTAGTATTGTCTTCGGATCATCATTACAAAGTGTATAAATCTTGTAACTTCAATTAGTAGAAGCATAGGCTAGCTTAGTGATCTACTTCCTTAAAGGGACTTAGGAAGTTGATTAATCTTATTTGAAGATTAATACTTGTCCAAGTTGAAGACAAGTTGAGATAGGTTGGAGTTGGTCTTTCAAAGGGATAGAAAGATTAGGTTTGTTGTCTACCAAAGAAGTTGAAGACATGTAAATCGGATCTCCACCGGGATTCAAGAAAAGTTCTTAGTGAAGCAAGAAATCTTGATTAGTGTAATCTGGGAGTGGATTAAGGTGGATTAGTTAACATCCACCTGAACCACTATAAATCCTTATGTTTATGTTCCTCACATTATTTTGACTATCATATTGAACATATACACCACACACATCAAGTTTGAGTTGAATTGGTTGATCATAGTTAATGAATATTAGTAATCAATCGAAAAAGTGTTAAAAACGTATTAAGTAACTATTCACCCCCCCAGTTACTTACATAAGTCATAGAAATTACTTGGCAAGAATATCAATTAACGGACGTTAAAATACAAACAGTATAAGATAACGGAAAAAGTAGGGTCGTGACATCATTAAACTAGTGTATACGTATAATTGTTGCATTCACTAAGCGTTATGCTTACCCTCTCGTTGTTTATTCTTTTTAGAGACAGGTACGCGTAAGGGCAAGGGTGTGATCTTAGATTAGTTGACTCCCTCTTATATTTGTGATAGAGGATGCTTTTGGATTCGACCTAAGTTGGGTAATTTAATCCCAAACACCTTGCTCGCTATTGTTTGGAACTTAAACTTATTTGGTGAAAATCATATTCTGAATTGTATTAAACGGGTCTTGAGAACCCAAGGGTTGTATGCCCATTTTTGATACAAAAACTTGTGTAACTAATATTCCAAGTCATTTAAACATGTGGTCATATATTAGATGTATTTTGGTAATGTTGTGATTAATATTATCAATGTATAAAAAAAATTTATGTCGGATAATGCCGGGTTGGGTCTTTACAAGTGGTATCAGAGCATGGTCTAAGAGATTTAGGAGACTTGAGATAGGTGCCTAGACTTAGACTTTTTTCTGTGTGCATTTTATGCTGGACTTTTAGGATACGGGTTGGACCGGGATTGGTTGGTGCCTTAGCATAGGTAAACTAACTATGTTGTGATTACCTTGTATTTCTATTTGCAATCGTCGTGCAAGATAGTCGGTAGTGTGAAGAAGGCGAGTTCTGGAAGTTACGTGCCCACGTGTATAGTTGCGTGCAAAGGGGTTACATCTCTCATGAACGCCCAAATCCTAAAAAGGTCACATGTTTTAATTTTCCAAAGACGGGCACCGAAAGTCAGGATGTCCTGATATGTATGGGTACCAAGTCAAGACGCTTGAAAAGGTGGCGGGTACGGCAAAGGGACGAAATTATTTGATGACTAGTGAGGAAGCCAAGAAGTACAATGAGGATGTCTCAGGTACTTTTATGGTTAACTCTAAATCTGTGAAAGTTCAATTTAATAGTGGTGCTAATTTGTCATTTGTGTCTTCAAAGTTTGTGCCTAAGCTTGATAGACCACTAGCTAAGTTGAATCATCTGATAAAAGTAGAAATAGCGGATGGTAAAACGGTGCTAGGGGTTGAGGTGTGTAAAAATTGTGATATTTTGTCTGATACTGAAAGCTTTAAAATTGATCTTATCCAGATGACTTTAGGTGAGTTCGATGTTGTTGTTGGCATGGATTGGCTCGATCGCTATAGAGCCGATATTGGATTCCATGAGAAGTTTGTTCGGGTAAAGACCTCCAGTGGGGGAGAGTTAATTTTTCAAGGTGAAAAACAGTGAAGACTTGTGCCATTAAGCACTTATGCACGGTGATGTGTCAAAAGTGTGTGCAGTAGTGCTTAATTTGACTTTCAACTTTTAAATTTATAAAACCTATATTTTATTTTTAACACCCTAACGAGCAACAAGACCCTGTCAGATGTAGTATTTTATATTATCATCCCAAGAGAACGTGGAAGCAGATAAGAGTTGTTTCTTATAAAGCTTATCTCTTATTAAAGAACTAAAGATAGATTTTTATGTGTTTTTAGGTTGTTAATTCTTATCTCTTAGGAAAGAGATATTTGAAGATACGTTTTTTAATAAACAAAATAACAAGATATAAAGTAAGAAATAGAGTTTTAAAATAAACAAATATAAATAAAAGAAGTTACATGAACGGATAACTCATACGGTAATCATATTAAGCAAGTTTCATAACTTATATTAACACAAATCAAAATAATAATCCTAGACCAATCATTATCCCTAAACAGGTTAAGACAAGCGTTGCATATCATTCAATAGGTAAGACTTAAAGAATATGCTAGACATGTGATGTTCATGGCTAACATCTCAATTCTTAGTATTCAATTCAATTACATGATCTCCCTATTAACCTTATGATGTGGATCAACATGCAAATAGATCGACAAATTATATAAGCTATTAAACATCAAGTAGATCAACTCAAGTTACTAGCTGATAGTCAATTATTACTTGTTTCTCATGCAATCATTAATCAAACACATACAAACAGAGGATCTTTCACTAAGCCTGACAATATTAAACTCTATTATATAAGTGTAACTCAGATTCAACAGATTTATCACTAACTATGTTGTTTAACTTAGTTGCATATAATTCAATTTAACAAGTTTGATTGACTAGATCTAAACAAGTAGTGTGGATCGAATAATAGATCATTGGATTAAGTGCTAATCAATCCTAAAATCAAGTTATTTAATCATAAAGCATGGCAAACAAGCATGTTAAAACATAGCAGATTCAAAACAGTTTAAACATCATCACAGAAACTCAGTTTATACAGATCCGGATAAAACCAGAAACTGCACGGATTTAAGCACGAAGCCGACAACTTTGTTCCAGTCAAGCCGGCGGCTTGGACTGGTGAGGTTGACGGCTTCATCTGATTCCCAGAAAAATTTGTTTTCATCCACGTAACCATTATGAACGTTTAGTTCATAGTTGTAGACGAACAAATATAGAAAAAGTAAGTAAAATGCAATAAATTAAAGTAATTGGATAGAGTCATGTACCTTTAAAAGGAAAATAAAAAGAGAACTTTTACCCTAATCTAAAAAATTTCATTTTTAGTGAAAATCCTAAAGGAAAAATGAAAAAGTACATGTAAAACTGAAACAGAAAGCCTCTATTTATAGCTTTCAAAAATGGTGGCCAAGGAGGCGGCTTCAGTGGGAAGCCGTCAGCTTCATTAGGTCGGTTACTCCTTTCGCAAGTTTAACGTAGCCAACAAGTTGAATAACGCGTAACCGTCTTAGGCCAAGCCGGCGGCTTTAGTGATCTGCAATATTTTTGATTTCGTTTCCTTTTTAGCTTTTTCTTGGGCTTTAAGTACACGAAATAGATTTAAGCCGGCGGCTTCAGTTGCAAGACAGCTGCTTCATTGATTCTGGCATTTTTTGTGGAGTTCTGGAACTTTATGAATCTTTGTCACCAAGCCGGCACCTTCAGTATACCAGGTCGGTGGCTTCATCTCATTTTTTACAGTTAAGACTGTTTTTGAGCCTGTTTGATACATAACTTTAACAAAATCATTAGAAATACCCTTTTTCCCATTTTACCCATTTTAGTGTATTTTAGGATTAAGATGACTTTAAAATGATAAGATAACTCCTTAAAATGTTATCAAAATTCTGTATAATTTAGGGGTTATCACACGGGCACGTCGGCTCCTTTATGGCGGTGGTATGGCTTTTCTTGCACAAGTAGTTGATACTTATGAGCCTCCATCCATTCGTAGTAATCCGGTGGTGAGAAAATTTGAAAACGTGTTTCAGGAAGAGTTACCGGGTGTTCCAGCGGAAAGAAAGGTTGAATTTGCATTGAGTTAGTTCAAGAAGCTACTCCTATTGCTAAGACACCTTATCATTTAGTGCCAACAGAAATGCAAGAGTTTTTGAATCAAACCAAAGAATTGCTAGAAAATGTTTTTATCTGACCGAGTGCTTCGTCATGGGGTGCTCCGATTTTTTGTGAAGAAGAAAGATGGTAGTATGCATATGTGCATTGATTATCGGGAGGTGAACAAAGTGACGATCAAGAATTTTTATCCATTACCTTAGATCGACTATTTGTTTGACCAACTCCAAGGCGCGACTTATTTTTCTAAAATTGACTTACGGTCCGGTTATCACCAAATGTGGGTCGGTGAGAAAGATATTGAGAAAACGACCTTTCGAACTCGTTACGGGTATTTTGAATTTTTAGTAATGCCTTTTGGTCTTACGAATGCGCCCGCGGCATTCATGGATCTGATGAACCGAGTGTGCCAACCTATGTTGAACAAGTCGGTGATTGTGTTCAATGACGCATACTCATTTATTCTAAGAGTATGAAGGAACATAAACATCATTTACGTGATGTTTTGA
Organism: Rutidosis leptorrhynchoides; assembly: GCF_046630445.1. Classification (NCBI taxonomy): domain Eukaryota; kingdom Viridiplantae; phylum Streptophyta; class Magnoliopsida; order Asterales; family Asteraceae; genus Rutidosis; species Rutidosis leptorrhynchoides. Next base: position 201,315,061 of record NC_092333.1, read on the forward strand.
AGACGATGTGAAAACAGAAGTTGTATGCTAAATTCTCCAAGTGTGAATTTTGGCTAAGGGAGTGCAATTCCTTGGCCATGTTGTGAATGAAGAAGGTATTCAAGTAGATCCGGGGAAGATAGAGGTGATAAAGAGTTGGGAACAACTGACTACACCAACGGAAATTCAATGTTTTTTAGATTGGCTGATTACTATCGTCAGTTTATCCAAGTCTTTTCTAAAATCGCTTCTCCATTAACCAAGTTGATGAGGAAAAATGTGAGGTTTAATTAGGAGAACGAGAAAGAAATTTCTTTTCAATTGTTGAAAGAGAAATTGTGTCAAGCTCCGGTGTTGGTGTTACCAGAAGGAATTGAAGATATGATGGTTATTGTGATGCTTCAATCAATGGGCTCAGGTGTGTTCTAATACAAGGGGTAAGTCATCGCTTAGGCCGCTAGATAATTAAAGGAACACGAAAAGTGATATCCGACTCACGATCTTGAATTGGCGGCGGTGGTTCATGTTTTAAAAATTTAGCTCTACTATTTATATGGTGTCAAGTGTACGATCTATTTGGATCACAAGAGTTTGAAACTCCTCTTTGACCAACGAGATTTGAACAACCATCAACGTCGATGAATTGATTTATTAAAAGACTATGAATGTGAGATACTTTACCATCCGAGTAAAGCAAATGTGGTTGCGGATGCATTGAGTCAAAAGAGTCAATATCCGGCGATATGAGTGGAATCGCTGCGCATGATTATTACTAATGATTTCCTTTTAAAGCTTGGTGAGATTCAAATTGAAGCTTTCATTAATAACAAGCATGAAGAACGAATTATGGGGCAAACGGAGTCTATAACATTAGGTTCGCATAGTTTGTTATCTTTTCAAGGTAGAGTGTGGGTGCCTTAAATGGGTGGTTACCAACAAGTGCTACTTGATAAATCACATAAATCAAAGTATTCCATTCATCCGGGTGCGACAAAGATGTACCTTGATTTGAAGAAATAGTATTGGTGGCCCGGAATGAAGCGTGACGTGGTTAAGTATGTTGAACAATGCATTATGTGTTTACAAGTTAGGGCCGAGCACCAAAAGTCGTATGGTATGTTACAACCATTAGAAATCCCAAAGTAGAAGTGGCAGCACATTACCATGGATTTCATTACAAAGTTGCCAAAGACGGCGCGGACCCAATTTGATAGAATTTGGGTAATAGTTGATCGTTTGACAAAAAGTGCATTGTTACTTCCCATCCACGAGGCGATATCATTGAAGGCACTATCGAAGTTATTTATCAAGGAGGTCATATCGTGTAACAACCCTACTACTTCCGTTAAGCTTCGTTAACTGACCGTTAAGTTATTTAACAGAACTTACTTGAATTTGTGTATTTAATTTAACTAAATGCATACTTGATTTCATGATAAACTACTATATTTATTATATGATTATATTAGCCAAAAAACCTATTTCATATTTTGAAATACTGAGAAAACGATACGGTTTTGAAAACTGCAATAAAGGTCCCATAAGACTGCGAAAAGCTCGATTTTTAATAATATAATTATTTTTAATAATTATTAACTTAACAAAAAACATATTTAATTTATTATATATTTAATCAATTAAACTTGGTGTGATGCGTTTTAACGATCGGTTAACGTTCCGGGAACTCGGTACGGTTAACGGTAACTAGAAACGAACCACACTTAGCGGACTAGCAAGCCAAAACATAATGTAATTCATTTTTAATAAATATATTATATAATTATTATGTTTTTTAAGACACTTTAAATTTATTGGAATTTTTATAGATTAAAAATGCTTAAAGTTAATGTTTATCGATTCGGTTTGTGTTTTCGGCTAACGACACTTAATGGGTTCATTTAGGAAACTTGACTAAAAACTTGTGTATGCCCAAGAACCACTTTTTGCTCTAGCCTTTGGGCTTTATATGATGGTTTGGATCCATTGTTTACTAGTTAAGGCCCTAAACTAATTATATGTTGAATTAAAACACTGCACAAGTATCCATAACTCTATTTTGGTCAACATCTTCATCCCTCCCTGGTATTTTTAGCTTGTAGATCTCAGCCCCCACAAGAAACACCATCAAGAATAAAATTTAGCAAAAGTCTTGTGCATCAAAGTTGTTCCTTGCATCATTCTACATCTAGTAACGTGTGTTGATTGCTCTAGAAAGGTATAATTGCAAACCCTAGAATTTAAAATCTGATTTTTGTATTTTTAATCTTATGAATTAGATTATATATTGCTCAATTGGTCGCGTTTATACATGTAATTAGTCGTTATATTGTCCGATTTGTGAGTTAGGGTTTAATCACGAATTGTATTGCTTTGCTACTGGTTTTGTGACTTTTTTTATGTAAATTGAAAGTGTATAAATATATAGCTATCGAAAAACTATTGAGTTTGCTCGCTTGAATCGCATGATTTCGTTTTGTATAGCTTATGTTATGCTCGTTTGAAATGTCGGTGTGTATGTATGCTATATTGCAAAAACTGCAATTTATGTGATTAGAATTGGCTTATGTACTGATGCTCGATGAATAGAGAATTGAAAATCAAATAAAATGGACTAGGATATCATAGTAATTGGATTTGTGAAAGTCGTTATATGACTAGTTGAATGTTTGCGGTAAAACGTGTTGACCGACAATTTGTTCATGAATCAAACGACCATTTAACATGATTTTTGTGAATCAAGCTTTTATATTATATAACGTGCATGATTAGTACTTGACATTTCATGTAGACTTTACATGCAAGTTTTTTCTTGATGCTTGTATATTCAACCACGAACATGACTAGTAGAAATGGATCGAATCTGTCTAGTTTGCACAAATAATTGGCTAGCATGAAGTAGAAATTGAAATAGAGCTTGAGCTTCTGATATGTTGTTAAATGTATGTTTATTATAATATCTTATTTGTATGTCTAGTTCTGAAAGATTTATTTTCTATATGTTGTATGCGTGCCAAAACCGAAGGTCTGGATTCTGTCTAAATCAGAAAGTCCAACAAGTTGGTCAAAACTGTACAAATTGGCTACATGGTTTGTCTGATCTTTTTACCACTTATAATTTAGGGTTTTAGGAATTATCTCCAATTGGACGTTGTTAATTTCTATATTCTAGATTAAATGAGAATTAATATGAAACTGATGCACAAACAGAAACTGTACTTGAATGTTTTGCATGCTACATGAGTTCTAGGAATCGTATGATAGCGTGCTTAATCTTTTTAGAAAAAATATGACATGTACTTATGATCTAGAGCTTCTCATAATTGTTTTATGTGTCATTTGTGAACTATGCTTATCCGATTGCATGACCGTTGTGAAAACGTAAGATAGTTAAACTAGTAAACGTTATTTGGCTAAATGAATGTGTGAAACTCATGAGTTGACCTTGGTTTGACTTTGTGACATCAATCAAATGAAATACTGATATAGTTGACCTAGGTTGACCAACTTGACCAAGTTTGACTTTTGCTGACTTGCTTGACTAGTTGACTTTTGTGTTGACTTTTACTATACGATTGTGTCGGTCTGAGCAATAGGACAACTGTACTGTGAACCATTCTTTTGAAACAAACTTATGTAACTGCGTATTGGTAAAATTAGGTTACATTACTCGGTCATATTGTTCGACTACTCTTTGCTTGTGAATTGTCAAGTGCACTAAAGGTGAGTCAACAATCCCGTTTTCATTAACATTTTTGGGATGAGATACACGCTGCTTTTGAAAATGTTTCTTGAACTATTTTGATACGCATTAGACACGAGTGCAAAATCGAATATACACAATGAGTTCTATCAAAAATCCCTTAGCTTTAATATATTTATTAATTTCATAAGCCTCGAACTATAAGAACGGATCCGTAGGTTTGACAAACCTCACTCTCCAGACTTGGTGCTTATAACTTTGTTACCGTATGCTTGATCAGCGTATGCTATATAGGGTAAAAAAAGTCATGTAGCCAATAGCTATCTGCGGGTTAAAGCGTTATATTCAAGTGCTCATAACAAATGTATAACTTTTGCAACCCTTGGGTTGTACGCTAGAAATCTCGTGGTCTAAAAATAAAGAATCGTTACTTTGAATACTGTTTTTTTTTCAGACTCTGCATTATGCTACTTAAACTTGAGATTTACAAACTTGAAACTAGACATGGTAATGTCTACAAACTTTTGAAACAAACCTTTTTGATGTCACACATAGTTGAAACTGGACATCGTTGATTAAGAATAGTTTAACACTTGACATTTATTGTATGCAAACTTTTGACATTAAACCTTGGTGGTTTTATATTGTTAAATGTTTATTGATTCATGAATACTGATTTTCGGATACCGATTACTGATAAACGATTCTGATAACTGATTTTTCGATAAATGAATTTTAGAAACTGTTTTATGAAACATACGATGAATTATTTAGTTAAACCTGTAGATTCACTCAACTTTGATGGAATTCAACATAACAACAAGTTTCTTAATGTTGATATAATCACAAAACCAATTTGAAAAGCGAAAGCATAATTATTAAGAAAAAAAGTATATATGTATAACCATTTGAATGGAATTCCATGTTAATATCAAGTCTTGAAATATATGCTTACAAATAAAAGGGAGAAGACAAGAAATGTACCTCCTCAAGTATGTTTGAGGCCTGAATTTAGACAGCAAGATTATGAAGAAGATGATGGTGAATGGAGCTTCAAAATAATGAAACCTCAAGGAGAAATACCTCAAACTTATCACCAACACTTAGCCTTTGGTTAGGATTTAATTACCACTTGAAATCAAGCTTGCAAACAACAAAAGAAACTCTCATTTTTCCCTTGAATGTCTCGGCCAAAACAGCAGAAAAATGGAGAGAATATGCAGTTTTTTTTTTTTGTTAATATTTGTGTATTACAAGCACTCACTTGAGTCAAGGGCTTGGTTAATACATAAGCATGTTCCTTGGCACTTGTGTGGTCTTAAACTAAACAAAAGACTATCATGGGATCTCTCCTTGGAGACCCCATAAAATGTCCCACATGCATGTAATATAATAAGATACAATTTTATAAAACATGTTATAAAAAAATTGTAAGTATTTATAAAACTTGTTATATTAAACATGCATTTGTTAAGTTATATACATTTTATAAACCAATTTATAAAATATAACACCACATAATTATTTAAACTTATAAATAATTAAATATAAATTATCCAAATAATTTATCTCAAGTGATAATATTTTAGAAAACAGATTTCTAAAGTTCAAGTGTTGCGTATTTATTTAACATTCCAGTCGTCAAGATTAAATACTTATAAAGTGTTGGTAAGCTTGTCATTGGGTATGACCCGACTTGGATCATAACACATTAGCCACATCAATTTAATATGTCTCCCGGGCATACGAAATACCTTCAATCTCCTACTTGCACGAGAAACATAAGAAATTGATGCAAGTGATGGATACCACCTAACGACCGTCCATCACCCAAAATATGTTATGACTTTGTGCCATTCAATAACATCATCCATTTTGAGTTCCCATCTCGAATATGAATAGGTGAATCTTTTATTATATCCTTTCGTCCTAGATGTCATGTTAAATCCAAGAGACACAGAGTGATCACTCTCTTCTATATTTAACTTTATCAGGCCTTAGACATCTGACTCTCAACGAATAAGAGGGACAAATTCCATCTTGATTACATATGTCCTAAACATATACCTTGTATTATACCTGAGCTCTTCCTTATGAACTACCATATTTCAGAATAGCGAAGGAAAGAGTTAAGGCACAATACTTGGTGAATATCCAAACCCAATATGTATCTCAGGTCAGAGGATACAATGATATTCGCCTTTACTCAAGATTACATGTGATCAACCACAAAGGCTCCATTTAGTAAGTCTTGAGAGCGGGTCTTCCAATATTTGTGTCCCACAAATATCTATGAACCTTGGTTGCAACCTTGCCCCACATTCATCCCATGAATGTATACCAATCCAAGTTCATAATAGTCTAAACCTCACACTTGTTCCCACAAATGTGATCGACTACGAAATTTAGAATAATTTCTTATTCATGTATAAAATATGTAAAATAGGAACACAACTCAAAATAAATTAATAACATAATTATATTAATGAGTTTGAACAATTTCGTTCCTTTACAATACTTAAAACAGATCATGACCAATCACTAGAATATCTAAGCCCTAATGCACAAACATGTCCTGCATGTTTTGATCCATGTAAGAGCTTCGTGAGAGGATCCGCTATATTAAGATCTGTGTGAACTTTGCAAATACATATCTTTCCCTTTTCAACTTCATCCCTTATGTAGTTAAATCTCTGCTCAATGTGACGGGTCTTTTGGTGAGCACGAGGTTCCTTGATTTGAGCAATCGCACCCTCGTTGTCACAAAAGATCTCAAGAGGGTCCTGAATGGAAGGGACTACTCCTAAGTCGTCGATGAATTTCTTCATCCATGCAGCTTCCTGAGCTGCCAATGAGGCGGCAATGTACTCTGACTCTGTAGTGGATAATGCAACAACATCATGTTTTATACTCTTCCAAGAGACCGCACCTCCATTTAACGTGAATACATAACCGGACTGTGATCGAGAATCATCTCGATCAGTTTGGAAACTCGCGTCTACATAACTTTTTACAGCGAGTTCCTCCTCACCAGATCCATATATTAGAAACATATCCTTAGTCCTCCTAAGGTATTTCAATATACTTTTAACCGCAATCCAATGACTGTTTCCTGGGTTATTCTGGTATCTACTTGTCAAGCTTAGGGAGCATGACACATCCGGTCTAGTGCATATCATTGCATACATGATTGACCCAATAGCAGATGCATATGGGACTCTCTTCATTCTCTCTTGTTCATCTTTCGTGGTAGGGTACTGAGATGAACTAAGAGGCGTTCCTCTTTGAATAGGTACCAAACCACTCTTAGAGTTCTCCATCTTGAACCTTTTTAAGACCTTTTCAATATATGCACTTTGATTCAAACCTATCAGTTTCTTGGATCTATTCCTGTAGATCCCAATCCCCAAAATGTATTGTGCTTCTCCAAGATCCTTAATGGAGAAGCATTTACTTAGCAAAGTTTTAACACCTTGCATTGCCGAAATATCATTTCCAAATAACAATATATCATCCACATATAGTACAAGGAACATGATAGTGCTCCCACTAGCTTTCTTGTATACACAAGCTTCATCACCATTTTTAATGAAGCCAAATTTCTCGGCTTCCTCATTAAAACGATGATTCCACATTCTAGATGCTTGTTTCAATCCGTAGATTGACTTCTTTAACTTGCATACCTTTTTAGGATATTTCGGATAAACAAAACCTTCAGGCTGAACCATATAGACATCTTCCACAAGATATCCATTTAGGAAAGCGGTTTTGACATCCATTTGCCATATTTCGTAATCATAATGAGCAGCAATGGCAAATAATATCCTAATAGACTTTAGCATTGCCACAGGCAAAAAAGTTTCATCATAGTCAACCCCTTGAGTTTGAGTGAAACATTTTGCAACAAGCCTAGCGTTATATGCATCCAAGTTTCTATGTATGTCAGTTTTCATTTTGAAAAGCCATTTGCAATCAACCAGTCTAGAGCCAGGAGGTTGCACAACAAGTTCCCAAACTTGGTTATCATATATGGATTGCATCTCAGCGTTCATGGCTTCCTGCCATTTATCTTTACCAATCCTTGATAAAGCATCTTAGTAGTTTGTGGGTTCATCCAAATCAACCACATAGCAACCATCCATGAGAAACCCATATCTCTCAGGAGGATTACCAATCCTACCAGATCTGCGAACGTTTTGTGTATTTTGATCTTTCATTCGATTATTCTTAACATTTTCATGTTGAGTGCTAGTGTCAACCAATTGTGTATCTTCTACTTGATCTTGAACCTCTTCAAGATCTATCTTCCTTTCACTATTTCCTTCCATTAGGAACTTAGTTTCAAGGAATTCAGCCTTTCGAGCAACAAATACATTTTGCTCGGTTGGATCATAGAAATAGTATCCCATATCATCCTTGGGGTATCCTATGAAGATACACTTCGTGGATCGAGCATTCAACTTATTAGGGACATAACGCTTAGGATAAGCTTCACATCCCCATACCTTTAAGTATGATAGATATGGAGGTTTTCCAAACCACATCTCATGAGGAGTTCGTTCCACTTTCTTGGTTGGGGCCATATTTAGAATACGAGCCGCGGAGCATAGACAATAACCCCAGAATGATAGAGGTAACGAGCTTCTAGCCATCATAGATCGAACCATATCCATTAGGGTTCGGTTCCTCCTTTCGGACACACCATTAAGCTGTGGTGTACCGGGCGGAGTAAGTTGCGAGATAATCCCACAACTTCTAAGATGATCTTGGAAAGCATCGCTCAGGTATTCACCTCCTCTATCGGTACGAAGTACCTTGATTGTCTTATTGAGTTGATTTTGTACTTCATTTTGATATTCCTTGAATGCTTCAAAAGTCTCGTCCTTATGTCTTAGTAAGTAGACATATCCGAAACGACTAAAGTCATCAATGAAAGTAACAAAGTATCTTTCACCATTCCTAGTTATGGGCTTAAAGGGTCCACATACATCCGAATGTATTAATCTCAATAAGTCTTTAGCCCTTTCATAGGTCCCTTTGAAAGGTGCTTTAGTCATTTTACCTTGTAAACAAGATTCACATACATCAAACGAGTCTAGTTCATTTGATTTCAAAAGTCCATTCTTTTGAAGTGTATGCATTCGGTTCTTGTTTATGTGACCAAGGCGACAATGCCATAAGTAGGAATCACTCAAATCCCTTTTGAGCTTCTTGGTGTTTGCATGGTATATTGAGCTATTGTATGATGTGTCATCATGAACCAATTCATAAATACCATTTGAAGGCGAAGCCTTAAAATAGAATACATTATCTAAAGAAACATGGATATCATCATTAATGAAATTAAGATTAAAACCATATTGTTTCAAACGGGATACAGAAATAATGTTTCGAGATAAATCGGGTGCATACAAAACATTTTTCAAAATAAGCTCCAAACCACTTGGTAGCTTTAAAACAAAGTCTCCTTGAGCTTTCACTTGCACCCTTGCTCCATTTCCCATGAAGAGACTTGTTGTTCTAGCTTCTTGATCACTTCTTTTGAACCCCTGCAAAGAATTGCAAATATGAGTTTCACATCCTGTGTCTAATACATGGGTATTAGAAGAAGTAATACTAAGCTCAATGTATACCATATATACATTACCTGAGGTTTGCCCAGCATCCCTCTTTTAATTCAACTCCTTTAGGTAGACTGGGCAGTTACGTTTCCAGTGACCCATTTCACCGCAACCAAAGCACGGATCTTCCTTGGGGTTAGCTTTACCGGCAACCTTTTGCTTCTTGTTATGGTTGGTTGGGGTAACCATCTTCCCCTTTCCCTTGCCCTTGCCTTGGTAGGCGGGTCCTTTCCTCTTAGCCGCCTTTAGCTTAGAAGTGTTATTGTTTTTAGACCCACCTTCTTTGATCATAAACATGGGTGAAGCGCTTTTACCCATGCTCGCTTCGGCCGTCTTAAGCATGGAATGTAAATCGCCAATGCTCTTATCCCATCCATTCATGTTATAATTTAACACGAATGTGTCAAACCTCTTTGACAATGAGTTAAGGATAAGGTCCGTGGCTAATTCATTAGACATGTTGCAATTTAGATGGTTTGCTCGATCAATCAGGCTTTTCATCTTAAGGACATAGGATGAAACGGATTGGGTATCGTCCATCCGACATGTATGAAGCGCTCGGACCGTTTCAAAGCGCTCGACACGAGCTTGTTGAAGGAACATCTCCTTCAACTATGTGATCATGTCATATGCACTATGATGTTCAAAATCCTTTTGGAGTTCGGGTATCATAGTCCCAAGCATGAGGCAAGAAACTTGCAATGAATCGATGCAATATTTCTTCCAATAAGCCATGCCTTCCGTATCATCCTTATCCAGTTGATCGGGAATGGGGTCTTCCAACACATACGCCCTATCCTCTAATTTGAGGACAATTCTTAGATTGCGAAACCAATCCATGAAGTTCGTATGGTTGAGTTTTTCCTTTTCGAGGATTGACCTCAACGATAGGTTGTTAAAGTTGATAGGTGCGTTAGGAATGTTGTTGTTATTGGCGGCCATCTACAAAATTTAACAAAGTTGTTTAAGTATTAATTTTATTTTAACAATCAATACCCTTTAAATCCAATTGATATATATTAAATTTTAGAATCCAACGGTAAACGAAATTTCGGTTAGGTGACCTTTATCTCGTCATTTGATTTAGCTAGGTAGTCATTATATGACAATTGCAATCCTTTTGCAACTTCTAAGTTATGGGATCATGCAATCCTTTTGCATGGCATATTATCCCATCAACGCCTATTTGTTCATCATGCTTCGGTGACCCTAAGTTCATGATTTCCAAATCAAGTCGTCTTACTTGTATTGACATGTAAACTTAACATACAAGTGGTTAGGTGACCTTTATCCTACAAGTGTGCGACATTTACCTTAACCATATTAGTTTGCTCATAACGGTTAGGTAACCTTTATCCCATTATAAGTTCCCTAATACGTCTAAGTATCATACAATAGGATGGCGTTTAAACTTGTTAACCTAGTGTGTAAAGGGTTTTAAGTTTCCTTTAATTCTAGTTTGAGAAAACTTTTATACCATACACCAACATGCATTTAGTGTATGGTTCATTTGAAATCCATTTTCATATCATGTAGTAAATCCAATTTTACTACTTTGATAACAAACCATTTATTATGTTTTAATAACCAATTATTAAAATCCATTTAGCCATTTTTAATTTAACCAATTAAATTATAATTGTTCTTTGTATGTTGTTAATTATGTCTAATTTAACCAATTAAATTATCATATTGCTTGTTGTTAATTTGTGATTTACTTGTAGCAACCAAACATAAAAACTATAATCAAGCAAATAAACAACCACACATGCAAAATAATTATGTTCACAATCAAGCCAATTTGGTGGACATTTGTTTAGCCAAAAACAAATGCCACCGGTTAAGGGTTGTAATACAAAGTAGGAGATTTTAAATCTCCCACTTAATCTTGCATCCAAATACGCCTTCTTGTGTTCTTCTAGTCTTCTTCATGCATCTTCATTTTTACAAAATATATCCTAATACATTTTGTCTAAAAAAATTAAAATTACAACCTAATCTATTTTACATACCAAATATAAAATAAATTACATAACAAAATAATAATATTACAAACCAAATTGAATGACTATTACAACCACATGAATGAATTAATATTACATACCAAATGAATTATTAATAATCATCCAAACATGTAACCATTCAAACAAAAGGTCAAGGCTTGATTGTGAACTTCAACATGCAACAAAATTGACCAAAATGGAAGAACCAAAACCCATTTGGAACCCCTTAGAATTCGGCCTATATCTCATACCCACCCAAACCCGAACATTTTTACATTCTACTTTCATGCATGTTAATAGAATGCAAAGTTGGTGGGTTATAAAGACCATATATAAGAAGCATATTTCATAGACTTCGGCTCAAGATACCATTGATGGAATTCAACATAACAACAAGTTTCTTAATGTAGATATAATCACAAAACCAATTTGAAAAGCGGAAGCATAATTATTAACAAAACAAGTTTATATGTATAACCATTTGAATGGAATTCCATGTTAATATCAAGTCTTGAAATATATGCTTACAAATAAAAAGGAGAAGACAAGAAATGTACCTCCTCAAGTATGTTTGAGGGCTGAATTTGGAGAGCAAGATTATGAAGAAGATGATGGTGAATGGAGCTTCAAAATGATGAAACCTCAAGGAGAAATACCCCAAACTTATCACCAACACTTAGCCTTTGGTTAGGATTTAATTACCACTTGAAATCAAGCTTGCAAACAACAAAAGAAACTCTCATTTTTCCCTTGAATGTCTCGGCCAAAACAGCAGAAAAATGGAGAGAATATGCAGTTTTTTTTGTTAATATTTGTGTATTACAAGCACTCACTTGAGTCAAGGCCTTGGTTAATACATAAGCATGTTCCTTGGCACTTATGTGGTCTTAAACTAAACAAAAGACTAGCATGGGATGTCTCTTTGGAGACCCCATAAAATGTCCCACATGCATGTAATATAATAAGATACAATTTTATAAAACATGTTATAAAAAAATTGTAAGTATTTATAAAACTTGTTATATTAAACATGCATTTGTTAAGTTATATACATTTTATAAACCAATTTATAAAATATAACACCACATAATTATTTAAACTTATAAATAATTAAATATAAATTATCCAAATAATTTATCTCAAGTGATAATATTTTAGAAAACCGATTTCTAAAGTTCAAGTGTCGCGTATTTATTTAACGTTCCAGTCGTCAAGTTTAAATACTTATAAAGTGTTGGTAAGCTTGTTATTGGGTATGACCCGACTTGGATCATAACACATTAGCCACATCAATTTAATATGTCTCTCGGGCATACGAAATACCTTCAAACTTTATGTTGACCCATTTTGCATGTTTTATCTCAGATATTAATTGCTTCCGCTGTAGAACATTTCTATTACATAGAAGTCAAGCCAAGCAATAGGACCAGAGTTAACATTTCGTTAGTGTGTTCTGATCGGGTGTTATATATCGAGGCATGAGGTTCCTATATCAATTGTTTCGGATCGGGATACTTGTTTTACATCTCTATGATGGAATAAGATTCATCAAGATATGGGAACGCAGTTGAAGATGAGCACGGTGTATCATCCTCAAAAGGACGGTCAAACCGAATTATCAATCCTGGATCGAGTGCAATGAGGGGTGGAATCGGGTGTTGATAATGTTTATGGGATCTTATGATCGTCTTTCATAACATCGAGTGATTAATCACCATGTCCCTCTCTTGATGGGTTTACCTTAACCAAAATTGTGATCATTCTCGGGCAAAGTCATGAGTAATTCACAAAGGCTAGAGCAAAACATCCAAAATCTACAACTATGCGGGACATCTTCGCAATGTTTGGTTTATGCGCACTTCCGCAATGTTGTAAGATGCGGTCTTTATTATTCACACAACCTTGATTGCACTTGCCTTTGTTTTGCATTTTGCACTTAAAATATACATATACATGCCTATGTATATGATCAAGTCCTCCCCAGTTTATTGTGTTACATTTTTGCAAAAAAATGTAACATAATAAACTCTAACAAATGTAGTTAAAAATAGATTTGTAAACGGTCCGCAAAATAGATCTGTTATGCGTGCAAATGCAAGCAGCTGATTGACTATTTGCATCCCATCAACATTCTTCTGACGGCTCTTTTCTAGCCATTGATATTTCACTGCAAAATTATAGCCATTGATATGCCATCATTGCGATTAATACGTTAACACCTTTATTAGGATTATAAATAGGAGCAATAGCCACATAATTTAACTTTACTTTTTCATCTTCAATTCTTTTCGATCAAAAATCTTTATCGCTATAAAATCAATCTTGCACAATTCTTAATTACGTTCTGTAGTTCATACGTTTAATTACTCTTTCTGTTTTATAAACAACCTTACTTTTTTTCTCAATTTATCATGGCTTCTCCTTTTAGTTCATCTGCTGCTACAACAACGGAGAAAAATTTTCATTGTATATGACGGACGAAAAGATCGCACAACTGAAGATAAACTATCCCCTACTGGAAACATTTTTTCCAGTTGCGACAACACCTGAAGCCATGGTAGACAATCCGCCAAAAGATATGATTACGTTGTACGAAACCGCTATGTCCCGGGGAAACCTTAGAATCCCGTTAACAGATTTGTTTCTGGGTGTGTGCAGTCATTATAAGATCACCATTGCCCAACTCCATCCTTACGCTGTTGCGAAGATCGTAATCTTCGAAATGTAATGTAGAGCGATTAATAAACAACCCCTAATTGATGTATTTCGCAGTTTTACCACCATTTGTCCGCAGGATTCTAGGTATTTTGCTTTTAAATTGCGTATAGGTGTGATTACAACCCCTAAAGCGTCAATTGGAAATTGGCACATATCATTTTTCTTCGTCAATGACTCAGCAATTTGTGAGTACAAGAATATGCTCACTTGGTCTGTAGAATTTCTTGCAAATGCTAATGAATGCCCAAAACTTATCGATATTGGCAAGGAACTGCTTGAGGCGTTGAAGAAAGTGTACTCATCGATACGCCCGTATGGCGTTGTCCCGCTATATATGGGGAAGTTTCACTTTATTGGCTGTGGAGCAACTATGATGCTTGCAACTATGATGCTTTGTTACTGAATGCGAAAAATGAAGGTACGCAATACTTCATGTGTTTTTTGTTAAACTATTTTTCTTTTCGCGCAGAGTTTAATAACAATTATTGTATTTGCAGAATTTTCTATTTCAGAAGTGATGAGACTTGAAGATGTAAGTGGTATTAAAGCTATCTACCGCCCGAAAGAAGGAACAAGTTCAGCCGGGGATGTTGAAGAACCACTGGTCAATACTTTGATCATTCCAGAAGGAGCAGATAAAGGTAAGTACAAAAGCGCTGCAAGTGAATCTATTGCCTTAGAAACTAGGAGCAAGCCCCTCAGCATCCCTCCTATTGCTGAGGAGGAGTCTGAAAAAAGTAAGTAGTACAACACATGCGCAGTAACTTATGTTAATTCATCTTTGCGTTTTCTGTTTGTTATATATATATATATATATATATATATATATATATATATATATATATATATATATATATATATATATATATATATATATATATATATATATATATATATATATATATCACCATTTGATTATTTATTACTTTAAGCTAACGTTGTAGATTTGACTGAAGACATGGAGGGGGGAGTTGAACAGTTTTTCATCAACCAAGAGATACCGTCAGATGTCTTCAGCAATCGCAACTTTTTGAGTTTATTTGATTAGCCCTTTAACCCCATCAAGTCAATGCGTGTGGACAACTTTTCTGGGCATCTAAGCGTCAGTGGTGCGGCAGTCGCTGAGCAGTTAAAGAAACTACGCCCAGCGGTGTCATCCGCACTGAGTACCGCAAACTTAATGACATGGCCACAAAAAATGTTAACATTCAAAATTGTTTTAATGTGGTTTGCTCGTTGGTGGATGGTGTTGAGCACTGCAACAATTTATTAAAAACGATTGAATATGAGAAGCTGCCAACCGAAACGCAGCGAGCAAAAGTTCGTAGACTTAAACAACACAACTTTGGACTTGCTAAAGAACTTGAGGTTGCATAAATTGTGCTAAAAGAGTCTCAAGATCAAGTTGGAAAGATGTCTGCCACTGCGTCAGAGCCAAATGAAAGGGCGCAACACGCAGAAGATCAGCTCAAGAAGCCCGTTAGCTATTTGCCTGAACTAGGCTTCAAAATAATGGATTATGCACATGTTACTGAAAATTTCGCAATTATCTTCAGGCCGCCTGAATTCATACGAGTTTCTAGAGCTTCTCAACAAAGTTACCAACTTGTCGGAGTCACTGCCTGAAGCTGTTACGGACTTAACTGTTCCAATGGAAGACGTAGTTAAGGCTTACGATGAAAGTGTGGCAGAGGTTGAAATGATTGAGATTCTTGCATTGATAGAGATCAGCCGCAAAGAAGATGTTACTGCGGAAGATATAATGAAACTTTCAATTATAGATTATCCGCATGATTTTTCTTTTTTATAGCTTATTTTTTTACAATCATGATTGCGACCCGTTGTATCTTGTAACATCCCAACCCGTTAACCAACCAAAACTGCAAAATAAAAAAAATAATTCGAAGCAGGCCAGCCCAGGCAGGGTGCGCGGCGCGCACAGCGCCTGGCAGCCTGCTATCCAACTTGTTCCATTTTCGTAAAAAGATCTATCAATTCCCATCATTTTTAGATGAAATGCTTTTCACATCATATTAGTATAAGTAAAACTAGCACGAATCAATGATAAAACGAGTTTTACATCGCGGGGCCCACATATGCCCAAAATACCCTTAAGAACAAAATACGAGTTTCGACCACAAAAAGTTTAATTGCCAAACATCACTAGAGCATGGTGTTTGGGGTTAAACTACCCAAATCTTGGTCGAACTTTCAAAAAGCTATAACCCCCAAAAGCCACTAATCCGTGCGAATACCTTTGCCCTTATCCAAGCCGGATCCTAAAAAGGTAAACAACGAGAGGGTAAGCTAACGCTTAGTGAATGCAATAATTATACACATACATATATAATATACCTACTTGTATACACTTAAATAAATACCTCATACACGCTAGTAATTTACATAGCATACCATCGCAAGTATAACTTTAAACCCTTCAAGATCACGAGCTAGCACAACAATAGCGTATATATAACCCGACTAATATAATATACTACACTACAATGCGTAACTATGGTTAACCAATAATACATGGGAATGGTACTTCGAATTTTCTATCGGTGTTCATAACAACGGTTAGTGTACAACGAAATATATCACTAACCCCTAGGCGACACGGACAACGAAATATCCGTTCAAGTAATCGTTAGTGTACAACGAAATATATCACTAACTCTTGGGCAAGTTAGACAACGAAATATCCATCGTTAGTGTACAACGAAATATATCACTAACTCTTGGTGGTATAGACAACATATACCCGGCCCCTTCCCCGCCCTACAAATAGATACATTATATACACACATGTATAATCATTCCACTCACCTTGTCGACTTGGCGAGATTTCCAATAACAACTTTTAACTTCAAAGCGAGTCACCTAACACAATTAATTCACATAATAAGTTGGACTTTCCACCAACTAGCCTCACTAGTGCATTTATGACTTATTGCACTAGAATCACTCATTAAAGGTCAAGACTCCCAACTAATCACTAAGAGCTAGTGATTAAGGTTCTAAGACATCTATCAAAACATAACTAGGGTGTTTTCATACACAATTTATCCCGCTAGGTCAAACCTACCCATTTGACCCTTTTCAAATCAACCATGAACCCTAGAAACACTTTTTACTAGCAACACAAGTGAGCTAGTGATTTACTAACCATTTTAGACTCATATACACCATTTATTACCTTGAAACCCTAGGTTGGTTGTTCTTGAGTCCTCATGACTCAATCTTACCCACAAATTTCCAAAATCACCAATAATGGGTTTTATGTTCATCACTAACCCAAGCCCTAACCCTGAAACAAATTAAATTAAGGAAATCAAGATTAGACTTACCACCACAACCAAAACGTAGCTAGTGAGGAGATGAACAACTTTATAACTCGAACTGAGACCCTAAACTAGCTCCTTCTTCCTTTATTTGAGCTTTCTCACTCTCAAATTGGGTTCTCTCACTAGAATTGAAGTAGAAAGATAAAGGTGGTTGAAAATGGAGTTATGATACCCCAACTACTGATCTGGTGACCTTAACTCGTTCCACAAGTGAAATTACCGCAAAGCCCTTCCAAAATATCAAATTAGAAAAAGCAGAATCCGGCTACAGTGGGAGTGCACCACACACACCCATAAGTGTGCGCTGCGCGCACTGAGGCCTGAACAGCCTCTGACTTCTGTTTAATTCCACATTTACTCCCACGCTTTATGTACTCTATTTACACTTCTGTACCACAAATATTAGGGTGTTACATATCTTTTGACGCAATGTTGTAACCTATATTAATGAAGTTTTCTTATTTCTCAGTTGCAACTATTTATATTTATATAGCGCTTTGTTCCCTTTTCATATTCATAATTTCTAGACTTGTCCTTTGCTATTTTAATTTTCATTATTGTGCACATAACGAATATGTACTGTTGCAAAACAATCTTTTTTTTGTATAATTATATACATTATGAATCTTCTATGTCCGTCGAGGTAATCCTTAGGCAAAAATGCATTTATAATACGCCAAGTATTTATTACGGATCATCTAAGTAGAGCTAAATCAAAACTTAGGAAAATATCACGCATAAGTTTCATCATTTTGCCCACACTTATAATTTTTGTGAGTCATCGAAGCAGGCACATCTCTTGTCTTAGACATTTACTGCATTTTTATACGTGAATTGATTTT
Organism: Rutidosis leptorrhynchoides; assembly: GCF_046630445.1. NCBI lineage: Eukaryota > Viridiplantae > Streptophyta > Magnoliopsida > Asterales > Asteraceae > Rutidosis > Rutidosis leptorrhynchoides. The sequence goes on from NC_092333.1 coordinate 201,333,268, forward strand.
AGCTTGTAGGCAAATAAGTGCACGCCAATGTGTTGTGGACTTTGTCATTTATTCATTAAAACTTTGATTACAACATGCATAAAGCAAAACAACATTGTTTTGATACAAAATTTTCTCACAAACAGTTCTCGATGAGGTAATAGTTTCGACAACATTCACAACTTTCATGCATTTTAGTCACGCTTCTGATGCTGCGCTGTTCTGTGCAAATATTGAAACAAAGCTTTTTTCTCACTTAACTGTGGTTCATTGAACTTGCATAATCTACGCAATGTTCATACTATTCATTCGCAACATTCCATGGTGTTCTTTGATGAAACAACACATGCGTTTTGATTCCATTTACATGTGTGACCATGTTAACAGACTCTTCAGTTTCCACCGAAGACAGTATATCAATTAAAACATGTGCGGGATCCTTCTGAAAATATATATGCAATCCTTCCACAACAAAGCACAATGTGCGCATAAGCTTTGTAGTAAACAAATCGCCACTGCCTTCCGAAGCAAGCGTTTTTGCAACAAAATGAATTGGCTTTTACGCCATACCTTGCACAGCTATTGACCTTGACTTCTCATTCTCATTAAAACTGCTTCTATTTTGTCTTGGAACGATGCGGTTGGGCACAACCATGTGGCCTTCTGTGACGCACCGTACAAAACCATCGTGTACGAATCATCAATGACAGGATCATTACAAGGTCAAATACTATATGCTGTTTCAAAATAAGTTTGCATTCATGAATATAGGTGACGTCTTAACAAACGTCAAATGTTTAACATACGAAAGTGTTCTTCTACGAATAGAAGGCATTAATAATAGTACGTGACCCAATAGTCATTACAAATTCATTGTTTCAAAAGTAACATAGTTTGAATGCAAAATAAACGTTTCATGCGAAGACATCTCTAATAAGCACAGCGGGAGTCTACAAAGCATGACAACTACAGCGGAAGCAATCAAACCTTAAGCACCTGAGAAAAACATGCTTAAAACATCAACACAAAGGATGGTGAGCTATAGTTTAAGTATAACAGTAATGTAAGGTAGGCCACGAGATTTCCGTATTTCAAAACAGTATGAAAAGTATATGTATAACCGTGGGCACTTGATAACTAACTTAACGTAAATGACACCCCTAAAAGTACACTTGGCGAGTGTGTAAGTTTATGAAGTATTGAACACCCATTAAATGCTAGCGCTACTACCCTGAGTGGGGATGTCAAACCCTATGGATCCATATCTAAGATTCGCGTTCACCAGTTCAAAGACCAATGACTAAACGTTACCGAGCTAAGGGGAAAGTTTATGCCGTTGTATAACCCACACATATATAAAGTTTAAGTACTCGTGCCTAGTATGTAAAACATAAAATGCGCATGTATTCTCAGTTCCCAAAATAGTTAAAGTAAAAAGGGATGCTATAACTCACAGTGGAAAGTAGTAAAAGTCGATACGCGGGAATAGTAAGCAAGTGGTTGGTCCGAAAGGTCCTCAACCTAAGTAAAAAGTTACTAAGTTAGTAAATCGTTCCCAAAGATTTAAAAGTATATAAATTAGGTCTTAAGTACCATCATCATTCATCATTAAACAAAAGGTGTAAAGTAAGTTTTAAGTCAAGACTAGGGTTTGAAATAAGGGCTGAATTCGTTCAGTAGTCATGACCTCTATACAAACCGAAATGGGGTGAGACTAGTGGCCATGGCTCCGTATGTGACTCCCCTAGGTACTGACCAATTTCCAGAACCAAACTCGTCTTCGTTTGACCGTGGTGATAGTTTAAGTGCGAGTAGGTCAGAAATTTCAGCACAACATTAATAGGGTGTAGTGACTTTCGGGAGGCCATAGATCCTAAACCGTAATTCGGATTAAGACGAGGTCTAAATAGAAAATCATCTACTCGAACCAAGCTATCTGGAAATTAACTTTTCCAGTAGCCCAGTTTAATGATCAGTTCCTGAAACAGTAAGTAAAGGTGTTCCGGTGGGTTCTTGGTGCTTGATGCTCATCACGGTTCTCATCCTTGATGCGTATAGCTTCAAATGTACAACTCGTTGATGTGTTTGCATCATGTTAACCAAGGTTTGACCATCATAACACTAGTGTAAGTCTAAGATAAGTAGCACAACTCATTTAAGTGTTGTATGTAGGTTGATGAACCAAAGTTACATCAAGATCTTAGATCCGACACACACATGAGTTATAAAAGTAATATTAAGCTACAAACTTGAAAGTAAACTAAATAAACAAGATCTTAAGTTGTAGAACTTAGATCTTAGCTAGATCTTAAAGATCCTAGACTAGAAAGTCTAGATCTAGTGTTCTGAAGTTAGATCCTAAGTTATAGAACTTGGATCTTCACTTTAATGAAACCATAAGTTATGAAACTTAGATTTTCAACTTGTAAAATGTATGTAAGCTTATAAGCTTTTATTTACAACAAAATTAGAAGACCATAAGCTATAGAAACTTAGATCCAACATAAGTATGTGAAGTTATAACTATAAAGTTATACTTCCATGTTCTTGAACTTACAAAGTTAACTTTTAGTTTCAAGAAATATGAAATCAAGATTAACTAGTAATACTTGACCAAATTAACTACATCACAACTTTAAAGTACTTACAAAAGAAAGAATTAAACTAAAGTACAAGTATTATGTTCATGTTTATTTCATACTTAGGAAGATTCAAATCAAAGTTTGGATCTTAGGATTTAAGTCTACAAAACATGAACACAAGTATGTTTATGAAACTTATGAACTTTAAATCTTGAAAACATTTAAATGTAGAACCATAAACTAACAAGTTTAGGTTCTTGTTCTTGGTTCTTCATCAAACCAAAAGATTGAAGAAAGAAAGATTCATGGAGATGCAAACTAGGAAGTTTGATCTTTAACAACAACAAACAATAATCAAGTAACAAAACAAGTAAGAAGTAAATTGATGATGATGATGTATGTTTCGGTTTTTTAAGAGAAAAAGAAGGAGAAAATAAAGTTTGTTTACTTACAAACTAGAGAGAAAAGCTTGGAGAAATTAAAGTGTAAGTAAGTGTGTGTGAAAAATGAAATAAGATACAAGTAAATAAGTAACAAAATTGGAAAATGGAACTCCCCTCCCAAGCTCCCAAAACCGTCGGTCATGGGCTCAAAGGGGAAGGTCAATGGCTCACTTTCTTGTGTTGGGAGGTGGTGAAAGCTAAAAATGGATTAAAGTTAAGTTGCATGGGAGCTTGGTGCAAGCATGCTTGTGACAAGTCTCTTCATCATTAACTTAATTAATCTAAGTTTATCATTAATAAAACACTAGCTTAAAAGTGGGCTTACTTAGTCCATTAAGAATGTAGTGTGGGCTTCCAAGGCCAAATCCATTAATAAAGGCCCAAGTCCAAGTATGTACCAATTAAATAAATAAAGCCCAAGTAATTAACTAATTACATTAGTTAATTAAAAATGATTAATATTAATTAATCGTGAACGTAAATAATATTCAAAATATTATTCGTGAAATGTACGCGTGTCACAAAGACAAGTCGGGCCATGTAAAGTCAATTACGATAACAAGTAAATGTATAAAAATACATTTAATAAAGCGCAAGTATTAATAAATATTAATAATTATACGTTGGAAAATCCAGGGTCATTACATTAACCACCTGTTAAAAAAAATTTCGTCCCAAAATTTTAAGATGAGGTAGATGGAGGAGTCGGGAAAAGCTGAGGATACTTCTGCATCATTTGATCCTCTCGTTCCCAGGTAAACTCAGGTCCTCGTTTGGCATTCCATCGGACTCAGACGATCCGAATCCTGTTGTGTTTCAAAGTTTTTACCTCACGGTCCATAATTTCGACAGGTTCTTCTACGAAGTGGAGCTTGTCATCAATCGTAAGTTCTTCCAATGGTATGACATGTTCTGGTTCAGCAAGACACTTCTTCAAATTCGATACATGAAAGGTATCTCAATTGAGTTGGAAGATCTAAACGGTAAGCAACGAGTTCAACACACTCCAAGATTTCAAAAGGACCAATGTATCGCGGATTTAACTTCCCACGTTTTCCCAAACGGATGACACCTTTCCAAGGTGCGACGTACAACATTACACGGTCACCCACGTTGAATTCGAAGTCTTTACGTTTAAGGTCTGCATAACTCTTTTGGTGATCACGGGCCGTCTTAAGTCTCGCTTGAATTTGGCTAATCTTCTCAGTTGTTTCATGGACTATCTCAGGTCCGGTGATTTGCGTTTCGCCTACTTCGGCCCAACAAATAGGAGATCGGCACTTGCGGCCATACAATGCCTCAAAAGGTGTGGCATTAATACTCGAATGATAACTGTTGTTGTAAGAGAACTCGGCTAGCGGCAAATGCCTTTCCCAAGCCTTTCTGAAATCAATATCACAAGCACGCAACATGTCCTCCAAAGTCTGAATCGTGCGTTCACTTTGTCCATCGGTCTGCGGGTGATACGCAGTACTCATGTCGAGACGAGTCCCCAAGGCTTCTTGCAAAGAACGCCAAAATCTGGAAGCAAAACGGGGATCGCGATCTGAGATGATCGATAAGGGCACACCAAGACGAGATACAACCTCTTTTATGTATAGTTGAGCGAGTCTCTCCATCGTATCAGTTTACTTCATGGCTAAAAAGTGTGCAGATTTGGTAAGACGATCAACGATAACCCAGATGGCATCGTATCCGCCCACCGTCTTTGGTAACTTCGTAATGAAATCCATTGTTATCCTTTCCTACTTCCATTGTGGGATTTACGGTTGTTGAAGTAATCCAGAGGGCTTCTAATGTTCGGCCTTAACTTTCGAGCAAGTCAAACACTTCCCAACATATGTTGCAACGTCCTTCTTAAGATTAGGCCACTAATACTATTCCTTAAGATCGTGGTACATTTTACCAGCTCCTGGATGAATAGAATATCTCGAATTGTGGGTTTGATCTAGTATAAGGTTCCGTAGATCTCCATAACGGGGTACCCAAATTCTTCCGGCATAGCATCGGAGTCCAGTCTCCTTAACCTCGAATCGAGAAACGAGAATGTTCAAGTATTTATGAGATATATTCTCCTCCTTTAGAGCCTCATCTTGGGCTGCTCGGATCTGGCTATTGAGGTTCGAATGAATGGTGATATTCAGTGCCCGAACATGAAGAGGTGCCATCCTCTCCTTTCGGCTCAAAGCGTCAGCTACAACATTGGCCTTGCCAGGGTGATAACGAAGTTCACAATCATAGTCGTTCAGTGTCTTGATCCATCGACGCTATCTCATATTCAGTTGCTTCTGATCAAAGATGTGTTGGAGGATTTTATGATCTGTGAAAATAGTGCTCTTTGTTCCATAAAGGTAGTGTCTCTACAGTTTTAATGCAAAGACAACGGCTCCAAGCTCGAGATCGTGCATTGTGTAATTTCGTTCGTGAATCTTCAGTTGTCAGGAGGTGTAAGCGATAACCTTTGTGCGTTGCATCAGTACACAACCAAAACCACTTTTCGAAGCATCGCAATAAACGACCAAATCGTCACTGCCTTCAGGAAGTGATAAGATAGGTGCGGTGGTTAACTTCTCTTTCAAGGTTTGAAATGCTGATTCCTGTTTGGGTTCCCAAATGAACTTCTTCCCTTTGTGAGTCAGCGTGGTCAAAGGACGCGCAATCAGAGAGAAACCTTCAATAAATCTTCAGTAGTAACCGGTGAGGCCTAAAAATTGGCGGATATGAGTTAGAGTAGTGGGGTTTCCCACTTGCTGATAGCTTCGATCTTTGCAGGATCTACTTTGATACCTTGATCACTTACAACGTGACCCAGAAATTGGACTTCCTTCAACCAAAACTCACACTTGGAGAATTTTGCATAATGTTGCTCTTGTCTCAAGAGTTACAACACTAGACGAAGATGTTGCTCATGTTCTTCTTAGCTTTTGGAGTAGATGAGGATATCATCTATGAAGACGATAATGAACTTATCCAGGTATGGCTTGCATACACGATTCATGAGATCCGTAAACACGGCAGGTGCGTTGGTTAAACCGAATGGCATCACGAGAAACTCACAATGACCATAGCGAGTTCTAAATGCAGTCTTCATCACATCGCTCTCTTTCACACTCAACTGGTGATAACCGGATCGCAAATCGATCTTAGAGTAAATGCTCGATCCTTGCAACTGGTCGAAAAGATCGTCAATTTGGGGAAGAGGATACCGATTCTTGATCATCAATTTGTTGAGTTCACGGTAGTCGATACACATGCGGAATGATCCTTCCTTCGTCTTCACAAATAAAATAGGTGCGCCCCAAGGCGAGAAACTTAGTTGGATAAATCCACAGTCAAGCAGTTCTTGTAGTTGACTCTGTAACTCTTGCATTTCAGAAGGTGCGAGTCGATAAGGTGCGCGAGCTACATGTGCAGCTCCTGGCACTAAATCGATCTGAAACTCTACTGCTCTTGGTGGTGGTAATCCAGGCAATTCCTCCAGAAAGACATCAGAAAATTCGTTCACAATTCGTACATCATCCACGCTCTTCACCTCAGTTTCTAACATTTTCACATCTGCTAAAACAGCAAGACGTCATTTCTTCATGATCTTTTGTGCTTTCATGCAACTAATGAGATTCAGTTTCGAGCTACATCTCTCTCCGTAAATAATCAGTGGCTCACCATCTCCGTGTGGTATACGAAGAGCTTTATCTCCACAGATAATGTCGGCCCTTATCTTGGTCAACCAGTCCATACCGACAATAACATCAAAGCTTCCCAACTTAATGGGTATCAAGTCAATCTCGAAATCCACACCAGCTATGTTGATAATAGATCCTCGGATAATTTGGTCAACTTTCTCAAGTTTTCCATTGGCTACCTCTACAAGCATACTCTCCTTTAAAGGAACTAACGACCAATTTATTTTAGAGCAAAAGTGTCTACATACATAACTTCTATCGGCACCAGTATCAAACAGAACAGAAGCTAATATATTGTTGATAGTGAATATACCTGTAACCAAGTCGGGGTTCTCACGGGCATCCCTTGCGTTTACGTTGAAAGCTCTTCCACGCGGTGGTCCGCCATCCTTTCGCTTATTGGGACACTCATTTATGAAGTGGCCCATCTGTCCGCATTCATAGCACTTTCTCGGTCCAGTAGGGTTTGTCTTCACATTCAGGGTGGTGATCTTGCAGTCTTTGCCATATGCTCAGTCCTTTTACATTTTTCGCAGGCCACGTTGCAGTACCCGGTGTGATGCTTGTAGCATCTCTTGCACTGCAGCAGACTACCCTTGTAGTTAGAGTTCGAGCTAGTGTTCGGGTTGGGGTTGTTTCCCTTGAAACCTTCATGTCGCTTAGCCGGGTTTTGATCATAGACTCTCCCCTTGTTGTTGTCCCACTTACGCTTCTCACTGCTAACCCCCGATTCGAATTTTCCCCTTTCCGGTTCATCGCTGATAATTTGGTTCATAAAGGTGTGCGCCAGGCGCATAGCTTCTGGGACGTCAGCTGGTTTTGAAGAGGTGACATTTCCCTTAATGGTCTTAGGAAGTCCCCACAAGTACCTTTCCATTCGCTTAAACTCCGGGGTAACCATCGTGGGATACATCAGAGCTAATTCCAGATACCTACGGTTGTAACCATCAAGATCATTTCCCACAACCTTCAACTGCCAAAACTCGGCCTCCATTTTCTGTATCTCTGTCCTGGGGCAATTCTCCTCAATCATGGCCCCTTTAAATTCTTCCTACGGAGTGGCATAAGCCTCGTCAATACCCTTGGCCTGAGCAAGTGTGTTCCACCAGGTTAGTGTGCCGTCCGACAGCGTACATGAGGCATACTTTGTTTTGTTCATCTCTGAGAAGTTGCTTACATGGAACACAGATTCTAATTTCTCAAACCACCTAGTGAGACCAACTGGTCCCTCAGTACCACTAAATTTGTGGGGCTTGCAGCTTTGGAATTCCTTATAAATACAACCATTACGAATGGGCTGGTTAACTGGTGGGGCTTGGGGGTTCATTTCCGCTAAAGCTGCGGCTACTCATTCAGTGATCATTTCTTTGATATGTGCTGCTGTGGGCGTTGATCTTCCGTTGGCCATTGATGTTCTAAAATTTTTTTGACTCAAGTCAAAATCCAGTATTCAAATAATAATAATATAGTATATGGTAACCAACATGAAATCAACACAACACATGTTAATTAAGTAATGCAACTAGAGACATATATCACAAAATCATCATACAATAATGTAAATGGAACACCGTACAAATATTAAACAACACTAAGTTCCATTCATTAATAAAAAGTTGCATACATTCGCATAAGATTCGTACAATACATGAGCGAAACATGAAACTACAAACGGGATTACAATAAGAAATCTAATACAAAAGCTCTATGGTGACGGTGGGTAAAGGATGTCCATCATGTGGGACACCTGGTCCTCGAGCTCAGTTACCCGAGCACGGAGGATATCCACCTCCCTCGTCAGTTCCTCAAAAGAGGGAGAGGCTGGTGGAGCAGGCGGTGCTGATGGTGCAGGTGGTGCCGGTGGTGCAGATGATACTGGTGGAGCTGGTGGTGCAGACAGTCCAGCACCAGAAGTAGATGCTGCGTAACTGTGCGCCTTACGTATGAATGGATCAGCAGGATACGGCACAAGCCGCTTGCAGGCGGTAACTCTAACCTTCAGTCCACGTGCGTTAACGAACGACCTACCTCCATTAACCCCTGGAATAACGGTTCCATCGAAACGATAATGCTTCTTCGGTGGGGTAGAGGGTGGCTGCACGGGTGCCTCCTCAGGTTCCTCGTCGGAATCATCGTCGGAATCCTCATCGCTGGAATCGTCGGATGATGAGTCGTCGGATGATGAGTCGTCGGAATCATCGGAAGGTGGATGTGCTCGGCCAGTAGTCATCAGTCGGTATCTACCGGGTGGAATCGGCACAACACGTCCATCAGGAAGGCGTCTAACCCAATTATTATGTGGCAGATGAGTCTAAGTCGCTCTCTAAAATGATAACAGGTGGGATATCCGACATCTGAGCAAGGAAAAAAAACTTTTTCCATGTCAGTAAGTCATAAAGCAAGCACGTATTAGGCAAAGTAACTACGATAGTCTAGATCATCTATAGCAGTAAGTAGCATGGCGATAACGACAAGTATCATGCAATCGAAAGTAGATAATAGCATGCAGTAGTGAAATCCTGTAGTAGCATACGGCATATAGCAGTAAAAGTAAGCAGCAGCATGCAGCAAGTTTCGTAGAAACAAGTAAACTAGAAAGTTGTAGATTAGTCCTATTAGTGAATCCTACTCGGTCCGGTCTAGACTCACTAGTGCAACCTAATTCCCTACAACCAATGCTCTGATACCAAATGTGATGCCCCGTATAAAACCATCGTGTACGAATCATCAATGACAGGAACATTACAAGGTCAAATACTGTAACGACCCGGAAATTTTCGACCAAATTTAAACCTTAAACTCTATATGTTTCCGACACGATAAGCAAAATCTGTAATGTTGAGTCTAGAAAATTTGAAATCTATATTCAGGTAATCAATTACCCTTCGACTGATCTTGACGATTCACGAACAACTAATTGTAAATAGATTCATATATTTAAGTATGTATGTATATATATATATATATATATATATATATATATATATATATATATATATATATATATATATATATATATATGTGCATGAATATTAATTGTAAATATATAAGATTAAATATTTAATTGATTTATTTGAAAACATAAATTTAATATATTTAACTATATAATAAAACCTGTATATATATATATATATATATATATATATATATATATATATATATATATATATATATATATATATATATATATATATATAATGTATAGTAAAAATAAATATTAAATAATTGTAATACTCGTCTGATGTTTCGATTGATATTAAACAAGTCTAAATATAAAATTATGTGAATTTGAAAAGTAACATAGGACCATACTCAAGTTTTATCAAATTTTAAGTTTATTAAAAATATATTTGGATACTCTGATTTGAGTTTTAATACTCCGTACAGATTACTTGCAATTAAAAATAAGTATTAGATGCACCTTTTTGATCTGGTTTTAAACAGTTAATGACTGGAATAAATAAATGGACTTAAATTAAAAATTGGGGATTTTTCGGAAAAACTTTTATGTATTAACTTTTAGCAATGGACCCCGATATGATACTCGTGTTAAGGCGTCGGCACACTAATAGTATATTGATCCGTGATTATGTCACTTATTATCTAAAATCACGGTATGTTTTTGTTCTTTATCTTAATCTATAATATATAGACATATATATAAGTAAGCATATGCATATAAGCTCAACCACCGAACACCCATCTATCTCTTTCTATTATCTACAACCGTCACTCACCACCCAACCACCGTGAGCATCTACGGCCACCATACATACACCATGAATCACCACCGTGAATCCACAAACTATCTCATGTCGATTTTACTGCTACTTTGTTTCCTATTTTTTTATCCGATGAACAAGTCACCCATAACCACAAAGCTCTTATTATGATTGTTTTCTTTCGAAACCCAAAACCTGCAAACCGTTCATATTATTAATTTTATTGCTAGCCTATCCTATTTTCTGTTGCAAGCAGGCTCAACCCTCCACCTAGAACCACCTCAAACCACTATTAAACCAAAAACTTGATTGCTTTTACTACTATTACGCGTCCTAACCTGTTGCCTTGCTGTCGCACACATCTGTTTCTACTTTCTTTCGAACCAACAATTATCACAAACCTCCATTGAAGACCTTCTGCAACTTATTGTTTCTGTTTTGAACTCGCAAACAACTGCCACCATTAAATTGTTGTAGCTGCTATACGCTTTATGTTTCTGTATCAAACGATATATGAGGACAAGCTGCTTAGGTGGTGATGAAGAGAAAAAAAATAAATAAATAAATAAATAAATAAAATATGGTGGTATGATAATGCAATCATAGCTGGAAACAAGATGTGTACGTGTTTTTATTTTAGTTTAGCTGCGGGACCCGCTAATTTTCTGCTATCTCTGGTATGACGTGAATTGGGAACAGATAGGTTATAAGTTGGGCCGATTTTGATGTGGTATTGAGGAATGGGCCGAGAGTTATCATATTGAAGATTGGGCCGTAATATATATACCTATGTTTCTAATTGGGCTATTTCAAACCCACCTATTCTTGCTTACACCCGATTAGTAACCTGTCTATTTGATTTTTCTGTTTCAATCGTGTTTTGCACCCTAAACAATCGAATATCATTCGCAACCGTGAACCAGTGACCCAGCCTTAGTTGTTGTTGGACGTTATCTTCTGCTTCTATTCTATTTCGATTTTACAACGAAGATGATGAAGAAGAAAGAGAATTAAGAAACAGAAATAACGGATTAAATAAAATCTAGTTAGGAAATATTACAGAAATATAGAAATGGTGCAATGGTTGAGAGGATGTTTGGGTTGAGGTCGCCGGTTCGAGTCCCGTCATGGACAATTCTTTTTAGGAAAAGCTTCTTAGAGGGTATTCACTCCTATTTTTATTTTATGAATTTGTATTATCATTAGTATTATTATTATATTTTTATTAATATTATTACCATTTACTTTATTATTAAGATTATCATTATTATTATTTTAAAACAAATAAATATTTTTATATAATATAAAATATATTTATTACGCAAACTATATTACATTAATATTACATAAATTTTTATAAAATATTATTAATTATAATTTTATATATAATTAATTTACATATAAATATAATTTTGATACAAAATATAACCTTTTTATGTAAATATATATATATATATATAATTTATAATATAAAAAAAATGTTATATATATATACTCTAATTAAAATATTTTAATAATAATTGGATATATATAAATATTAAGTATAATAATAATATTATTTATTTACTATTAGTATATGTGTTAATATTACTTGATAAACAATTGATATAGGTTCGTGAATCCGAGGCCAACCTTATACGTGTTCCATGATGTTATATGTATTTTTACTACAAAATACATTAGGTGAGTATATAGTCCCACTTTTAAACTCTAAGTATTTCGGGATGAGAATACATGTATTTTATGTTTTACGTTATGGACACAAGTAACTGGAAAATATATTCTACGTTGAGTTGTACCACTGGCATACTTCCCTGTAGCTTGGTAACTGTTATTTACAGCGGTATTGTAAACGCGAATATTGTTGATAGATCTATCGGGCCTGACAACCCCAACCGGACTGGACGACCAGTATTCAACGGTTGCACAGTACTTCGTTTTGTGACTACACTTGGTACGGTGTAGTAAGATTTCATAATAAAGGGAATATGCGACGTGATTAAATGTTAAGTATGGTTACCAAGTGCTCAACCACTTAGAATATTTTTATTAAAATGTTTACATATGAAATCTTGTGGTCCATAGTTATAACGCTGCTAGCATCAAACCTATATATCTCACCAACTTTATGTTGACATTTTAAAGCATGTTATTCTCAGGTATGAATTAAGTCTTCCGCGGCGCATTAGCTCATATTAAAGATACTATTTGGAGTCGATCATCGCAATGGGACCAACTGTTGAAGATTTCGTCCAGGGGGATAAGGACGGGTCCTCACAAATACTATATGCTGTTTCAAAATAAGTTTACATTCATGAATATAGGTGTCATCTTAACCAACGTCAAATGTTTAACATACGAAAGTGTGCTTCTACGAATAGAAGGCATTAATAATAGTACGTGACCCAATGGTCATTACAAATTCATTGTTTCAAAAGTAACATAGTTTGAATGCAAAATAAACATTTCATATGAAGACATCTCTAATAAGCGCAGCAGGAGTCTACAAATTATGGCAACTACAGCGAAAGCAATCAAACCTTAAGCACCTGAGAAAAACATGCTTAAAACGTCAACACAATGGTTGGTGAGCTATAGTTTAAGTATAACAGTAATGTAAGGTAGGCCACGAGATTTCCGTATTTCAAAACAGTATGAAAAGTATATGTATAACCGTGGGCGCTTGGTAACTAACTTAACGTAAATGACACCCCATAAAAGTACACTTGGCGAGTGCGTAAATGACTAAACGTTACCGACCTAAGGGAAAAGTTTATGCCGTTGTATAACTCACACATATATAAAGTTTAAGTACTCATGCCTAGTATGTAAAACATAAAATGCGTATGTATTCTCAGTTCCCAAAATAGTTAAAGTAAAAAGGGATGCTATAACTCACAGTGAAAAATAGTAAAAGTCGATACGCCGGAATAGTAAGCAAGTGGTTGGTCCGAAAGGTCCTCAACCTAAGTCAGTAAATCATTCCCAAAGGTTTAAAAGTATGTAAATTAGGTCTTAAGTACCATCATCATTCATCATTAAACAAAAGGTCTAAAGTAAGTTTTAAGTCAAGACTAGGGTTTGAAACAAGGGCTGACTTCGTTTAGTCGCCACGATCTCTATACAAATGAAAATGGGGTGAGACCAGTGGCCATGGCTCCGAATGTGAGTCCCCTAGGTACTGACGAATTTCCAGAACCAAACTCATCTTCATTTGACCGTGGTGATGGTTTAAGTGCGAGTAGGTCAGAAATTTCAACACAGCATTAATAGGGTGTAGTGAATTTTGGGAGGCAATAGATCCTAAACCGTAACTCGGATTAAGGCGAGGTCTAAATGGAAAATCATCTACTCGAACCAAAATAGCTGGAAAGCAACTTTTCCAGTAGCCCAAGTTAATGATCAGTTCAAGAAATAGTAAGTAAAGGTGTTCCGGTGGGTTCTTGGTGCTTGATGCTCATCACGGTTCTCATCCTTGATGCGTATAGCTTCAAGTGTACAACTCGTTGATGTGTTTGCATCATCTTAACCAAGGTTTGACCATCATAACACTAGTGTAAGTATAAGATAAGTAGCACAACTCATTTAAGTGTTGTATGTAGGTTGATGAACCAAAGTTACATCAAGATCTTAGATCCGACACACACATGAGTTATAAAAGTAATATTAAGCTACAAACTTGAAAGTAAACTAAATAAACAAGATCTTAAGTTGTAAAACTTAGATCTTAGGTAGATCTTAAAGATCCTAGACTAGAAAGTCTAGATCTAGTGTTCTTAAGTTAGATCCTAAGTTATAGAACTTGGATCTTCACTTTAATGAAACCATAAGTTATGAAACTTAGATTTTCAACTTGTAAAATATATGTAAGCTTATAAGCTTTTATTTACAACAAAATTAGAAGACCATAAGCTATAGAAACTTAGATCCAACATAAGTGTGTGAAGTTATAACTAGAAAGTTATACTTCCATGTTCTTGAACTTACAAAGTTAACTTTTAGTTTCAAGAAATATGAGATCAAGATTAACTAGTAATACTTGACCAAATTAACTACATCACAACTTTAAAGTACTTACAAAAGAAAGAATTAAACTAAAGTACAAGTATTATGCTCATGTTTGTTTCATACTTAGGAAGATTCAAATCAAAGTTTGGATCTTAGGATTTAAGTCTACAAAACATGAACACAAGTATGTTTATGAAACTTATGAACTTTAAATCTTGAAAACATTTAAATGTAGAACCATAAACTAACAAATTTAGGTTCGTGTTCTTGGTTCTTCATCAAACAAAAGATTGAAGAAAGCAAGATTCATGGAGATGCAAACTAGGAAGTTTGATCTTTAACAACAACAAACAATAATCAAGTAATAAAACAAGTAAGAAGTAAATCGATGATGATGATGTATGTTTCGGTTTTTAAGAGAAAAAGAATGAGAAAATAAAGTTTGTTTACTTACAAACTAGAGAGAAAAGCTTGGAGAAATGAAAGTGTAAGTAAGTGTGTGTGAAAAATGAAATAAGATACAACTAAATAAGTAACAAAATTTGAAAATGGAACTCCCCTCCCAAGCTCCCAAAACCGTCGGCCATGGGCTCAAAGGGGAAGGTCAATGGCTCACTTTCTTGTGTTGGGAGGTGGTAAAAGCTAGAAATGGATTAAAGTTAAGTTGCATGGGAGCTTGGTGCAAGCATGCTTGTGACAAGTCTCTTCATCATTAACTTAATTAATCTAAGTTTATCATTAATAAAACACTAGCTTAAAAGTGGGATTACTTAGTCCATTAAGAAGGTAGGGTGGGTTTCCAAGTCCAAATCCTTTAATAAAGGCCCAAGTCCAAGTATGTAACAATTAAATAAATAAAGCCCAAGTAGTTACCTAGTTACATTAGTTAATTAAAAATGATTAATAATAATTAATCGTGAACGTAAATAATATTCGAAATATTATTCATGAAATGTACGCGTGTCACAAAGACAAGACGGACCATGTAAAGTCAATTACGATAACAAGTAAATGTATAAAAATACATCTAATAAAGCGCAAGTATTAATAAATATTAATAATTATACGTTGGAAAATCCAGGGTTGTTACCTCTTCTACACCCACATTTTCCTGCGTAGTGATTGACGCGCATATTGGTTCTGCGTCTGCAGAGGTCATTGTTGAAATTCCCTTACAAGTTACGAATTTCACCATTCCATGTATTTTTAAAGAGATGACACGAAATTTACACATCTTAGTGCGTCCTAAGAGCACATTAAAGCGAGAAGTAGGTCGCATAACATACAAGTTTAATGATGCTTATCGTGTTAATTATAGGCTCTTCTGATAATCCGCAGTGTTGTACTCGCAGAAATGTTATTGGCGCAAACTGTCATTTTTCCAATGTTTCCTCAGCTTTTCGCTTATGTGCATTGTTGTTCGCTTGCACCATGTAATTCCTTGAATCTCTTGCAAATTCTCCTTTTTGCCTACGATATTTGCACCCAAATTCTTAACCGCAAGAGCCTTTTGCTCTTGTTGCATATTTGCGCCAACATTTGGCATTTTTAAGTATTTTTCCGATTAGGTGTAATCATTGCATTTGTTGTGCTTGGTGTCTTGTCAAGTAGCAGGTAATCAAGCTTTCCTTGCATTATTGCGTTAGCAATCAATTCAACCAAGTCGCGATATATGTTCGTGTCATGACCATAATCATCTTGAAAAATATAGAAATTTGATTTATCGCGCCTAGTGTTTTTAGACAGTGGTGGCGGATCAGGGAAAGTTCTAGTAATACGCTCTTGCATTAAAATTTCCTTTGCCGTTTTTGATAATGCATGGATGATACTGAATGAATCATTGCTCCATTTTCTAGAATAATTGTGATCGCGATTGTTGTAACCATGGTTACCATTTTATCGTTGTCGATCATTACGCGCGTATCCTCTATTGTTATTTCTTTGCCAATATCCTGATCTTCAATTATTATCGCGATAATTGTCCTGATTACCCTCACGGTAAGAGTCATGATTATATCGTTAATTCTTCTCTTTTACACAATTAACATTATGCGTAATATTGTTGTCTTCTCCGTAGCGAATGTAATCATAAGTTTCTTGCATAAATTTTGCAAAAGTTTTCGGCACATCCCCTTCGCAATCATTGGACTAGCGTAGGATGTTTCTGCCGATTGATAGCATGAACAAAACCTGAAATTTTTTTGTCATCGTGCAAGTTAGGTAGCTTTTGGCATTCATAAGTGTAGCGTGTGAGTAAACCACAAAGTGTTTCCTTAAATCCTTGCTTAATATCATGGAACTCAATGTGCGTTTTCTTCTGCGGCAAGAGATTTTGGAATTGTAAAACAAAATTTTCGCAAACATTAATAAAACTAACGATGCTTCACGCATTCAAGTTATGAAACCATTCCCAAGCAAGTCCTTGTAGAACCATAGGAAAAACACGACACATAACTGGTTCATCCCAATTGTATGTACTTACCGCACTTTCAAACCGTTGAAAAAAATCTAATGGATCCGTTAACCCTGAGTATATGCCCAATGTTGTGGGCACAATTGGTAGCGTTGTGATTGGATAATCTAAAATGTGCGGCATAAACTATTCCGTTACTGAAGTGATTTATGTCGCTTTTTAGTGCGTGTTTATTTGCTATCGGCGCAATATTTTTCAATCATCTTCTGAATAACATCAGGTTCAAACTTTTGATGTGATTAAGCATATTTTCACGAGGTCAAGGTGAACCTACGCTTGAGGGCATAATAGGGTTTAAGGACTAACAACATTCGGACCTCCGACGCTTAGTCGTGGATAACCCACATCGGTATCATTTCGATTCCGACAGGGTGGCCGATTTGAGAGTCCAGCAACAACCTAGCATACAAGGTTGAGTGGCCCAAAGACATGAAGATTTTATAGTTTGAGTCATACCTGAAAGTCTTTAAGATCGTATGAAACTTTGTTCGTACAGTGAAGATATGTATGCTATTGTTTACGTATGAATAAACGAGTATGTTTTTAGGGTTTATGATCTATGTATTTATAGGCTCACAAATTAGGGTTTCGATAGAATCTCTTCCCTAATTAGCTTTCGTTATTTAAGGAATAAAATCTAAATTAATTATACCGTACATTCTTCTAGAATATATTGGACCCTCATGCAAGTATTCGAAACTCGCATCAGATGGTATAGGAGCATAGAGTGCGACTATACCCGTACCATTTAGCTTACACGACAATTTGTGTACGGTTCAGGGCTTTGGATGCGTAATCCGCATAGTCTTGCGGATATGCGTATCATTAAGTCCCCTCAGTTCGATGTTATATACAATGAAAATTAGTGTATGACGTCGAACTAGTAAGAAAGTGTACACATAATGAACCACAACAACACCTTTGAACCAAATTAGCATGCTTAATAATTCCGCTAAAAATCCTAGTAGGATTTCAGATGTAACCGGACAGTGCATAAGATTATTTAAATATATATGCGTAACCGGATACTGTATTAGCATTAAATGCAATGTATGCGTGCAGTCACCAAACTGTCTTTTCGGCTGCATTTCCTGTACCCGAGGTGATAACTGTCACTGTTTATTGTAAAGGTAATGATTGTAATTATGCAACATGCTAACGTGCACCGGACATCTTAACAAGGTTTTTAGCTTAAGATTGATACACGTGTACGGCTACCATTATACCCTTGTTACTTTTCAACTCCCATATTTTCTCTATAAATAGGATTTTGAATTTTTCGTATCTCTCAATCTTTTCCCTTTTAAATCATTTAACCCTTTTCATCTTCTCTGCAAAAACTTGTTCTTGATTGTAAAAAAGGTATATTTCATACTCTTATACTTTGCATTATACGATGTAATTCTAGTTACGTTTTTTTATGTATCATTCATATGTTGTTCTGATTTTGACATTGTAGATGAAGTTGGAATCTTACGCACCCATTCCTACCACTGACTCCGGTAACCATTCCAGTTCGCCGGTCAGTCATTCAGACACAATACCTTCACTATACCAAACTCCTGATACCAGAATCTTGGGTAACCACAAAAGGTTACATGATGAAGGTATTGATTTCAACCGTCTGACTTTTTATTGAATATTGACTTTAAGTTTTTATACGCCATGTTTATCGTATTTGTAGGTCCAAGTGGTGTATCCCATCACTCCAAGCGTGTATGCCCGAATCCTGATGATTCATATTTACTGATTCTGAATGCGAATGACTTCATGAAGGTTCCTCTTCCAGTGTTTGCATAACAGTTCTCTTTTTTACAATCATATGCCCCTCAGCAGTTAATGCAGAAATTCTCAGCGCTTTCACCTTTCGAAGAACTTTATATGGATACGCAATCGACACTGTTTAATTTTTCCAAGGATCTGAATCGTTTGCAACTTAAATCTACTGCGCTTGCTCATCCACCACCGCCTTTATCAACAGAATCATCCAAGATAAATGCCTTGCAAGAGGACAATGCAAAGCTAACTGCCCAACTTGTGGTTGCTGTAACTGCGCACGTGCAGGCAGAAGAGCGGATCAATGTGCTGATGTTTAAAAGGCAGCAAGAGGAGGATCAGTGCTGAAAAAAGATTTATGAAGCTTGAGATTGCGTCATTGTCTGCGAAACTGAAGGAAGCAGAGGGTCATGTCGTGTTTTTAAACGAAAGCTTCAGCGACTGGATTTCAGCCCAAGAATCGTGGGGTGCCAAGCATGGTGCTATAAAGGAGGAGTATGACATTCTCTGACGGGGTCTTCCAACTATAATCCAGCATGCGATTGACTGCAAAGTGGTTGAGCAGCGTTTTAGCGCAGCTATGGTTGCTGCTCGTGCTTATGAGCGTACCCACTTTTGGAATCTCCCATGAAATGTTCGTACCTCCTGTGATTCCCCCCAACGTTGCTGAGCTGCTCACTGATGGAGCCAAGAAAAAATGTGAAGAAGCTTGTGCCCAACTTCAATAAATCCCGATCCCCCATCTACAATTTCTCATCAATGATCTTACCATCTCCGCGCAAGAGATAATCAATGACAAACTCGACTGAGTTTGTTATGTTACCCAGAATGGATATTATCTATCCATGCTTGGGTGGTGTTTTTTACTAGTGAGGGATGGGCCTTGCAATCTTGGAGGTTTCGCATCCCTATATGATATTTTTCTTTTATGTTTAAGGCAGGGTATGCATCTGATCGCTGCGTGCGAGGATGGCATACTCTCCTTAGTTTAGGGCAAACGTTCCAGCCAATGCCACTCCCTTTTTTATTTTTTATATTAGAGTATATTAGGTCAAATTTTGGTACATGTCCCGCTTTTTTGATAAGCGGTTGACTTTATATCTTCTAACTGTAATTTGTTAGCTTTGATTGAATATAATTCGATATCTCTTTTGGTTAAAGTGCAATTTATTACGTTTTTATGAAATCACTATGGCAGTTATAATGATTCACCAGAATTTTATGTATTCAATAACTCTTAATTAGAATAAATGCCATGACTTCATGATGGGAGCGACCCTTCAATCATTTCATGATCTTTTTATTCATGCGCTAAAAATCCAATGTTATACGCAAAAGGAAGCAAACCAATGCTTATAAGTTTATACTCAAGACTTTTATAAAAATTTTTATAAGTATGTAGGCATATACAATCCAATGTAATTTACCCGTGCTATAGACAAACCAATGTCTATACTCAAGAGTCTTCCGGCCATGCCAATGTCCAGGTTATTTAAACAAGTAAACCAAACTTGTGTTTTATAGTCTGGACAAGTATCCGTCTTGCGCGGTGTACGAGCGTTTGAAACAAACCAATGTTTTACTACTGTCACCATTAAAAATAGTATTAGTAACCAAAATAAACTATGCCACTTGAGACTCGGAGTATGTCCCTGTCCAGCTTAATGGGCATGCAATCAACAAATGAAAAATTCACAAGTTATTGGCTTAAATTGCATGATTCAATTTATTTCAACATATCACTTGACCAACACTTAGTTGTCATGCTTTACAATGGAAAATAAAAATTTACATAATAAAAACTTTAAACAGTTATCTGGGATGATCAATCCCTCTGTAGTTTTTTCATATGTAGCACCGTTTCAGTGTTTGCGCATGCCAGGTGCGTTTTATTGTTTTTTCCATCTAAACTTGCTAGTCGATATGCCCCTGTATCGCTTACGCCAATAACCTTGTATGGTCCTTCCCATTTAGGTCCAAGTTTACCCGTATCCTCTGCTCTGCTTGCTTCGTTTTTTTGCCACACCAAGTCATCCAATTTGAAAGATAATGGTTGCACGCGCTTATTATAGTAGCTTGCGATTCTTTGTTTGTTGATTGCTTCTATTATGTCCACCATTTCCATGCGCTATTCAACTAAGTTTAGATTTACACGCAGTTCTTCTCTATTGCTACTTTCATCAAAGGAAGCTATGTGCATAGTTGGTACGTTTATTTCGGCGAGTATTACAGCCTCGGACCCGTACACCAAACAGAAAGGTGTTTCATTGGTTGCGTCTTTTGGAGTTGTGCATTGTGCCCATAGTACACTCAGTAGTTCATCTATCCAACCCCTTCGGCATAATCCAAGCCTTGCTTTAATTCCTAACACGATGTCACGATTTGTGACCTCACACTGACCATTCGCCTGGGGATGTGCGACTGATGTGATTGTTTGCTTTATGTTCAGCTCTTGGCACCAGTCGCTAAATGGATTGCCTTCAAACTGTGTACCATTGTCACTTACTATTTCATTTGGTAACCCAAACCGACAGACAATATTTTCCCATACAAAATTTCGGATTTGCTTGCCCGAAATTGTTTTCAACGGTTTAGCTTCTACCCATTTTGTAAAATAATCAATGGCCACTACCAAAAACTTTACACCTCCTAGTCCTATGGGGAACATGAAATGTCCCGTTCTTATTGATTAAAAACGTTCCATATTAATTGATTTCGTTGCGAGGTTTTGACCTCTATATGAGACGTTTTTCAAAGACTGCATTCATTTTTAAACAAACCATAACCTTTATTTCATCAATAAAGGTTTAAAAAGCTTTACGTAGATTATCAAATAATGATAATCTAAAATATCCTGTTTACACACGACCATTACATAATGGTTTACAATACAAATATGTTACAACAAAATAAGTTTCTTGAATGCAGTTTTTACACAATATCATACAAGCATGGACTCCAAATCTTGTCCTTATTTAAGTATGCGACAGCGGAAGCTCTTAATAATCACCTGAGAATAAACATGCTTAAAACGTCAACAAAAATGTTGGTGAGTTATAGGTTTAACCTATATATATCAAATCGTAACAATAGACCACAAGATTTCATATTTCAATACACATCCCATACATAGAGATAAAAATCATTCATATGGTGAACACCTGGTAACCGACAATAACAAGATGCATATATAAGAATATCCCCATCATTCCGGGACACCCTTCGGATATGATATAAATTTCGAAGTACTAAAGCATCCGGTACTTTGGATGGGGTTTGTTAGGCCCAATAGATCTATCTTTAGGATTCGCGTCAATTAGGGTGTCTGTTCCCTAATTCTTAGATTACCAGACTTAATAAAAAGGGGCATATTCGATTTCGATAATTCAACCATAGAATGTAGTTTCACGTACTTGTGTCTATTTTGTAAATCATTTATAAAACCTGCATGTATTCTCATCCCAAAAATATTAGATTTTAAAAGTGGGACTATAACTCACTTTCACAGATTTTTACTTCGTCGGGAAGTAAGACTTGGCCACTGGTTGATTCACGAACCTATAACAATATATACATATATATCAAAGTATGTTCAAAATATATTTACAACACTTTTAATATATTTTGATGTTTTAAGTTTATTAAGTCAGCTGTCCTCGTTAGTAACCTACAACTAGTTGTCCACAGTTAGATGTACAGAAATAAATCGATAAATATTATCTTAAATCAATCCACGACCCAGTGTATACGTATCTCAGTATTGATCACAACTCAAACTATATATATTTTGGAATCAACCTCAACCCTGTATAGCTAACTCCAACATTCACATATAGAGTGTATATGGTTGTTCCGAAATATATATAGATGTGTCGACATGATAGGTCGAAACATTGTATACGTGTCTATGGTATCTCAAGATTACATAATATATAATACAAGTTGATTAAGTTATGGTTGGAATAGATTTGTTACCAATTTTCACGTAGCTAAAATGAGAAAAATTATCCAATCTTGTTTTACCCATAACTTCTTCATTTTAAATCCGTTTTGAGTGAATCAAATTGCTATGGTTTCATATTGAACTCTATTTTATGAATCTAAACAAAAAAAATATAGGTTTCTAGTCGGAAAAATAAGTTACAAGTCGTTTTTGTAAAGGTAGTCATTTCAGTCGAAAGAACGACGTCTAGATGACCATTTTAGAAAACATACTTCCACTTTGAGTTTAACCATAATTTTTGGATATAGTTTCATGTTCATAATAAAAATCATTTTCTCAGAATAACAACTTTTAAATCAAAGTTTATCATAGTTTTTAATTAACTAACCCAAAACAGCCCGCGGTGTTACTACGACGGCGTAAATCCGGTTTTACGGTGTTTTTCGTGTTTCCAGGTTTTAAATCATTAAGTTAGCATATCATATAGATATAGAACATGTGTTTAGTTGATTTTAAAAGTCAAGTTAGAAGGATTAACTTTTGTTTGCGAACAAGTTTAGAATTAACTAAACTATGTTCTAGTGATTACAAGTTTAAACCTTCGAATAAGATAGCTTTATATGTATGAATCGAATGATGTTATGAACATCATTACTACCTTAAGTTCCTTGGATGAACCTATTGGAAAAGAGAAAAATGGATCTAGCTTCAATGGATCCTTGGATGGCTCAAAGTTCTTGAAGCAAAATCATGACACGAAAACAAGTTCAAGTAAGATCATCACTTGAAATAAGATTGTTATAGTTATAGAAATTGAACCAAAGTTTGAATATGATTATTACCTTGTATTAGAATGATAACCTACTGTAAGAAACAAAGATTTCTTAAGGTTGGATGATCACCTTACAAGATTGGAAGTGAGCTAGCAAACTTGAAAGTATTCTTGATTTTATGAAACTAGAACTTTTGGAATTTATGAAGAACACTTAGAACTTGAAGATAGAACTTGAGAGAGTTCAATTAGATGAAGAAAATTGAAGAATTAAAGTGTTTGTAGGTGTTTTTGGTCGTTGGTGTATGGATTAGATATAAAGGATATGTAATTTTGTTTTCATGTAAATAAGTCATGAATGATTACTCATATTTTTGTAATCTTATGAGATATTTCATGCTAGTTGCCAAATGATGGTTCCCACATGTGTTAGGTGACTCACATGGGCTGCTAAGAGCTGATCATTGGAGTGTATATACCAATAGTACATACATCTAAAAGCTGTGTATTGTACGAGTACGAATACGGGTGCATACGAGTAGAATTGTTGATGAAACTGAACGAGAATGTAATTGTAAGCATTTTTGTTAAGTAGAAGTATTTTGATAAGTGTATTGAAGTCTTTCAAAAGTGTATAAATACATATTAAAACACTACATGTATATACATTTTAACTGAGTCGTTAAGTCATCGTTAGTCGTTACATGTAAGTGTTGTTTTGAAACCTTTAGGTTAACGATCTTGTTAATTGTTGTTAACCCAATGTTTATAATAACAAAAGAGATTTTAAATTATTATATTATCATGATATTATGATGTACGAATATCTCTTAATATGATATATATACATTAAATGTCGTTACAACGATAAACGTTACATATATGTCTCGTTTCAAAATCATTAAGTTAGTAGTCTTGTTTTTACATATGTAGTTCATTGTTAATATAATTAATGATATGTTTACTTATCATAATATCATGTTAACTATATATATAACCATATATATGTCATCATATAGTTTTTTACAAGTTTTAACGTTCGTGAATCACCGGTCAACTTGGGTGGTCAATTGTCTATATGAAACCTATTTCAATTAATCAAGTCTTAACAAGTTTGATTGCTTAACATGTTGGAAACATTTAATCATGTAAACATCAATCTCAATTAATATATATAAACATGGAAAAGTTCGGGTCACTACAGTACCTACCCGTTAAATAAATTTCGTCCCGAAATTTTAAGCTGTTGAAGGTGTTGACGAATCTTCTGGAAATAGATGCGGGTATTTCTTCTTCATCTGATCTTCACGCTCCCAGGTGAACTCGGGTCCTCTACGAGCATTCCATCGAACCTTAACAATTGGTATCTTGTTTTGCTTATGTCTTTTAACCTCACGATCCATTATTTCGACGGGTTCTTCGATGAATTGGAGTTTTTCGTTGATTTGGATTTCATCTAACGGAATAGTGAGATCTTCTTTAGCAAAACATTTCTTCAAATTCGAGACGTGGAAAGTGTTATGTACAGCCGCGAGTTGTTGAGGTAACTCAAGTCGGTAAGCTACTGGTCCGACACGATCAATAATCTTGAATGGTCCAATATACCTTGGATTTAATTTCCCTCGTTTACCAAATCGAACAACGCCTTTCCAAGGTGAAACTTTAAGCATGACCATCTCTCCAATTTCAAATTCTATATCTTTTCTTTTAATGTCAGCGTAGCTCTTTTGTCGACTTTGGGCGGTTTTCAACCGTTGTTGAATTTGGATGATCTTCTCGGTAGTTTCTTGTATAATCTCCGGACCCGTAATTTGTCTATCCCCCACCTCACTCCAACAAATCGGAGACCTGCACTTTCTACCATAAAGTGCTTCAAACGGCGCCATCTCAATGCTTGAATGGTAGCTGTTGTTGTAGGAAAATTCTGCTAACGGTAGATGTCGATCCCAACTGTTTCCGAAATCAATAACACATGCTCGTAGCATGTCTTCAAGCGTTTGTATCGTCCTTTCGCTCTGCCCATCAGTTTGTGGATGATAGGCAGTACTCATGTCTAGACGAGTTCCTAATGCTTGCTGTAATGTCTGCCAGAATCTTGAAATAAATCTGCCATCCCTATCAGAGATAATAGAGATTGGTATTCCATGTCTGGAGACGACTTCCTTCAAATACAGTCGTGCTAACTTCTCCATCTTGTCATCTTCTCTTATTGGTAGGAAGTGTGCTGATTTGGTGAGACGATCAACTATTACCCAAATAGTATCAAAACCACTTGCAGTCCTTGGCAATTTAGTGATGAAATCCATGGTAATGTTTTCCCATTTCCATTCCGGGATTTCGGGTTGTTGAAGTAGACCTGATGGTTTCTGATGCTCAGCTTTGACCTTAGAACACGTCAAACATTCTCCTACGTATTTAGCAACATCGGCTTTCATACCCGGCCACCAAAAATGTTTCTTGAGATCCTTGTACATCTTCCCCGTTCCAGGATGTATTGAGTATCTGGTTTTATGAGCTTCTCTAAGTACCATTTCTCTCATATCTCCAAATTTTGGTACCCAAATCCTTTCAGCCCTATACCGGGTTCCGTCTTCCCGAATATTAAGATGCTTCTCCGATCCTTTGGGTATTTCATCCTTTAAATTTCCCTCTTTTAAAACTCCTTGTTGCGCCTCCTTTATTTGAGTAGTAATGTTATTATGAATCATTATATTCATAGATTTTACTCGAATAGGTTCTCTATCCTTCCTGCTCAAGGCATCGGCTACCACATTTGCCTTCCCCGGGTGGTAACGAATCTCAAAATCGTAATCATTCAATAATTCAATCCACCTACGCTGCCTCATATTCAGTTGTTTCTGATTAAATATGTGTTGAAGACTTTTGTGGTCGGTATATATAATACTTTTGACCCCATATAAGTAGTGCCTCCAAGTCTTTAATGCAAAAACAACCACGCCTAATTCCAAATCATGCGTCGTATAATTTTGTTCGTGAATCTTCAATTGTCTAGACGCATAAGCAATCACCTTCGTTCGTTGCATTAATACACAACCGAGACCTTGCTTTGATGCGTCACAATAAATCACAAAATCATCATTCCCTTCAGGCAATGACAATATAGGTGCCGTAGTTAGCTTTTTCTTCAATAACTGAAACGCTTTCTCTTGTTCATCATTCCATTCAAATTTCTTCCCTTTATGCGTTAATGCAGTCAAGGGTTTTGCTATTCTGGAAAAGTCTTGGATGAACCTTCTGTAGTAACCAGCTAGTCCTAAAAACTGGCGTATGTGTTTCGGAGTTTTCGGGGTTTCCCACTTTTCAACAGTTTCTATCTTTGCCGGATCCACCTTAATACCTTCTTTGTTCACTATGTGACCGAGGAATTGAACTTCTTCCAACCAAAATGCACACTTTGAAAACTTAGCGTACAATTCTTCCTTCCTCAATACTTCTAACACCTTTCTCAAATGTTCACCGTGTTCTTGGTCATTCTTTGAGTAAATAAGTATGTCATCAATGAAAACAATGACAAACTTGTCAAGGTATGGTCCACACACTCGGTTCATAAGGTCCATGAACACAGCTGGTGCATTAGTTAAACCAAACGGCATGACCATAAACTCGTAATGACCGTAACGTGTTCTGAAAGCAGTCTTTGGAATATCATCTTCTTTCACCCGCATTTGATGATACCCGGAACGTAAGTCAATCTTTGAATAAACAGACGAGCCTTGTAGTTGATCAAATAAGTCGTCGATTCTCGGTAGTGGGTAGCGGTTCTTGATGGTAAGTTTGTTCAACTCTCGGTAGTCGATACACAACCTGAATGTACCATCTTTCTTCTTGACAAACAAAACAGGAGCTCCCCACGGTGATGTGCTTGGTCGAATGAAACCACGCTCTAAAAGTTCTTGTAATTGGCTTTGCAGTTCTTTCATCTCGCTGGGTGCGAGTCTGTAAGGAGCACGAGCTATTGGTGCAGCTCCTGGTACAAGATCTATTTGAAATTCAACGGATCGATGTGGGGGTAATCCCGGTAATTCTTTCGGAAATACATCGGAAAATTCTTTTGCAATGGGAACATCATTGATGCTCTTTTCTTCAGTTTGTACTTTCTCGACGTGTGCTAGAACAGCATAGCAACCTTTTCTTATTAGTTTTTGTGCCTTCAAATTACTAATAAGATGTAGCTTCGTGTTGCCCTTTTCTCCGTACACCATTAAGGGTTTTCCTTTTTCTCGTATAATGCGAATTGCATTTTTGTAACAAACGATCTCCGCTTTCACTTCTTTCAACCAGTCCATACCGATTATCACATCAAAACTCCCTAACTCTACTGGTATCAAATCAATCTTAAATGTTTCGCTAACCAGTTTAATTTCTCGATTCCGACATATATTATCTGCTGAAATTAATTTACCATTTGCTAATTCGAGTAAAAATTTACTATCCAAAGGCGTCAATGGACAACTTAATTTAGCACAAAAATCTCTACTCATATAGCTTCTATCCGCACCCGAATCAAATAAAACGTAAGCAGATTTATTGTCAATAAGAAACGTACCCGTAACAAGCTCCGGGTCTTCCTGTGCCTCTACCGCATTAATATTGAAAACTCTTCCACGGCCTTGTCCATTCGTGTTCTCCTGGTTCGGGCAATTTCTAATAATGTGGCCTGGTTTTCCACATTTATAACAAACTACATTGGCATAACTTTCTCCGACACTACTTGCTCCGCCATTACTCGTTCCGACACCATTTGTTCCTTTCGTTCTATTAACCCCTGGTCCGTAGACCTCACACTTCGCCGCGCTATGACCATTTCTTTTACACTTGTTGCAAAATTTGGTGCAGAACCCCGAGTGATTCTTTTCACACCTTTGGCATAGTTGCTTCTGATTGTTGTTGTTGTTGCGGTTATTATTGTTGTTGGGATGATTGTTGTAGTTGCTGTTGTTGTTGTTGTTGTTGTTGTTGTTGTTGTTGGGCCGTTTGTTGTAGTTGCGATTGATGTTGCGATTGTTGGGATAATTGTTGCGATTATTGTTGTAATTGCTGTTGTTGTTGTATTGGTGATTCTTATCACCGTTTTCCTCCCACTTTCTTTTGACTTGCTTCACATTGGCCTCTTCAGCAGTCTGTTCTTTAATTCTTTCTTCAATCTGGTTCACTAGTTTGTGAGCCATTCTACATGCCTGTTGTATGGAGGCGGGCTCTTGTGAACTTATATCTTCTTGGATTCTTTCCGGTAATCCTTTCACAAACGCGTCGATCTTCTCTTCCTCATCTTCGAATGCTCCCGGACACAATAGGCACAATTCTGTGAATCGTCTTTCGTACGTGGTAATATCAAATCCTTAGGTTCGTAACCCTCTAAGTTCTGTCTTGAGCTTATTGACCTCGGTTCTGGGACGGTACTTCTCGTTCATCAAGTGCTTGAATGCTGACCACGGTAGTGCGTACGCATCATCTTGTCCCACTTGCTCTAGATAGGTATTCCACCATGTTAACGCAGAACCTGTGAAGGTATGCGTAGCGTACTTCACTTTGTCCTCTTCAGTACACTTACTTATGGCAAACACCGATTCAACCTTCTCGGTCCACCGTTTCAATCCGATCGGTCCTTCGGTTCCATCAAATTCCAAAGGTTTGCAGGCAGTGAATTCTTTGTAGGTGCATCCTACACGATTTCCTGTACTGCTAGATCCAAGGTTATTGTTGGTATGTAGCGCAGCATGTACTGCGGCTATGTTTGAAGCTAGAAAAGTACGGAATTCCTCTTCATTCATATTCACGGTGTGTCGAGTCGTCGGTGCCATTTCCTTCAAAATAGTTAAATGGAACAAGTTAATCATACAGAATATTAAGAGTAGTTAATAGTATTTCGTAGCATAATATGAACTCATTTATAAAAGCTTTTTCTTCATATTAGCGTTTTATAAGTTTAAATTCGGGTAGTACCTACCCGTTAAGTTCATACTTAGTAGCTAATATACAATTCAACTACTACAATTCTATATGAAAAACTGATTATAATAATATTTCGCGTTCAAACTTTTATACAATATTTTACAAACTTACAATACCGCTTATTTTACATAAAGCATGAAATATAGCACACAATAACTTTGATACAAGATAGTTGTGAAGACAATTCTAGCTAGTACACAAGTCGTTCAGCAAAGGCAATAAAGACACGTAATTCATACGTCCAGAAACAAGTCATGCATTCTGGTTTTACTAGGACTACTTCCCATCCTTGGTCTTGTGCAACATAACCGTTATGGCCGTTGATAAGACAGCGTGTTGTAACGTCATCAAAGGGATGAGGGTTACGTAATGTCCAACAGTCCCGTAATAATCTAAAAACCTCATTTCTTACCCCAATTACCGACTCCGTCACTTGTGGAAACGTTTTGTTTAATAGTTGTAGCCCGATGTTCTTGTTCTCACTTTGGTGAGAAGCGAACATTACTAATCCGTAAGCATAACATGCTTCTTTATGTTGCATGTTAGCCGCTTTTTCTAAATCACGAAGTCCAATATTCGGATATATTGAGTCAAAATAATTTCTTAACCCGTTGCGTAAAATAGCATTTGGGTTCCCCGCAATATATGCGTCAAAGTAAACACATCGTAACTTATGGGTTTCCCAATGTGATATCCCCCATCTTTCAAACGAAAGTCTCTTATAAACCAAGACATTCTTGGAACGTTCTTCGAATGTCTTACAAACTGATCTCGCCTTAAATAGTTGTGCCGAAGAATTCTGGCCGACTCTAGACAAGATTTCATCAATCATGTCTCCGGGTAGGTCTCTTAAAATATTGGGTTGTCTATCCATTTTGTGTTTTTAAACTGTAAAATAGACAAGAGTTAGATTCATAAAAAAAATACTTATTAATACAAGCAATTTTTACATATATCATAAAGCATAAGAACACTATATTCCATATATTACACCACACGAATACAACTATCTTATTCCGACTCGCTCGTTTCTTCTTCTTCGGTTTTGGTTCGTTTTGCCAAGTTTCTAGGGATATATGATGTTCCCCTAATACGAGCCATCGTTGTCCACATTGGTTTAGAAAAACCTGGTGGTTTAGAGGTTCCCGGGTCATTGTTACAACTTAAGGACTTCGGGGGTTGACGATACATATAAAGTTCATCGGGGTTGGAATTAGATTTCTCTATTTTTATGCCCTTTCCCTTATTATTTTCTTTTGCCTTTTTAAATTCAGTTGGGGTAATTTCTATAACATCATCGGAATTCTCGTCGGAATCCGATTCATCGGAGAATTGGTAATCCTCCCAATATTTTGCTTCCTTGGCGGAAACACCATTGACCATAATTAACTTTGGTCGGTTGGTTGAGGATTTTCTTTTACTTAACCGTTTTATTATTTCCCCCACCGGTTCTATTTCTTCATCCGGTTCCGATTCTTCTTCCGGTTCCGATTCTTCTTCCGGTTCCGACTCTTCTTCCGGTTCCTCTTCGGGAACTTGTGAATCAGTCCACAAATCATTCCAATTTACATTTGACTCTTCATTATTATTAGGTGAGTCAATGGGACTTGTTCTAGAGGTAGACATCTATCACATAATATCAAACACGTTAAGAGATTAATATATCACATAATATTCATATGTTAAAAATATATAGTTTCCAACAAAAATGTTAAGCAATCATTTTTAAAGAAAACACGGTCGAAGTCCAGACTCACTAATGCATCCTAACAAACTCGATAAGACACACTAATGCAAATTTTCTGGTTCTCTAAGACCAACGCTCGGATACCAACTGAAATGTCCCGTTCTTATTGATTAAAAACGTTCCATATTAATTGATTTCGTTGCGAGGTTTTGACCTCTATATGAGACGTTTTTCAAAGACTGCATTCATTTTTAAACAAACCATAACCTTTATTTCATCAATAAAGGTTTAAAAAGCTTTACGTAGATTATCAAATAATGATAATCTAAAATATCCTGTTTACACACGACCATTACATAATGGTTTACAATACAAATATGTTACAACAAAATAAGTTTCTTGAATGCAGTTTTTACACAATATCATACAAGCATGGACTCCAAATCTTGTCCTTATTTAAGTATGCGACAGCGGAAGCTCTTAATAATCACCTGAGAATAAACATGCTTAAAACGTCAACAAAAATGTTGGTGAGTTATAGGTTTAACCTATAT
Source organism: Rutidosis leptorrhynchoides (assembly GCF_046630445.1). Lineage (NCBI taxonomy): Eukaryota > Viridiplantae > Streptophyta > Magnoliopsida > Asterales > Asteraceae > Rutidosis > Rutidosis leptorrhynchoides. The sequence goes on from NC_092333.1 coordinate 201,364,863, forward strand.
ATATCAAATCGTAACAATAGACCACAAGATTTCATATTTCAATACACATCCCATACATAGAGATAAAAATCATTCATATGGTGAACACCTGGTAACCGACAATAACAAGATGCATATATAAGAATATCCCCATCATTCCGGGACACCCTTCGGATATGATATAAATTTCGAAGTACTAAAGCATCCGGTACTTTGGATGGGGTTTGTTAGGCCCAATAGATCTATCTTTAGGATTCGCGTCAATTAGGGTGTCTGTTCCCTAATTCTTAGATTACCAGACTTAATAAAAAGGGGCATATTCGATTTCGATAATTCAACCATAGAATGTAGTTTCACGTACTTGTGTCTATTTTGTAAATCATTTATAAAACCTGCATGTATTCTCATCCCAAAAATATTAGATTTTAAAAGTGGGACTATAACTCACTTTCACAGATTTTTACTTCGTCGGGAAGTAAGACTTGGCCACTGGTTGATTCACGAACCTATAACAATATATACATATATATCAAAGTATGTTCAAAATATATTTACAACACTTTTAATATATTTTGATGTTTTAAGTTTATTAAGTCAGCTGTCCTCGTTAGTAACCTACAACTAGTTATCCACAGTTAGATGTACAGAAATAAATCGATAAATATTATCTTGAATCAATCCACGACCCAGTGTATACGTATCTCAGTATTGATCACAACTCAAACTATATATATTTTGGAATCAACCTCAACCCTGTATAGCTAACTCCAACATTCACATATAGAGTGTATATGGTTGTTCCGAAATATATATAGATGTGTCGACATGATAGGTCGAAACATTGTATACGTGTCTATGGTATCTCAAGATTACATAATATATAATACAAGTTGATTAAGTTATGGTTGGAATAGATTTGTTACCAATTTTCACGTAGCTAAAATGAGAAAAATTATCCAATCTTGTTTTACCCATAACTTCTTCATTTTAAATCCGTTTTGAGTGAATCAAATTGCTATGGTTTCATATTGAACTCTATTTTATGAATCTAAACAAAAAAAATATAGGTTTCTAGTCGGAAAAATAAGTTACAAGTCGTTTTTGTAAAGGTAGTCATTTCAGTCGAAAGAACGACGTCTAGATGACCATTTTAGAAAACATACTTCCACTTTGAGTTTAACCATAATTTTTGGATATAGTTTCATGTTCATAATAAAAATCATTTTCTCAGAATAACAACTTTTAAATCAAAGTTTATCATAGTTTTTAATTAACTAACCCAAAACAGCCCGCGGTGTTACTACGACGGCGTAAATCCGGTTTTACGGTGTTTTTCGTGTTTCCAGGTTTTAAATCATTAAGTTAGCATATCATATAGATATAGAACATGTGTTTAGTTGATTTTAAAAGTCAAGTTAGAAGGATTAACTTTTGTTTGCGAACAAGTTTAGAATTAACTAAACTATGTTCTAGTGATTACAAGTTTAAACCTTCGAATAAGATAGCTTTATATGTATGAATCGAATGATGTTATGAACATCATTACTACCTTAAGTTCCTTGGATGAACCTACTGGAAAAGAGAAAAATGGATCTAGCTTCAATGGATCCTTGGATGGCTCAAAGTTCTTGAAGCAAAATCATGACACGAAAACAAGTTCAAGTAAGATCATCACTTGAAATAAGATTGTTATAGTTATAGAAATTGAACCAAAGTTTGAATATGATTATTACCTTGTATTAGAATGATAACCTACTGTAAGAAACAAAGATTTCTTGAGGTTGGATGATCACCTTACAAGATTGGAAGTGAGCTAGCAAACTTGAAAGTATTCTTGATTTTATGAAACTAGAACTTTTGGAATTTATGAAGAACACTTAGAACTTGAAGATAGAACTTGAGAGAGTTCAATTAGATGAAGAAAATTGAAGAATTAAAGTGTTTGTAGGTGTTTTTGGTCGTTGGTGTATGGATTAGATATAAAGGATATGTAATTTTGTTTTCATGTAAATAAGTCATGAATGATTACTCATATTTTTGTAATCTTATGAGATATTTCATGCTAGTTGCCAAATGATGGTTCCCACATGTGTTAGGTGACTCACATGGGCTGCTAAGAGCTGATCATTGGAGTGTATATACCAATAGTACATACATCTAAAAGCTGTGTATTGTACGAGTACGAATACGGGTGCATACGAGTAGAATTGTTGATGAAACTGAACGAGAATGTAATTGTAAGCATTTTTGTTAAGTAGAAGTATTTTGATAAGTGTATTGAAGTCTTTCAAAAGTGTATAAATACATATTAAAACACTACATGTATATACATTTTAACTGAGTCGTTAAGTCATCGTTAGTCGTTACATGTAAGTGTTGTTTTGAAACCTTTAGGTTAACGATCTTGTGAAATGTTGTTAACCCAATGTTTATAATAACAAAAGAGATTTTAAATTATTATATTATCATGATATTATGATGTACGAATATCTCTTAATATGATATATATACATTAAATGTCGTTACAACGATAAACGTTACATATATGTCTCGTTTCAAAATCATTAAGTTAGTAGTCTTGTTTTTACATATGTAGTTCATTGTTAATATAATTAATGATATGTTTACTTATCATAATATCATGTTAACTATATATATAACCATATATATGTCATCATATAGTTTTTTACAAGTTTTAACGTTCGTGAATCACCGGTCAACTTGGGTGGTCAATTGTCTATATGAAACCTATTTCAATTAATCAAGTCTTAACAAGTTTGATTGCTTAACATGTTGGAAACATTTAATCATGTAAACATCAATCTCAATTAATATATATAAACATGGAAAAGTTCGGGTCACTACAGAACATCCCCACTATGTCAATTGCCCATTTGCAGAATGGCCATGGAGATGCGACCGGTATCATTGGATGTCGCGGAGCCTTGTTTACCGGTGCGTGAAGTTGACACGACTGACATTTGCGTATCACTTCTGCAGCATCTCTGTACATTGACGGCCAATAATATCCAAGTCGCATTATTTTGGATGCAACTGTCTTGTGTCCCGAGTGCAAAGCGCACATTCCCTTGCGCACTTCCCGTATGATCGACTCTGCTTGAGTTGGATTAAGACACCGCAAATGGGGTCCCAGGAAAAACTTTTTGTATAGAATTCCTTTATCTAAAAAATACATTGGTGCTTTCATCTTAATCTTTCTTGCTTCTATTGAATCTATCGGCAATGTACCTTTGTTCAGAAATTCTACTATCGGTGTCATCCAACTCTGCTCCTCTTCTTCAACTGCGGCAGATACACCGTCTGGCTCGATGGATTTTACCTTCACTTCCTCGACCCATATTTCTTTCTTAAAATGGCTGAATGTTAAGGCGGCTAACTTACTAAGCGCATCCGCCTTTTTATTCAACGTTCTTGAAACCTGAGTTATCTGGAATAAATCGAAGTCCACCGCGAGCTCTTGCACAATTTTCAAGTACTTTTGCATCGATTCATCATGTGCTTCAAATATCCCATTGAATTGGTTTGCAACTAACTGCGAATCAACATATACTGACATCTCTTTTACCTCCAGATATTTTGCTACCCGCATTCCGAATAACAACGCTTCATACTCAGCTTCATTGTTTGTTACAGGGAAGCTAAAGTGAAGCGCGAAGGTATATTCTTCTCCTTCTGGACTTTTTAGGACTATTCTTGTAGTGACCCGAACTTTTCCATGTTTATATATATTAAATGAAATTGATTTTTACATGATTAAGTATTTCTAACATGTTAAGCAATCAAACTTGTTATGACTTGATTAATTGAAATAGGTTTCATATAGACAATTGACCTCCCAAGTTGACCGGTGATTCATGAAAGTTAACACTTGTAAAAACTATATGATGACATACATATATATATATATATATATATATATATATATATATATATATATATATATATATATATATATATATATATATATATATATATATATATAGTTAACATGACATTATGATAAGTATGTACCTCATTAAGTATTTTAACAATGAGTTATATACATAAAAATGAGACTATTAAATTAAGAAACTCGAAATGATATATATAACGATTATCGTTATAACAATGTCTTACTAAATACATATGAATCATACTATGATATTGTTACACTATGTTTAAATATGATAATTAATAAGTAAACATATCATTAAGTATATTAACAATGAACTACATATGTAAAAACAAGACTACTAACTTAAGGGTTTCGAAAAGAGACATATATGTAACGATTATCGTTGTAACGACATTTAACTGTATATATATCATACTAAGATATATTAATATATCATAATATCATGATAATGTAATAATTTAACATCTCTTTAGATATAATAAACAATGGGTTAACAACATTTAACAAGATCGTTAACCTAAAGGTTTCAAAACAACACTTACATGTAACGACTAACGATGACTTAACGACTCAGTTAAAATGTATATACATGTAGTGTTTTAATATGTATTCATACACTTTTGAAAGACTTCAAGACAGTTATCAAAGTACTTCTAATTAACAAAAATGCTTACGATTACATCCTCATTCATTTTCATCAACAATTCTACTCGTATGCACTCGTATTTGTACTCGTACAATACACAGCTTCTAAATGTATTTACTATTGGTATATACACTTCAATGATCAGCTCTTAGAAGCCCTTGTGAGTCACCTAATACATGTGGGAACCATCATTTAACATCTAGCAAGAAATATCTAACAAAACAACAAACTAATGGAGCCTATATGGAAGGCCTAAGTTCACGTGATGATGGAGTACCACAAACACATTCACTTTGCAATTTTCTTGAATCAAACTACTCTCTCTCAAGTGTTCTTCCATTGTTCTAAGTGTTCTTCATCATCTGCATCTAAATCTAGCTCAATCTAGTTCATAAATCCATACATAAACCAAGTTATAAAACAACTACTCAAGAACACACCAACAACACTTCCAAGTTTGCTAGCTTACTTCCAATCTTGCAAATCCACTTTGAGTGATCATCCAACCTCAAGAAATCTTTCTTATTTATAGTAAGATATCTTTCTAATACAAGGTAATACTCATATTCAAAATTTGATTCAATTTCTATAACTTTAACAATCTTATTTCAAGTCAAAATCTTACTTGAACTTGTTTTCATGTCATGATTTTGCTTCAAGAACTTTCAAGCCATCCAAGGATCCTTTGAAGCTAGATCTATTTTTATCATTTCCAGTAGGTTTATCCACAAAACCTGAGGTAGTAATGATGTTCATAACATCATTCGATTCATATATATAAAACTACGTTATTCGAAGGTTTAAGCTTGTAATCACTAGAACATAGTTTAGTTAATTCTAAACTTGTTCGCAAACAAAAGTTAATCCTTCTAACTTGACATATAAAATCAACTAAACAAATGTTCTATATCTATATGATATGCTAACTTAATGATTTAAAACCGGAAAACACTAAAAACACCGTAAAACCGGATATACGGCGTCGTAGTAACACCGCGGGCTGTTTTGGGTTAGTTAATTAAAAACTATGATAAACTTTGATTTAAAAGTTTTTCTTCTGGGAAAATGATTTTTCTTATGAACATGAAACTATATCCAAAAATCATGGTTAAACTCAAAGTGGAAGTATGTTTTCCAAAATGGTCATCTAGACGTCATTCTTTCGACTGAAATGACTACCTTTACAAAAATGACTTGTAACCTGTATTTCCGACTATAAACTTATACTTTTTATGTTTAGATTCATAAACTTAATTCAATATGAAACCAAAGCAACTTGAATCACTCAAAACGGATTTAAAACGAAGAAGTTTTGGGTAAAACAAGATTGGATAATTTTTCTTGTTGTAGCTACGTGAAAATTGGTAAAAAATCTATATTAATCATATCCTAGCTAACTTATATTGTATTATACATGTATTCTAATATTTTATGTAATCTTGGGGTACCATAGACACGTATGCAAATTTTTTGACATATCATAACGACCCATCTATATATATTATTTGGAACAACCATAGACACTTTATATGCAGTAATGTTTGAGTTAGCTATACAGGGTTGAGGTTGATTCCAAAAAATATATATACTTTGAGTTGTGATCTAGCCGAAGACGTGTATACACTGGGTCGTGAATTGAGTCAAGATAATATATATCAATTTATTTCTGTACATCTAACTATGGACAACTAGTTGTAGGTTACTAACGAGGACAGCTGACTTAATAAACTTAAAACATTAAAACGTATTAAAAATGTTGTAAATATATTTTGAACATACTTTGATATATATGTACATATTTGTTATAGGTTCGTGAATCGACCAGTGGCCAAGTCTTACTTCCCGACAAAGTAAAAATCTGTGAAAGTGAGTTATAGTCCCACTTTTTAAATCTAACATTTTTGGGATGAGAATACATGCAGTTTTATAAATGTTTTACAAAATAGACACAAGTACGTGAAACTACATTCTATGGTTGAATTATTAAACCGAATATGCCCCTTTTTAGTCTGGTAATCTAAGAATTAGGGAACAGACACCCTAATTGACGCGAATCCTAAAGATAGATCTATTGGGTTCAACAAACCCCATCCAAAGTACCGGATTGTGACGATCCGGAAATTTCCGACCAAATTTAAACTTTAATCTTTATATTATTCCGACACGATAAGCAAAGTTTGTTAAGTTAAATCTCAAGAATTTTAAACTGTGTTCATACATTCATTATAACCTCGACCAAATTCCGACGATTCACGAACCGTTATATATGAAATTAAAAAATATATTAAATGATTGAATTATCAGAAACATTGAATTATGATTACAAGTCTCTGTTGAGAGGTCCACTATGATTTGAGAAAATCTATTCCTCTTAACGATATTCAGAATAATTTGTAAAGCTATTTATAAATAAAAACAAAAAGTGTCATTTACGAAAGGTAGACAAAAGTTAGTGGAGAATTGGTTTCCATAATATTCTATTAATTTAGTTTCAAAAGTACAAAAAACGTTTTCAGTTTAAAAAAAGAACTTTATTATTAAAACGTATATATCTTTTATAAATATATAGAACCACTTTTGACAACTCATTACTTAACCAGTTTGATAAAGATAAAGATATTTATATTTTATTTTATTAAATATATATAATGATTTAAATTAATATTATATATACTTATACGCGTATTATACGTATATAGTTTTATACTTTTACTATACTTTAACTTTACCTTTACTTTACTTTTATTTTACTTTAACTTTAATAATTCAATTTAATAATTCATACTTTAATAATTCACTTTAATAATTCCTACTTTAATAATTTACTTTAATAATTCACTTTAATAATTCATACTTTAATAATTCACTTTAATAATTCAATTTAATAATTCATACTTTAATAATTCACTTTAATAATTCACTTTAATAATTCATACTTTAATAATTCACTTTAATAATTCATACTTTAATAATTCATTTTAATAATTCATACTTTAATAATTCACTTTAATAATTCAAAAATCTGTTATAAATAGAATTCAATAGGTTTCATTATTTCATAGAAACTTGAAAATATATTTCTCTAAACTCTCTCAATCGAATTACATATATATATTTTCTTTGTATTATTTCAAGATATTATTAGTATACATAAAATATTACGACGGAGTGCTGTCCGAGTGATTTCAAAATAGTTTTTTTGAATGAGTCGAAGCTAAGGAAATTATGGGTTATAGCTATGGAGGTGATGGGTATGGTTCATGGGTATGCTCGTGAGGTCAATCTAGTGTTTATCATCTCCGTTGCGTCTACGTACTTTCCTGCAATATTGAATCTCAATATTGATACGTTCGTGAATCCGAGTCCAACCTTGCACTTGTTAAATGACATTATATGTATTTTTACTACGAAATACAGTATTGTGAGTTTCATTTGCTCCCTTTTTAATTGCTTTTGCAATATATATTTTTGGGCTGAGAATACATGCGCTGTTTTATAAATGTTTTACGAAATAGGCACAAGTACTAAAACTAATTCTACGTGGGTTTAAACCAGAAATATACCCTTAGCTTGGTAACATTAAACTACTTGTCTATGTACGGTAGGCGCGAATCCTAAAGATAGATCTATTGGGCCTGACAAACCCCATCCTGACCATGGGATGCTTTAGTACTTCGAGGTTATTTTAAACACACCTGATCTGGTGTACTTCAGAGGGTAAAACATGAACGTTAAGGCTTTTTACCGGGTGCCTACAACTTATAGAATACTTTTATACACTTGCGAGTGTACATATATTTATAAACGGAAATCTTGTGGTCTATTAATATATTTAAATGATTGTTATGATAAACCTATGAACTCACCAACCTTTTGGTTGACACTTTAAAGCATGTTTATTCTCAGGTATTAAAGAAATCTTCCGCTGTGCATTACCTCATTTTAAGGATATTACTTGGAGTCATTCAAGGCATATTTTGAAAGACGTTGCATTCGAGTCATTGAGTTCATCAAGATTATTATTAAGCCAATTATAGTTGGATGTATTATGAAATGGTGTGCATGCCGTCAACTTTCGTTGTAAAGGAAGTTTGTCTTTTAAAAACGAATGCAATGTTTGTAAAATGTATCTTATAGAGGTCAAATACCTTGCGATGTAATCAACTATTGTGAATCGTTTATAATGTATATGAACGGGTCCTTTCAGTTGGTATCAGAGCGGTGGTCTTAGCGAACCAGGTCTGCATTAGTGTGTCTAACTGATAGTCGTTAGGATGCATTAGTGAGTCTGGACTTCGACCGTGTCTGCATGTCAAAAGTTTTGCTCATCATTTTTGTCGGAAATTATCTTCTTATCATTCTTAGTCTAGACACATCTTATTGCATTGATTGCATGAATAGTGTATAGACAAAATTCATATCTTAGCGTATCTGCTAATTCATATCTTAGCGTATCTGTTACTGTAAACTTTGCCTGACATATTCCGTAAATTCCTCCGTAATCTACGAAACCTTTTGCTCTATATAATTAGAATACCACATGATAGCCGGAAAATCATTTCATATCGAAAAATTCTTTATTCAATCGTACGAAATGGAATTCGTCATTAGTTCAAGTCCCTCGGATTCCGAAATGGAATCCCACTCAAGTTTCGAAAGAAGTGTGACCGGAATGGATCAACCAATTAGTCATCATCTATTCTGGATGAATTGGGGATGGGTTCGTAGCGTCCTTAATCATTGGAGACAAGAAGAAGGTGATCCCTTCCATCCACCACATTGCCCTCTTGGCGAAGAACCTGAAGCACTTACCGGCGAACCTATTCGAAACACCATTTTCTCTCTCATTTCCAGAGAATCTCGTCATGATTATATACTACACCAAATTCTAGATCTTATTTATCCGCTCGTCCGAACCGACAATCACCCCGGTGTAATAGAAGAAGTCAACGAGCTTCGCGCTCGGGTAGTGGCTTTGGAGAATATGGTGCAAAGGTTACAAACACCAGCAGCAGCACCAACAACATAACCAGTACCACCATCAACAACATCAACAGTACCATTACCACCACCAACAACAACCGCATCGCAAACCTCAACTTCACAATCTGTCCCATGACCATCAACGTCATACGCCCTGTAGATACTAAGGAATACCACAACGATGAAGTATTGATTCATAACTTCATTGGGAAAACATTCTATGGCGATTATGTAATTTCTAAAGTTTAAAAATTATCTATCCTAGCCTTAACCATAAATTAAGTGAGTTTAATTTAATATTAACTCATTAAATCAATATTACATCTGAAGAAATATACACATATATTTCCATAAAGACTGTAATAAAATTCTTTTGTACAAAATATTAATTGTGACAATTTTTTTTAACGGGTAGGTAATACCGAGAGATATATAAATTCACAATTAATATGTTACATTCTTCGAATCTGATTCAGCAAATCATCCATTATACTCCCTACTTTCACAACAATATACATTCTTTTATAGAAATCAAAACAACCATACTCATTCAAAAATCTAATTACATATTCTGATTTTGAAATCGCCGAATTCAATTCAAGTTATAACCGGTATCATCACTCTTAGATTCTTACATCTTTCAAAGCTATACTTTAACTTCAAAACTGTGTTAGAACATCGTATGTATATTAATGATTATAATCTGTGTTCAAGCCCTTCGAAATAACTGAAGACACTTCAAATAATGAACAATCGAGATGATGATCCAACCACATGTTATCCACAGTTACGTACCTGAAAAACTCTTGAAACCAAAGTCATAATTTAACATGTATCCATGTCAGACCTTTTGGCATTTACTAGCTAAAATAACTTTTCAATCCCTTCTAAAAATAGACGATTTTGTCACAGCTCCAGCAAACCAACTTCAATTGTTCAATCGAATAAGCCTTATTATAATGATTACCTCTTCATCAATATTACCGGGGAACCTTTCATATCTCGCCACATTAGCAGTAAACTTATTAATAACTTCATTGATCTTTTACTTTCCGAAAAATCTTTATATTTATCAAAACCCCATCATTTACTCATCTGCATCTTGTAACGAGAATTTCCATACGAATCATCGGAAATTAGCAATCAGTATTTTGAAATCTCGCAGCGTGTCTACACCAACAATTATATGTGTCTATCTTCTGGACTTATATACTTTGAATGTGAAGTTTCTGAAAAACACCCTAAACTGCGAACTAGTTCTCGAAATACTGATGAAGCAGCAAAAACTATAAATGACCTTAACAGTAAAAAGTTTGATGATAAAGAGTAGTGTGTTGGCAAAGCTCAGAAAAAGAGAATATTTGGTACTGAAAAATACGGATTGAGCAAACCATGAAGAAGGCTGTGGATAAATCACAAGGACGAAATCTACCTTCAAAGAATCCAAATAATTCCGTGTCTGCTGAAGTCATTATCGAATACCTTGCTCCTGACTCTATACCCTTACGGACAATATTCTTCATCATCCTCTGATATTAGAAATTTTAAGATATCATCGTATCTTTCATTATAAATATCCTCCATATTTCTGAAGATATTTCCATAATTATTCTTATCTGAAATCATTTACCTCTTCGTGCTGTCTGTATTACATCATAAAAGAAACTATTTTAGTTTCTAAATTCTGAAACTTTCGAATTTAAAATAGGAATATTTTTGAAGTAGTGTTGTGAACTGAAGCATGAACTAGTATAATATAATGACACTTGATCAACGTGATTATATTACAGTAAGTCATGATGAGTTTCTAAATGGAACGTGATGATTCACAGATCATAACGTCATCATGTGCTATGTTACACGACTCTTGTATTCTCTTTAACCTCTAAAATATCAAGAAAATATTTCTTGATGATTCGGCCTTTTTCGAGGTATTCTAGTAATTTGACAAGTCAAGATCGTGCCATTACAATTTCCTTTTTAGAACATTAACAATGTTCATTCCGAAATTCATATATGCGAATTCTGGACCATTACAAGCGGTGCTTAATCGCAAGAAGAAGAAATGAAAGGACAAAACTCCGAAATAGAAATTGGGGTATAAATCGCAGCAAATAAAAGAGAGCATTAATTGGGGATGACAATTATTATAGAAGAAGCAAGGACTTTGAAATATAAGGGAAGATATAAAACCCAACAACAACCCAGAAATCACAAACCGTATATATCAATGCATATAGCAATATAAAGACACAGGAGAACTAAAAACACTATAAAACCAAGAGTATAGTAGAAGTAAATAGATTCTTTCGGAGGCAGATGAAAAAGAAGAGCGACAGATATGAAAGTGAGGAGTATATCAAGAATCAGCACTGGATGAAGCATATTGACAAATACTTTAAAATATGAGTTGAGAAGGTGTGAGTTGTAAGAAAACAAATGAGGTGGATTTATAGTGAAATATCCGATAGAGAAATCAAAATGGATTATCGCATTAATTCGAAGAGGATCATAATTTCCTTAATCGCCGAATAATCAAATCCAATATAGATTACAAAGATTTTCTTTTCGGAGATCAATCGTGATGACGTCAAAAGATACGACGAATCAATATTATCTTATTTCATTCATTTACGATAACTTCACTCACACGTTTCTATTAATCGAATTATTTTATCCATTCTTCTTGAACATGATAAAACTCTATAATCATTATAATAACATTCTCATTGTTAGTCATGACGACCTCTATCAAATTTCGGGGACGAAATTTCTTTAACGGGTAGGTACTGTGACGACCCGGAAATTTCCGACCAAATTTAAACTTTAATCTTTATATTATTCCGACACGATAAGTAAAGTTTGTTAAGTTAAATCTCAAGAATTTTAAACTGTGTTCATACATTCATTATAACCTCGACCAAATTCCGACGATTCACGAACCGTTATATATAAATAGATATGTATATGTATATATATATTATAACTTGAGAATATTAATAAAGTATTAAACGTATAATACCTTACACGAACGTATTTGTTTCAATATGATTTTCAATGAAATTAAAAAAATATATTAAATGATTGAATTATCAGAAACATTGAATTATGATTACAAGTCTCTGTTGAGAGGTCCACTATGATTTGAGAAAATCTATTCCTCTTAACGATATTCAGAATAATTTGTAAAGCTATTTATAAATAAAAACAAAAAGTGTCATTTACGAAAGTTAGACAAAAGTTAGTGGAGAATTGGTTTCCATAATATTCTATTAATTTAGTTTCAAAAGTACAAAAAACGTTTTCAGTTTAAAAAGAACTTTATTATTAAAACGTATATATCTTTTATAAATATCTAGAACCACTTTTGACAACTCATTACTTAACCAGTATGATAAAGATAACGATATTTATATTTTATTTTATTAAATATATATAAGGATTTAAATTAATATTATATATACTTATACGCGTATTATACGTATATAGTTTTATACTTTTACTATACTTTAACTTTACCTTTACTTTACTTTTATTTTACTTTAACTTAAATAATTCATACTTTAATAATTCAATTTAATAATCCATACTTTAATAATTCACTTTAATAATTCATACTTTAATAATTCACTTTAATAATTCACTTTAATAATTCATACTTTAATAATTCACTTTAATAATTCACTTTAATAATTCATACTTTAATAATTCACTTTAATAATTCACTTTAATAATTTATACTTTAATAATTCACTTTAATAATTCACTTTAATAATTCATACTTTAATAATTCATTTTAATAATTCATACTTTAATAATTCACTTTAATAATTCAAAAATCTGTTATAAATAGAATTCAATAGGTTTCATTATTTCATAGAAACTTGAAAATATATTTCTCTAAACTCTCTCAATCGAATTACATATATATATTTTCTTTGTATTATTTCAAGATATTATTAGTATACATAAAATATTACGACGGAGTGCTGTCCGAGTGATTTCAAAATAGTTTTTTTGAATGAGTCGAAGCTAAGGAAATTATGGGTTATAGCTATGGAGGTGATGGGTATGGTTCATGGGTATGCTCGTGAGGTCAATCTAGTGTTTATCATCTCCGTTGCGTCTACGTACTTTCCTGCAATATTGAATCTCAATATTGATACGTTCGTGAATACGAGTCCAACCTTGCACTTGTTAAATGACGTTATATGTATTTTTACTACGAAATACAGTATTGTGAGCTTCATTTGCTCCCTTTTTAATTGCTTTTTCAATATATATTTTTGGGCTGAGAATACATGCGCTGTTTTATAAATGTTTTACGAAATAGGCACAAGTACTAAAACTAATTCTATGTGGGTTTAAACTAGAAATATACCCTTAGCTTGGTAACATTAAACTACTTGTCTATGTACGGTAGGCGTGAATCCTAAAGATAGATCTATTGGGCCTGACAAACCCCATCCTGACTATGGGATGCTTTAGTACTTCGAGGTTATTTTAAACACACCTGATCTGGTGTACTTCAGAGGGTAAAACATGAACGTTAAGGCTTGTTACCGGGTGCCTACAACTTATAGAATACTTTTATACACTTGCGAGTGTACATATATTTATAAACGGAAATCTTGTGGTCTATTAATATATTGAAATGATTGTTATGATAAACCTATGAACTCACCAACCTTTTGGTTGACACTTTAAAGCATGTTTATTCTCAGGTATTAAAGAAATCTTCCGCTGTGCATTAGCTCATTTTAAGGATATTACTTAGAGTCATTCATGGCATATTTTGAAAGACGTTGCATTCGAGTCATTGAGTTAATCAAGATTATTATTAAACCAATTATAGTTGGATGTATTATGAAATGGTGTGCATGCCGTCAACTTTCGTTGTATAGAAAGTTTGTCTTTTAAAAACGAATGCAATGTTTGTAAAATGTATCATATAGAGGTCAAATACCTTGCGATGTAATCAACTATTGTGAATCGTTTATAATGTATATGAACGGGTCCTTTCATGGATGCTTTAGTACTTTGAATTCATCATGTCCGAAGAGTGTCTCAGAATGATAGGAGTGTTGGGATTTAACAAGTTTGATAAGTCTTAAAACCTTTTAAGAATCTTAATAAACGGAAGCGTATAATTATCAAATTTTACTTGTTGAACTTTAAGCCAATTAAAGCTAAATCCCAATAGGATCAAGTTGTGAAATAATGCTTACAAATTACAAGAAAGGATAAGAGTGTTATACCTCCTCAAATCAAATTTGAGGGTTGCTGAAAATGAGCAGAAAACTGATGGAATTGATGGTGATAAGAGCTCCAACTTGAACCTACAAGTGTGCAAAACTCCAACCCTTTAATGTACCAATACACCCTAAAGTTGTTAGACCTTAATCACCTTTAAAACCAAGCTTTAAGACCACTTCTTTGGCCTTTAAAAAACTGATCAGCAGCAACCTGTTCTGAGCATAAACAATGATGAACTTGAAGGCTAATATGCTTCTAACTTGAAGCTTCAAGTGTGTTATACCCCAAACTTATAACCAACACCCTTAGTTTTGGTTAGGATTTGTTCAACACTTGCAATGAGCTTCAAAGTCACTCAAGAACACTCTCTTTTCCCTCTATAATTTCGGCCAGCTACAGCCCCTCAAGAGAAGAATGTGTTTTTATTCTATTTGTAACCTTTGAATGCATGTAGTCATATATTCCTTGAGTCAAAGCATGGGTAGATTAAATAAACATATGTATGTGATATTGTGTCATCTTAAAAGTATCAAAATGGAGCATGGGTGAGACCCTTGGTCCCTTCAAAAACCGTCCCCCATGGGGAATTGTCTCAAAATTATGTAACTTGCAATTAAGGAAAAACTTGTTACATATTATGCCATGCCCTTTTTTTTACTTATGTTCTATAAATCCCTTTTATAAAATTGTATCACAACATAACTATTTAATCTTGCAAATAATTAAATGCTTATCACATAAATCATCCAAATAATTTATCTCAAGTAATGACATCTTAGAAAAACCGATTTTCTAAAATCCAAGTGTTGCGTATTCAATTAATGATCCATTCATTAAGAATAAATACGGTTAAGGTGTCGGTAAGCTTGTTATTGGGTATGACCCGACTTGGATCATAACACATTAGCCACATTAATTTAATATGTCTCTCGGGCATATGAAAAACCTTCCATCTCCCACTTGCACGAGAAACATAAGAAATTAATGCAAGTGACGGATACCACCTAACGACCGTCCATCACTCCCAATATGTTATGACTTTGTGCCATTCAATAACATCATCCCTTTCGAGTTCCCATCTCAAATATGAATAGGTGAATCTTTTCATTATATCCTTTCATCCTAGATGTCATGTTAAATCCAAAAGACACAGAATGATCACTCTCTTTTAGATCTAACTTTATCAGGCCTTAGACATCTGACTCTCAACGAATAAGAGGGACAAATTCCATCTTGACTACATACGTCCTAAATATATACCTTGCATTATACCTGAGCTCTTCCTTATGAACTACCATATTTCAGAATAGCGAAGGAAAGAATCAAGGCACGATACTTGGTAAATATCTGAACCCAATATGTATCTCAGGTCAGAGGATACAATGATATTCGCCTTTACTCAAGATTACATGTGATCAACCACAAAGGCTCTATTCAGTAAATCTTGAGAGCGGGTCTTCCAATATTTGTATCCCACAAATATCTATGAACCTTGGTTGCAACCTTGCACCACATTCATCTCGTGAATGTATACCAATCCGAGTTCATAATAGTCTAAACCTCACATTTGCTCCCACAAACGTGATTGACTACGGAATTTAGAATAATTACTTATTCATGGATAAAATATGCAAAATAGGAACATAACTCAAAATAAATTAATACCATAATTACATTAGTGAGTTTGAACAATTTCGTTCCATTACAATACTTAAAACAGATAATTACCAATCACTAGAATATCGAAGCCCTAATGCACAAACATGTCCTGCATGTTTTGATCCATGTAAGAGCTTCGTGAGAGGATCCGCTATATTAAGATCTGTGTGAACTTTGCGAATACATATCTTTCCCTTTTCAACTTCATCCCTTATGTAGTTGAATCTCCGCTCAATGTGACGGGTCTTTTGATGAGCACGAGGTTCCTTGATTTGAGCAATCGCACCCTCGTTGTCACAAAAGATCTCAAGAAGGTCCTGAATGGAAGGGACTACTCCTAAGTCGTCGATGAATTTCTTCATCCATGCAGCTTCCTGAGCTGCCAATGATGCGGCGATGTACTCCGACTCTGTAGTGGATAGAGCAACAACATCCTGTTTTGAACTCTTCCAAGAGACCGCACCTCCATTTAATGTGAAGACATAACCGGATTGTGATGGAGAATCATCTCGATCAGTTTGGAAACTCGCGTCTACGTAACCCTTTACAGCGAGTTCCTCCTCACCAGACCCATATATCAGAAACATATCCTTAGTCCTCCTAAGGTATTTCAATATACTTTTAACAGCAATCCAATGACTGTTTCCTGGGTTATTCTGGTATCTACTTGTCAGGCTAAGAGCGTATGACACATCCGGTCTAGTGCATATCATTGCATACATGATTGACCCAATGGCAGAAGCATATGGGACCTTTTTCATTCTCTCCTGTTCATCTTTCGTGGTGGGGCATTGAGATGAACTGAGAAGTGTTCCCTTTTGAATAGGTACCAAACCTTTCTTAGAGTTCTCCATCTTGAACCTTTTCAAGATCTTTTCAATGTATGCACTTTGATTTAAACCTATCAGTTTCTTGGATCTATCCCTGTAGATCCCAATCCCCAAAACGTATTGTGCTTCTCCAAGATCCTTAATGGAGAAGCATTTGCCTAACCAAGTTTTAACACCTTGCATTGCCGGAATATCATTTCCAAATAACAATATATCATCCACATATAGTACAAGGAACATGATAGTGCTCCCACTAGCTTTCTTGTATACACAAGCTTCATCACCATTTTTAATGAAGCCAAATTTCTTGGCCTCCTCATTAAAACGATGATTCCACATTCTAGATGCTTGTTTCAATCCGTAGATTGACTTCTTTAACTTGCATACCTTTTTAGGATATTTCGGATCAACAAAACCCTCAGGCTGAACCATATAGACATCTTCCTCAAGATGTCCGTTTAGGAAAGCGGTCTTGACATCCATCTGCCATATTTCATAATCATAATGAGCAGCAATGGCAAGTAATATCCTAATAGACTTTAGCATCGCCACAGGCGAAAAAGTTTCATCATAGTCAACCCCTTGAGTTTGAGTGAAACCTTTTGCTACAAGTATAGCTTTATATGTATCCAAGTTTCCATGTATGTCGGTTTTCATTTTGAACAGCCATTTACAATCAACTAGCCTAGAGCCAGGAGGTTGCGCAACAAGTTCCCAAACTTGGTTGTCATACATGGATTGCATCTCAGCGTTCATGGCTTCCTGCCATTTATCTTTATCAATCCTTGATAAAGCATCTTGGTAGTTTATTGGTTCATCCAAATCAACCACATAGCAACCATCCATGAGAAAGCCATATCTCTCAGGAGGATTACTAATCCTACCAGATCTGCGAACGTCTTATGTATTTTGATCATCCATCTGATCACTCTCAACATTTTCATGTTGAGTGCTAGTGTCAGCCAATTGTGTATCATCTACTTGATCTTGAACCTCTTCAAGATCTATCTTCCTTTCACTTTTGCCTTCCATTAGGAACTTAGTTTCAAGGAATTCAGCCTTCCGAGCAACAAATACATTTTGCTCGGTTGGATCATAGAAATAGTATCCCATATCATCCTTGGGATATCCTATGAAGATACACTTCGTGGATCGAGCATTCAACTTATTAGGGACGTAACGCTTAGGATAAGCTTCACATCCCCATACCTTTAAGTATGATAGAGATGGAGGTTTTCCAAACCACATCTCATGAGGTGTTCGTTCCACTTTCTTGGTTGGGGCCATATTTAAAATACGAGCCGCAGAGCATAGACAATAACCCCAAAATGATAGAGGTAACGAGCTTCTAGCCATCATAGATCGAACCATATCCATTAGGGTTCGGTTCCTCCTTTCGGAAACTCCATTAAGTTGTGGTGTCCCGGGTGGAGTAAGTTGCGAGATAATCCCACAACTTCTAAGATGATCTCGGAAAGCATCACTTAGGTATTCACCTCCTCTATCGGTACGAAGTACCTTGATTGTCTTATTGAGTTGATTTTGTACTTCGTTTTGATATACCTTGATTGCCTCAAAAGTTTCGTCCTTGTGTCTTATTAAGTAGACATATCCGAAACGACTGATGTCATCAATGAAAGTAACGAAGTATCTTTCACCATTCCTAGTTATGGGCTTAAAGGGTCCACATACATCCGAGTGTATTAATCCCAATAAGTCCTTAGCCCTTTCATAGGTCCCTTTGAAAGGTGCTTTAGTCATTTTGCCTTGTAAGCAAGACTCACATACATCAAACGAGTCTAGTTCGTTTGATTTCAAAAGTCCATTCTTTTGAAGTGCATGCATTCGGTTCTTGTTTATGTGACCAAGGCAACAATGCCATAAGTAGGAATCACTCAAATCCCTTTTGAGTTTCTTGGTGTTCGTATGGAACATTGAGCTACTGCATGAAGTGTCATTATGAACCAATTCATAAATACCATTCGAAGGCGAAGCCTTAAAATAGAACACATTATCTAAAGAAACATGGATGTCATCATTAATGAAATTAAGATTAAAACCATATTGTTTCAAACGGGATACAGAAATAATGTTTCGAGATAAATCGGGTGCATACAAAACATTTTTCAAAATAAGCTCCAAACCACTTGGTAGCTTTAAAACAAAGTCTCCTTGAGCTTTCACTTGCACCCTTGCTCCATTACCCATGAAGAGACTTGTCGTTCCCGCTTCTCGATCACTTCTTTTGAACCCCTGCAAAGAATTGCAAATATGAGTTCCACATCCTGTGTCTAATACCCATGTATTAGAAGAAGTAATACTAAGCTTAATGTATACCATATATACATTACCTGAGGTTTGCCCTGCATCCCTCTTTTCCTTCACCTCCTTAAGGTAGACCGGGCAGTTTCGTTTCCAGTGACCCATTTCACCGCAACCGAAGCACGGATCTTCCTTGGGGTTAGCTTTACCGGCAACCTTTTGCTTCTTGTTGTTGGTTGGGGTAACCATCTTCCCCTTTCCCTTGCCCTTGCCTTGGTAGGCGGGTCCTTTCCTCTTAGCCGCCTTTGGCTTAGAAGTGTTATGGTTTTTGGACCCGCCTTCATTGATCGTAAACACGGGTGAAGCCCTTTTTCCCATGGTTGCTTCTGCCGTCTTAAGCATGGCATGTAATTTTCCAATGCTTTTATCCCAACCATTCATGTTATAGTTTAACACGAATGTGTCAAACCTCTTTGACAATGAGTTAAGGATAAGGTCCGTGGCTAATTCATTAGACACGTTGCAATTTAGACGGTTTGCTCGATCAATGAGGCTTTTCATCTTAAGGACATAAGATGAAATGGATTGGGTGTCGTCCATCCGACATGCATGAAGCGCTCGGACCGTTTCAAAGCGCTCGACACGAGCTTGTTGAAGGAACATCTCCTTCAATTGTGTGATCATGTCATATGCACTATGATGCTCGAAATCCTTTTGGAGTTCGGGTATCATAGTCCCAAGCATGAGGCAAGAAACTTGCAACGAATCGGTGCAATATTTCTCCCAATAAGCCATGGCTTCCGTATCATCCTCGTCCGGTTGATCGGGAATGAGGTCTTCCAACACATACGCCCTGTCCTCAAGTTTGAGGACTATTCTTAGATTGCGGAACCAATCCATGAAGTTTGTATGGTTGAGTTTTTCCTTTTCGAGGATTGACCTCGACGATAGGTTGTTAAAGTTGATAGGTGCGTTTGGAATGTTGTTGTTGTTATTGGCGGCCATCTACAAAATTTAACAAAGTTGTTTAAGTATTAATTTTAATTTAACAATCAATACCCTTTAAATCCAATTGATATTTATTAAATTTTAGAATCCAACGGCAAACCTAATTTCGGTTAGGTGACCTTTATCCCGTCATTTGATTTAGCTAGGTAGTCATTATATGATAATTGCAATCCATTTGCAACTTCTAGAGTATGGGATCATGCAATCCTTTTGCATGGCATATTTATCCCATCAACGCCTATTTGTTCCTCATGCTTCGGTGACCCTAAGTTCATGATTCCCAAATCAAGTCGTCCTACTTGTATAGACTTGTAAATTTAACATACAAGTGGTTAGGTGACCTTCATCCCACAAGCATGCGAAATTTACCTTAATCATATTAGTTTGCTCATAACGGTTAGGTGACCTTTATCCCATCATGAGTTTCCTAATACTTTTAAGTGTTTGCACAAAAGGATGGAATTTAACTTGTTTGCCTTGTTTGTAAAAGGGATTTAAGTTTTCATTAATTTTAGTTTGAGAAAACTTTTATGCCATACACCAACATGCATTTAGTGTATGGTACTTATGAAAAACCAATTTCATGTCTTGTAATTGAGCCAATTACTTGATATAAACCAATTTATATTTGTTATCCTTTTCTTGTTCTTAATAACCATTTATTAAGGTCTTTAGTTGCCTTTTCAATTTAACCATTTAAATTGCCGTTTTGCATGTCGTTAATACGTCTAATTTAACCAATTAAATTGTCATTTTGTTTGTTGTTAACTTGTGTGATTAATTTGTTGCAATCAAACATACAATCCATAAACATACAAACAACTACACATGCAAAATAAGTATGTTCACAATCTAGCCATTTTGGTGGACATTTGTTTAGCCGAAAACAAATGTCACCGGGTAAGGGTTAATCATACAAAGTAGGAGATTTCAAATCTCCCACTTAATCTTGCATCCATATGCACCTTGTGTTCTTCAAGTCTTCATCATCTTGTATCTTCATTTTTACAAAATATGTATCCTAATACATTTTATCTAGAAAATGAAATTACAACCTATTCTATTTTACATACCAAATATAAAATGAATTACATAACCAAATGAATGAATTATTACAAACCAATTGAACAATTATTACATGCCATTGAATAATTATTATTACAAACAAAATGAATATAACAAATCAACCAAATATAGCATGCAATCAACACAAGGTCAAGGCATAGATTGTGAACTTCAACATGCAACCAAATATGAACCAAATGGAAGAGCCCAAACCCACTTTTGGACCCTAACAAATTCGGCACTCAACATAAACCCACCCAAATCCAACAATTTTTACATTCTTCTTTCATGCATGTACTTAGAATGCAAAGTTGATGGGTTTTAAAACAACAATTCGAAGCATATTTCAACAACTTCGGCTCTAGATACCATTGTTGGGATTTAACAAGTTTGACAAGTCTTAAAACCTTTTAAGAATCTTAATAAACGGAAGCGTATAATTATCAAATTTTACTTGTTGAACTTTAAGCCAATTAAAGCTAAATCCCAATAGGATCAAGTTGTGAAATAATGCTTACAAATTACAAGAAAGGATAAGAGTGTTATACCTCCTCAAATCAAATTTGAGGGTTGCTGAAAATGAGCAGAAAACTGATGGAATTGATGGTGATAAGAGCTCCAACTTGAACCTACAAGTGTGCAAAACTCCAACCCTTTAATGTACCAAAACACCCTAAAGTTGTTAGACCTTAATCACCTTTAAAACCAAGCTTTAAGACCACTTCTTTGGCCTTTAAAAAACCGATCAGCAGCAACCTATTTTGAGCAGAAACAATGATGAACTTGAAGGCTAATATGCTTCTAACTTGAAGCCTCAAGTGTGTTATACCCCAAACTTATAAGCAACACCCTTAGTTTTGGTTAGGATTTGTTCAACACTTGCAATGAGCTTCAAAGTCACTCAAGAACACTCTCTTTTCCCTCTATAATTTCGGCCAGCTACAGCCCCTCAAGAGAAGAATGTGTTTTTATTCTATTTGTAACCTTTGAATGCATGTAGTCATATATTCCTTGAGTCAAAGCATGGGTAGATTAAATAAACATATGTATGTGATATTGTGTCATCTTAAAAGTATCAAAATGGAGCATGGGTGAGACCCTTGGTCCCTTCAAAAACCGTCCCCCATGGGGAATTGTCTCAAAATTATGTAACTTGCAATTAAGGAAAAACTTGTTACATATTATGCCATGCCCTTTTTTTTACTTATGTTTTATAAATCCCTTTTATAAAATTGTATCACAACATAACTATTTAATCTTGCAAATAATTAAATGCTTATCACATAAATCATCCAAATAATTTATCTCAAGTAATGACATCTTAGAAAAACCGATTTTCTAAAATCCAAGTGTTGCGTATTCAATTAATGATCCATTCATTAAGAATAAATACGGTTAAGGTGTCGGTAAGCTTGTTATTGGGTATGACCCGACTTGGATCATAACACATTAGCCACATTAATTTAATATGTCTCTCGGGCATATGAAAAACCTTCAAGAAGATATTCTATATGCATCTTGTTAAGGTCGGTTACCAGGTGTTCACCATATGAATGATTTTTATCTCTATGTGTGGGATGTATATTGAAATATGAAATCTTGTGGTCTATTATTACTATTTGATAAATATGTAGGTTAAACCTATAACTCACCAACATTTTTGTTGACGTTTAAAGCATGTTTATTCTCAGGTGATTATTAAGAGCTTCCACTGTTGCATGCTAATATATGGACAAGATTTGGTGCCAGCATGCTTGTATAATATTGTTTAAAACTGCATTCGAGATTTACTTTGTTGTAACATATTAATATTGTAAACCAATATGTATTGGTAGTGTGTAAGTGTGATATTTTTAGATTATCATTTCTGGATAATCTAGGTGGTGACTTTTTTAACCTTGTAGATAAAATAAAGGTTATGGTTTGTTTTTAAAAACGAATGCAGTCTTTGAAAAACGTCTCATATAGAGTTCAAAACCTTGCAACGAAAACAATTAATATGGAACATTTATAATCAATATGAACGGGACATTTCAATTCCTGCCCTTGCGCCTTCTGAACCACAAGCCCCATCTGTGTGCATTTCCCACAGCTGTTCGGGCTGAGGTGGTATTTCTTTTGATTCATGCGAGACTTCGATATCTCCAGCTGTTTCAGCCAGCTAATCTGCTAGAACTTGCTCTTTTACTGCACTTCTTGGTTAGAAGCTTATCTCATGCTCACCCAATTCAATAGCCCATTTGGCCATGCGACCAGAATTTCTGATTTATATAGCACCAGCTCAACAAGTATCAGCGAATGTAAACTTGCTAAAATTTATCAAGCAAATTTTAAGTTTTTTGACAATACGTTGTTTTTTGTCATACCTGCTTTATTGGCTGGTCTGTTAGGACCATTATTGGATGCACTTGGAAATATCTCCTTAAGTGTCTAGCCGTATGCACGAGCGCATAAACCAGTTTTTCAATTGCAGGGTAGTTTAATTTGTTTCCTGTTAAAGCTTTGCTAACAAAATATACAGGCATTTGTACCTGTCCGCACAGCATAATCATATAATTTTAAATGTCTACTGATTAAAAATTAGCTATTTTTAAGTTTACAGTGCGTACCTGTCCCCTGTCCGCTATCAATACTGAACTTATCGCTTCTTTCGATGTTGCTAAGTATAGTATCAATGTTTCTCCTGCAATCGGAGCAGTCATTGTCGGCAACTCTTTTAACAACTTTTTTATTTCCTGAAATGCCACTTCTGCTTCCTCTGTCCACTTGAAATCCGTTTTCTTTAAGCAATTCTTTAATGTCCCGAAAAAGGGGAGCGATCGCTCTACGGATTTTGATAA
Source organism: Rutidosis leptorrhynchoides (assembly GCF_046630445.1). Taxonomy (NCBI): domain Eukaryota; kingdom Viridiplantae; phylum Streptophyta; class Magnoliopsida; order Asterales; family Asteraceae; genus Rutidosis; species Rutidosis leptorrhynchoides. The sequence continues at coordinate 201,389,307 of NC_092333.1, forward strand.
GAACCTTTTTAATGCCGCCATTTTACCCGTTAAACTTTGCACTTCTTTTTTATTTCTGGGTGACGGCATGTTTTCGATTGCCTCTATTTTCTTTGGATTTGCGCGTATCCCGCGCTCAGTTATTATATGACCAAGAAACTTTCCTTCCTCTTCTCCAAAACTGCACTTCGACGGGTTGAGCTTCATATTTATCTTTCTCAATGATACAAACGTTTCCAATATATCTTCCAACAAACCTTGTTCTGTTGTCCCAAATCATCAACATATGCTTCTAAATTTCTGCCAATCTGACCTTTGAAAGCCTCATCTATTACGCGTTGGTATGTTGCTCCGGCATTTTTTAGACCAAATGGCATCTTGGTACAGCAGTATATGCCCTGGCTTGTGTGAAAGGCAGTTTTATCCTCATCGTATACTGCCATCTGTATCTGATGATATCCTTTGTACGCATCCAGAAAACATTTATATCGGAAGCCAGCTAGCAACTCAACTTTTCAGTCTATTTCTGGTAGAGGATAATTGTCCTTGGGACAGGCTTTATTAATGTCCATGAAGTCAACACAGATGCGCCAAGACCCATCGGGCTTTTTTACCAGTACTGGGTTTGCTACCCACGTTTGGTACCTAACTTCTCGTAATATGTTTGCTTTGACCAACTTGTCGACTTCTGCCTTCAACCATTCACTTCTTTCTGGTGCCATACCGCGTTTCTTTTGTCGCACTGGCGTCAAACTTGGATTTACATTAAGTTTATGCTCAGCAATTTCTCTTGGTACGCCAGTCATGTCCGCTTCTTTCCATGCAAAGACATCCGTATTAGAAGCTAATATGTTGCAAAGCTTAAACTTTGTCTAATCGGAAAATCCTCTACCGATTTTAATTTTTTGCTCTGGATGCCACGGGTTTGCGATAATCATGCAGCTTCGAAGCTGTTCTGCCTCACTTGGCTGTTTTTCTGGTTGTTCTACAGCTGCGACACTTGCATCTTGTTTTTCTCACCTTATCGTTGCAATTCCTAATGGTGTTGGGAATTTGATAAGGTCATGCACTGTGGAAGGGATAGCTGCCAACTTTTGCAAAGTTGTGCGTCCTAAAAGCGCATTATATTTTGAGTAAGACCTTACTATAGCAAATTCTACTGTTGTACTTCTTACTAACTCCTTATCATCATCATCTACCAGCTCTAACTCTAATTCAATGATCCCAATCGGCCATGCAAACTCCCCAGAAAATCCTAATAATGCGGTGCTAGGAGCTACTAGCTTGGTTCGCACCGCTCCTGGCAGCAAGCAATAACAATGTTTGTACATTATATCAACACCGCAGCGGGTGTCCATATGCAATTGTTTTATGATGTACCCGCAGCTTTTAACGCGTCCTTTAATTGTGATGGGCACATCTGAGGGTTCCTGTGCCATGGTCGGGAACATGATGGGAGTGTTTTATAACAACCCAACTTTTTCCGTTACTATCGTTACTTGTCCGTTAAATATTTAACGGTGTTTACTTAAACTATATGTGTTTATTTGATTTAAATGCAAACATGATCCTAGTGGATTACCTGAATTAATATATTTATATTAATTGATGAACTTGTTTCGAATAGCGAAATAACTAGAAAACGTTACGATTAAGTTAATCGCCTAGAAAACTTTTCAGTTTACGGAACTCGGAAAAATGATAAAATAATTATTTCTAATAATCATTGACTTTATGAAAAACTTATTTAATTTATTATTTATTTAGTAAATTAAACCCGGTGAATTCGTTTCAACGACTAGTTAACGTTCAGGAGACCCGGTACGGTTAACGCCACTCGAAACGGACCACGCACATACAAGAAAATAACGAAACGAATGGTATTTCACTTTTAATTATAATTTTATATAATTATTATGTTTTAAGAATACTTTTAGTTATTTAGAAGTTTTAAGAATTTAAAACGCGAGAAATTAACGTTTAGCGATTCGGTTTACGTTCTCGGCCAACGACACGTAATGGAGGACCAAGGAATTTATCTAGTGACTTAGAGGATTCCATGGACACTTCATTCCAGCTCCCAATCGGCCACCCCCTTCTAGCCCATTCGTTTGGATTATTTTTGTGGCCCGGTTGACTAATAAGTGGTCCATTAGGCTCCTAACCTAGCCCTAATCCATCATTTATCAAACTTATGACCTCCTCCACCTAAATCACGACCCAAATCAGCCTCTCATTCATTATCATCATCGACACCTTCATAATCTTCAATCACCATCAATTTTTGCTTGTTTGCTCTTGCCTTCTACACGAAATTGATAGCTCTCGTCGTTCTCTACACGCTAGTACCAATTGATTTTGTTTCTAAGGTATAATTGGAAACCCTAATCTTATTAGATCTGATTTTTTTTCAATTACATAGTGTAATCAAGTCTAGTGCTCAATTGATGGTGTTTTGTGTTATCGTTTATCGTTTAGTCGTTCAATTAACGTTGTTTGCATGAAAAACGAATTTGTATCTTATGGATCTGATAAAATTGAATTATGAACTGATTTTGGATGATTATCTAGATGGATATAGATAAAAAAAACTATTGAGTTTGGACTTTGATTTTGCTTGATTTCATTATCGTATGCTCAAGATATGCTTAATCGAAGTTTTCGGTAGGGTTTGCATGATATACGAATTTTCTGAGTTGCATGCTTTGTGTTTAAGTTTATATAAAGTGTACTACTGTATTCCTTATGAAAAATTATGCAATTTAGATTTAAGATTTGCGTCGAAAGGTTATGTAATGCTCCCGATATGATAAAACGAAGATTTGATTTGTAAAGTATGCTGAATCAGTTTTTAAGTTCACATAAAAATTTCTAAAACGAACTAGGAATTGATTTAGACTTTGGTCTTCTAGAATATGTTAGTTAAAGTGTTCCTTGAAATGTTTCATTCGTATGCAAACTTACGAGACGTGAATTGCCATGAGATATAGGCTTATCTATGTGATGCGTCCGATTGATGGTCAAAAACTGATGAGTCTGTAATATTTTGCGAAACTGTACAAATTAGCCAAAGCAATGCTTCTGATTATTTTATCACTAAAACTTTGTGATGTTTTGAGATGACACACTTTGGCCATTCGTCAAAATCTATTTTCTAAATTTTTTGAAAAATGTTTAAAAACTGACGTGCGGGCAGAAATTGATGTAATGAACTATAAATAGACCCTTTCTGATATTGGACTTTTATGTATCGTATGAGCTTTTGGCTAGACTTTTTGGAATCGATTTTAAGTATAGTTATGATCTGGAGTTGATCATAATTTTATGAATTATGTCGGCTATGTGCTATAGATGTATCTCTTTATGACGTACGAATTTCTAAGGTATGCTCTAAGATAAGGAAAATGCGATTTGCTTTACTATGCGTTGTAAAATGATATTTGACCTAGGTTTGACTTGTTGACCTTGATTGCATGACCTATTGAGAAGTTTGAGTTTAGTTGACCACTTTGACCGAGTTGACTTTTGGTTTGACTTTGGTTGACTTTTGTTGACTTGCTTAGATTAGTTGACTTTTACTTTTTCGTTGAGTCAGACTGAGCACTAAGACTTTGCGTATACTATGGGTTGACATAGTTTGACCTATAGGTGTATACTTAAGATGATTTACTTGTTTAGGTTGCGTTGTTCAGTCGAGATTGTTCGACAACCGTACGTTTTGCTAAGATATTAACAAGTGCTTTTGCTAAGGTGAGTCTACAGTCGATTTTTCATCAACATTTTTGGGATCAGATACATGCTGCTTTCGAAACTATTTTTTAAACTATTTTTACAAATGTTTTTACAACTGTTTTACGCACTAGGCACGAGTAACTTACCAGAATATACATATGAGTTCAGATCAAAAATCCCTTAGCTTGATTATATTAGTTACTTTGTAAGCTCGAATTATAGGGACGGTACCGTTAAGTTTGACAAACCTCACCGCAACATAAACTGGTGCTTATTTTATTGTTACTCGTACACTTGATCGGTGTATCGCAATGATAGGGTAAACTAAGACGTGTGGCTTGGCTCACGCAAAGGTTAAAGCTTTATAATCAAGTGCTCATGATAAGTGTACATAATTACGAAGCTTTTCAGAAATTTCGTGGCCTAACTTACGAAGAACGTTACTTAAACATGATGTTTACAAACTTGAAACTAGACATGGTAATGTCTACAAACAGATGAAACGAAAAGAACTTTTTGATGTCACTCACATTTGAAACTTGACATCTTACAAACAGTTAATTACTTAGCATTTGCTATATGCAAACTTTTGAGATTAAACCTTAGCAGTTTATTCAGATAAACGATTTTGAGAAATGATTTTCGACAAACGATTTATGGAAACTATTTTATGAACTATACGAGAACTATTTAATCAAACCTGTAGATTCACTCAACTTTATGTTGATCCGTTTTGCATGTTTTATCTCAGGTATTAGTTGCTTCCGCTGTAGAACATTGCTGTTACGTAGAAGTCAAGCCAAACATTGGGACCAGAGTTAATACGACGTTAGTGGATTCTGACGGGGTATTACATTTGGTATCAGAGCCTTGGCTATAGGGAACTAGGATACATTAGTGTGCTAACCGTAGGGCGCATTAGTGGGTCTAGTCTATAGCTGTGTACTTAGAATGACTGTTATACGCCATGCCTGCACTGTTTGCTCTATTATGCTACCCGTAGGGCTACATATTAGACATCACATGCATATACGAATCTACATCCATAATGATTTGGACTTGGACTAGATATATGATGTAGTGACCCGAATTTTTCCATGTTTATATATATTAATTGAGATTGATATTTACATGATTAAATGTTTCCAACATGTTAAGCAATCAAACTTGTTAAGACTTGATTAATTGAAATATGTTTCATATAGACAATTGACCACCCAAGTTGACCGGTGATTCACGAACGTTAAAACTTGTAAAAACTATATGATGACATATATATGGATATATATATAGTTATCATGATACTATGATAATTAAACATATCATTAAGTATATTAACAATGAACTACATATGTAAAAACAAGACTACTAACTTAATGATTTTTAAACGAGACATATATGTAACGATTATCGGTGTAAAGACATTTAATGTATATATATCATATTAAGAGATATTCATACATGATAATATCATGATAATATAATAATTTAAAATCTCATTTGATATTATAAACATTGGGTTAACAACATTTAACAAGATCGTTAACCTAAAGGTTTCAAAACAACATTTACATGTAACGACTAACAATGACTTAACGACTCAGTTAAAATGTATATACATGTAGTGTTTTAATATGTATTCATACACTTTTGAAAGACTTCAAGACACTTATCAAAATACTTCTGCTTAACAAAAATGCTTACAATTACATCCTCGTTCAGTTTCATCAACAATTCTACTCGTATGCACCCGTATTCGTACTCGTACAATACACAGCTTTTAGATGTATGTACTATTGGTATATACACTCCAATGATCAGCTTTTAGCAGCCCATGTGAGTCACCTAACACATGTGGGAACCATCATTTGGCAACTAGCATGAAATATCTCATAAAATTACAAAAATATGAGTAATCATTCATGACTTATTTACATGAAAACAAAATTACATATCCTTTATATCTAATCCATACACCAACGACCAAAAACACCTACAAACACTTTCATTCTTCAATTTTCTTCATCTAATTGATCTCTCTCAAGTTCTATCTTCAAGTTCTAAGTGTTCTTCATAAATTCCAAAAGTTATAGTTTCATAAAATCAAGAATACATCCAAGATTGCAAGTTTACTTCCAAGTTTTCTAAATCCATTCCAAGTAATCATCCAAGATCAAGAAACCTTTGTTACTTACAGTACGTTATATTTCTAATACAAGGTAATAATCATATTCAAACTTTAATTCAATTTCTATAACTATAACAATCTTATTTCGAGTGGAAATCTTACTTGAAATTGTTTTCGTGTCATGATTCTGCTTCAAGAACTTTCAAGCCATCCAAGGATCCTTTGAAGCTAGATCTATTTTTCTCATTTCTAGTAGGTTTATCCAAGGAACTTGAGGTAGTAATGATGTTCATAACATCATTCGATTCATACATATAAAGCTATCTTATTCGAAGGTTTAAACTTGTAATCACTAGAACATAGTTTAGTTAATTCTAAACTTGTTCGCAAATAAAAGTTAATCCTTCTAACTTGACTTTTAAAATCAACTAAACACATGTTCTATATCTATATTATATGCTAACTTAATGATTTAAAACCTGGAAACACGAAAAACACCGTAAAATCGGATTTACGCCGTCGTAGTAACACCGCGGGCTGTTTTGGGTTAGTTAATTAAAAACTATGATAAACTTTGATTTAAAAGTTGTTATTCTGGGAAAATTATTTTTATTATGAACATGAAACTATATCCAAAAATTATGATTAAACTCAAAGTGAAAGTATGTTTTTTAAAATGGTCATCTAGACGTCGTTCTTTCGACTGAAATGACTACCTTTACAAAAACGACTTGTAACTTATTTTTCCGACTATAAACCTATATTTTTTCTGTTTAGATTCATAAAATAGAGTTCAATATGAAACCATAGCAATTTGATTCACTCAAAACGGATTTAAAATGTAGAAGTTATGGGTAAAACAAGATTGGATAATTTTTCTCATTTTAGCTACGTGAAAATTGGTAACAAATCTATTCCAACCATAACTTAATCAACTTGTATTGTATATTATGTAATCTTGAGATACCATAGACACGTATACAATGTTTCGACCTATCATGTCGACACATCTATATATATTTCGGAACAACCATAGACACTCTATATGTGAATGTTGGAGTTAGCTATACAGGGTTGAGGTTGATTCCAAAATATATATAGTTTGAGTTGTGATCAATACTGAGATACGTATACACTGGGTCGTGGATTGATTCAAGATAATATTTATCAATTTATTTCTGTACATCTAACTATGAACAACTAGTTGTAGGTTACTAACGAGGACAGCTGACTTAATAAACTTAAAACATCAAAATATATTAAAAGTGTTGTAAATATATTTTAAACATACTTTGATATATATGTATATATTGTTATAGGTTCGTGAATCGACCAGTGGCCAAGTCTTACTTCCCGACGAAGTAAAAATCTGTGAAAGTGAGTTATAGTCCCACTTTTAAAATCTAATATTTTTGGGATGAGAATACATGCAGATTTTATAAATGATTTACAAAATAGACACAAGTATGTGAAACTACATTCTATGGTTGAATTATCGAAATCGAATATGCTCCTTTTTATTAAGTCTGGTAATCTAAGAATTAGGGAACAGACACCCTAATTGACGCGAATCCTAAAGATAGATCTATTGGGCCTAACAAACCCCATCCAAAGTACCGGATGCTTTAGTACTTCGAAATTTATATCATATCCGAAGGGTGTCCCAGAATGATGGGGATATTCTTATATATGCATCTTGTTAATGTCGGTTACCTGGTGTTCACCATATGAATGATTTTTATCTCTATGTATGGGATGTGTATTGAAATATGAAATCTTGTGGTCTATTGTTACGATTTGATATATATAGGTTAAACCTATAACTCACCAACATTTTTGTTGATGTTTAAAGCATGTTTATTCTCAGGTGAATACTAAGAGCTTCTGCTGTTGCATACTAAAATAAGGACAAGATTTGGAGTCCATGTTTGTATGATATTGTGTAAAAACTGCATTCAAGAAACTGATTTTGATGTAACATATTTGTATTGTAAACCATTATGTAATGGTCGTGTGTAAACAGGATATTTTAGATTATCATTATTTGATAATCTACGTAAAGCTTTTTAAACCTTTATTTATGAAATAAAGGTTATGGTTTGTTTTAAAAATGAATGCAGTCTTTGAAAAACGTCTCATATAGAGGGCAAAACCTCGCAACGAAATCAATTAATATGGAACGTTTTTAATCAATAAGAACGGGACATTTCAGTTGGTATCAGAGCGTTGGTCTTAGAGAACCAGAATTTTGCATTAGTGTGTCTTATCGAGTTTGTTAGGATGCATTAGTGAGTCTGGACTTCGACCGTGTTTACTTGAAAAATGATTGCTTAACCAATTTTGTTGGAAACTATATATTTTTAACATGTGAATATTATGTGATATATTAATCTCTTAACGCGTTTGATATTATGTGATAGATGTATACCTCTAGAACAAGTCCCATTGACTCACCTAATAATAATGAAGAGTCAAATGTAAATTGGAATGATTCGTGGACTGATTCACAAGTTCCCGAAGAGGAACCGGAAGAAGAGTCGGAACCGGAAGAAGAATCGGAACCGGAAGAAGAATCGGAACCGGATGAAGAAATAGAACCGGTGGGGGAAATAATAAAACGGTTAAGTAAAAGAAAATCCTCAACTAACCGACCAAGGTTAATTATGGTCAATGGTGTTTCCGCCAAGGAAGCAAAATATTGGGAGGATTACCAATTCTCCGATGAATCGGATTCCGACGAGAATTCCGATGATGTTATAGAAATTACCCCAAATGAATTTAAAAAGGCAAAAGAAAATAATAAGGGAAAGGGCATAAAAATAGAGAAATCTAATTCCAACCCCGATGAACTTTATATGTATCGTCAACCCCCGAAGTCCTTAAGTTGTAACAATGACCCGGGAACCTCTAAACCACCAGGTTTTTCTAAACCAATGTGGAAAACGACGGCTCGTATTAGGGGAACATCATATATCCCTAGAAACTTGGAAAAACGAACTAAAATCGAAGAAGAAGAAACAAGCGAGTCGGAATAAGATAGTTGTATTCGTGTGGTGTAATATATGTAATATAGTGTGCTTATGCTTTATGATATATGTAAAAATTGCTTGTATTAATAAGTATTTTTTTTTATGAATCTAACTCTTGTCTATTTTACAGTATAAAAATACAAAATGGATAGACAACCCAATATTTTAAGAGACCTACCCGGAGACATGATTGATGCAATCTTGTCTAGAGTCGGTCAGAATTCTTTGGCACAACTATTTAAGGCGAGATCAGTTTGTAAGACATTCGAAGAACGTTCCAAGAATGCCTTGGTTTATAAAAGGCTTTCGTTCGAAAGATGGGGGATATCACATTGGGAAATCCATAAGTTACGATGTGTTTACTTTGACGCATATATTGCGGGGAACCCAAATGCTAATTTACGCAATGGGTTAAGAAATTATTTTGACTCAATATATCCGAATATTGGACTTCGTGATTTAGAAAAAGCGCTAACATGCAACATAAAGAAGCATGTTATACTTACGGATTAGTAATGTTCGCTTCTCACCAAAGTGAGAACAAGAACATCGGTCTACAACTATTAAACAAAACGTTCCCACAAGTGACGGAGTCGGTAATTGGGGTAAGAAATGAGGTTTTTAGATTGTTACGGGACTGTTGGACATTACGTAACCCTCGTCCCTTTGACGACGTTACAACACGCTGTCTTATCAACGGCCATAACGGTTATGTTCCACAAGACCAAGGATGGCAAGTAGTCCTAGTAAAACCAGAATGCATGACTTGTTTCTTGACGTATGAATTACGTGTCTTTATTGCCTTTACTGAACGACTTGTGTACTAGCTAGAATTATCTTCACAACTATCTTGTATCAAAGTTATTGTGTGCTATATTTCATGCTATATGTAAAATAAGCGGTATTGTAAGTTTGTAAAATATTGTGTAAAAGTTTGAACGCGAAATATTATTATAATCAGTTTTTCATATAGAATTGTAGTAGTTGAATTGTATATTAGCTACTAAGTATGAACTTAACGGGTAGGTACTACCCGAATTCAAACTTATAAAACGCTAATATGAAGAAAAAGCTTTTATAAATGAGTTCATATTATGCCACGAGATACTATTGACTACTCTTAATATTCTGTATGATTAACTTGTTTCATTTGACTATTTGAAGGAAATGGCACCGACTACTCGACAAACCATGAATATGAGCGAAGAGGAATTTCGTACCTTTCTTGCTGCAAACATAGCCGCAGTACAGGCTGCGCTACATACCAACAATAACCTTGGATCTAGCAGTACAGGAAATCGTGTAGGATGCACCTACAAATAATTCACTGCCTGCACACCTTTGGAATTTGATGGAACCGAAGGACCGATCGGATTGAAACGGTGGACCGAGAAGGTCGAATCAGTGTTTGCCATAAGCAAGTGTACCGAAGAGGACAAAGTGAAGTACGCTACGCATACCTTCACAGGTTCTGCGTTAATATGGTGGAATACCTATCTAGAGCAAGTGGGACAAGATGATGCTTACGCACTACCGTGGTCAGCATTCAAGCACTTGATGAACGAGAAGTACCGTCCCAGAACCGAGGTCAATAAGCTCAAGACAGAACTTAGAGGGTTACGAACCCAAGGATTTGATATTACCACGTACGAAAGACGATTCACAGAATTGTGCCTATTGTGTCCGGGAGCATTCGAAGATGAGGAAGAGAAGATCGACGCGTTTGTGAAAGGATTACCGGAAAGAATCCAAGAAGATATAAGTTCACACGAGCCCGCCTCCATACAACAGGCATGTAGAATGGCTCACAAACTAGTGAACCAGATTGAAGAAAGAATTAAAGAACAGACTGCTGAAGAGGCCAATGTGAAGCAAGTCAAAAGAAAGTGGGAGGAAAACGGTGATAAGAATCACCAATACAACAACAACAGCAATTACAACAATAATCGCAACAATTATCCCAACAATCGCAACATCAATCGCAACTACAACAAATGGCCCAACAACAACAACAACAACAACAACAACAACAACAGCAACTACAACAATCATCCCAACAACAATAATAACCGCAACAACAACAACAATCAGAAGCAGCTATGTCAAAGGTGTGAAAAGTCACTCGGGGTTCTGCACCAAATTTTGCAACAAGTGTAAAAGAAATGGTCATAGCGCGGCGAAGTGTGAGGTCTACGGACCAGGGGTTAATAGAACGAAAGGAACAAATGGTGTCGGAACGAGTAATGGCGGAGCAAGTAGTGTCGAAGCAAGTTATGCCAATGTAGTTTGTTATAAATGTGGAAAACCGGGCCACATTATTAGAAATTGCCCGAACCAGGAGAACACGAATGGACAAGGCCGTGGAAGAGTTTTCAATATTAATGCGGTAGAGGCACAGGAAGACCCGGAGCTTGTTACGGGTACGTTTCTTATTGACAATAAATCTGCTTACGTTTTATTTGATTCGGGTGCGAATAGAAGCTATATGAGTAGAGATTTTTGTGCTAAATTAAGTTGTCCATTGACGCCTTTGGATAGTAAATTTTTACTCGAATTAGTAAATGGTAAATTAATTTCAGCAGATAATATATGTCGGAATCGAGAAATTAAACTGGTTAGCGAAACATTTAAGATTGACTTGATACGAGTAGAGTTAGGGAGTTTTGATGTGATAATCGGTATGGACTGGTTGAAAGAATTGAAAGCAGAGATCGTTTGTTACAAAAATGCAATTCGCATTATACGAGAAAAAGGAAAACCCTTAATGGTGTACGGAGAAAAGGGCAACACGAAGCTACATCTTATTAGTAATTTGAAGGCACAAAAACTAATAAGAAAAGGTTGTTATGCTATTCTAGCACACGTCGAGAAAGTACAAACTGAAGAAAAGAGCATCAATGATGTTCCCGTCGCAAAAGAATTTCCCGATGTATTTTCGAAAGAATTACCGGGATTACCCCCACATCGATCCGTTGAATTTCAAATAGATCTTGTACCATGAGCTGCACCAATAGCTCGTGCTCCTTACAGACTCGCACCCAGCGAGATGAAAGAACTGCAAAGCCAATTACAAAAACTTTTAGAGCGTGGTTTCATTCGACCAAGCACATCACCGTGGGGAGCTCCTATTTTGTTTGTCAAGAAGAAAGATGGTACATTCAAGTTGTGTATCGACTACCGAGAGTTGAACAAACTTACCATCAAGAACCGCTACCCACTACCGAGAATCGACGACTTATTTGATCAACTACAAGGCTCGTCTATTTATTCAAAGATTGACATACGTTCCGGGTATCATCAAATGCCGGTGAAAGAAGATGATATTCCAAAGACTGCTTTCAGAACACGTTACGGTCATTACGAGTTTATGGTCATGCCGTTTGGTTTAACTAATGCACCAGCTGTGTTCATGGACCTTATGAACCGAGTGTGTGGACCATACCTTGACAAGTTTGTCATTGTTTTCATTGATGACATACTTATTTACTCAAAGAATGACCAAAAACACGGTGAACATTTGAGAAAGGTGTTAGAAGTATTGAGGAAGGAAGAATTGTACGCTAAATTTTCAAAGTGTGCATTTTGGTTGGAAGAAGTTCAATTCCTCGGTCACATAGTGAACAAAAAAGGTATTAAGGTGGATCCGGCAAAGATAGAAACTGTTGAAAAGTGGGAAACCCCGAAAACTCCGAAACACATACGCCAGTTTTTAGGACTAGCTGGTTACTACAGAAGGTTCATCCAAGACTTTTCCAGAATAGCAAAACCCTTGACTGCATTAACGCATAAAGGGAAGAAATTTGAATGGAAGGATGAACAAGAGAAAGCGTTTCAGTTATTGAAGAAAAAGCTAACTACGGCACCTATATTGTCATTTCCTGAAGGGAATGATGATTTTGTGATTTATTGTGACGCATCAAAGCAAGGTCTCGGTTGTATATTAATGCAACGAACAAAGGTGATTGCTTATGCGTCTAGACAATTGAAGATTCACGAGCAAAATTATACGACGCATGATTTAGAATTAGGCGCGGTTGTTTTTGCATTAAAGACTTGGAGGCACTACTTATATGGGGTCAAAAGTATTATATATACCGACCACAAAAGTCTTCAACACATATTTAATCAGAAACAACTGAATATGAGGCAGCGTAGGTGGATTGAATTGTTGAATGATTACGACTTTGAGATTCGTTACCACCCGGGGAAGGCAAATGTGGTAGCCGATGCCTTGATCAGGAAGGACAGAGAACCCATTCGAGTAAAATCTATGAATATAATGATTCTAAATAACCTTACTACTCAAATAAAGGAGGCGCAACAAGGAGTTTTAAAAGAGGGAAATTTAAAGGATGAAATACCCAAAGGATCGGAGAAGCATCTTAATATTCGGGAAGATGGAACCAGGTATAGGGCTGAAAGGATTTGGGTACCAAAATTTGGAGATATGAGAGAAATGGTACTTAGAGAAGCTCATAAAATCAGATACTCAATACATCCTAGAACGGGGAAGATGTACAAGGATCTTAAGAAACATTTTCGGTGGCCAGGTATGAAAGCCGATATTGCTAAATATGTAGGAGAATGTTTGACGTGTTCTAAGGTCATGCTGAACATCAGAAACCATCAGGTCTACTACAACAACCTGAAATCCCGGAATGGAAATGGGAAAACATTACAATGGAATTCATTACTAAATTGCCAAGGACTGCAAGTGGTTATGATACTATTTGGGTAATAGTTGATCGTCTCACCAAGTCAGCACACTTCTTGCCAATAAGAGAAGATGACAAGATGGAGATGTTAGCACGACTGTATTTGAAGGAAGTCGTCTCCAGACATGGAATACCAATCTCTATTATCTCTGATAGGGATGGCAGATTTATTTCAAGATTCTGGCAGACATTACAGCAAGCATTGGGAACGCGTCTAGACATGAGTACTGCCTATCATCCACAAACTGATGGGCAGAGCGAAAGGATGATACAAACGCTTGAAGACATGCTACGAGCTTGTGTTATTGATTTCGGAAATAGTTGGGATCGACATCTACCATTAGCAGAATTTTCCTACAACAACAGCTACCATTCAAGCATTGAGATGGCGCCGTTTGAAGCACTTTATGGTAGAAAGTGCAGGTCTCCGATTTGTTGGAGTGAAGTGGGGGATAGACAGATTACGGGTCCAGAGATAATACAAGAAACTACCGAGAAAATCATCCAAATTCAACAAAGATTGAAAACCGCCCAGAGTCGACAAAAGAGCTACGCGGACAGTAAAAGAAAAGATATAGAGTTTGAAATTAGAGAAATGGTCATGCTTAAGGTTTCACCTTGGAAAGGCGTTGTTCGATTTGGTAAACGGGGAAAACTAAATCCAAGGTACATTGGACCATTCAAGATTATAGATCGTTTCGGACCAGTAGCTTACCAACTTGAGCTACCTCAACAACTCGCGGCTGTACATAACACTTTCCACGTCTCAAATTTGAAGAAATGTTGTGCTAAAGAAGATCTCACTATTCCGTTGGACAAAATCCAAATCAATGAAAAACTTCAATTCATTGAAGAACCCGTCGAAATAATGGATCGTGAGGTTAAGAGACTTAAACAAAACAAGATACCGATTGTTAAGGTTCGATGGAATGCTCGTAGAGGACCCGAGTTCACCTAGGAGTGTGAAGATCAGATGAAGAAGAAATACCCGCATCTATTTCGAGAAGATTCGTCAACACCTTCAATAGCTTAAAATTTCGGGACGAAATTTATTTAACGGGTAGGTACTGTAGTGACCCGAACTTTTCCATGTTTATATATATTAATTGAGATTGATATTTACATGATTAAATGTTTCCAACATGTTAAGCAATCAAACTTGTTAAGACTTGATTAATTGAAATATGTTTCATATAGACAATTGACCACCCAAGTTGACCGGTGATTCACGAACGTTAAAACTTGTAAAAACTATTTGATGACATATATATAGTTAACATGATACTATGATAAGTAAACATATCATTAAGTATATTAACAATGAACTACATATGTAAAAACAAGACTACTAACTTAATGATTTTTAAACGAGACATATATGTAACGATTATCGGTGTAAAGACATTTAATGTATATATATCATATTAAGAGATATTAATACATGATAATATCATGATAATATAATAATTTAAAATCTCATTTGATATTATAAACATTGGGTTAACAACATTTAACAAGATCGTTAACCTAAAGGTTTCAAAACAACATTTACATGTAACGACTAACAATGACTTAAGGACTCAGTTAAAATGTATATACATGTAGTGTTTTAATATGTATTCATACACTTTTGAAAGACTTCAAGACACTTATCAAAATACTTCTACTTAACAAAAATGCTTACAATTACATCCTCGTTCAGTTTCATCAACAATTCTACTCGTATGCACTCGTATTCGTACTCGTACAATACACAGCTTTTAGATGTATGTACTATTGGTATATTGTCACACCCCCAAATTAGGGCCTAGGGTATTTGTGACTAATTATATCAAATCACAGTTGTATAAACGAGAACGACTCTATATGAGATGTTTTGAATAAAACATTTATTAATAAAACAGCGGAAGCATTAAAAGTTTTACATCAAATTTAAACTGAAATAATAATAATAGTCTTAATGCAAAGTAAATGTAATGAAATGAAGACTCCATGTAGCAGCATTCAATTCATCAGGTAGCAATCATGGCAATCATCTTATTCGTCACCTGAGAAAAAACATGCTTAAAGTGTTAACCAAAAAGGTTGGTGAGTTCATTAGTTTATCAAAATCAATCATTTCCGTTATAATAATAGGCCACAAGATTTCAGTTTCATAAATATCCGTACACTAGCAAGTGTATAAAAGCATTCTATAAGTTGTAGGCACCCGGTAACAAGCCTTAACGTTCATGTTTTACCCTCTGAAGTACACCAGATCAGGTGTGTTTAAAATAACCTCGAAGTACTAAAGCATCCCATAGTCAGGATGGGGTTTGTCAGACCCAATAGATCTATCTTTAGGATTCGCGTCTACCGTACATAGACAAGTAGTTTAATGTTACCAAGCTAAGGGTATATTTCTGGTTTAAACCCACGTAGAATTAGTTTTAGTACTTGTGCCTATTTCGTAAAAGATTTATAAAACAGCGCATGTATTCTCAGCCCAAAAATATATATTGCAAAAGCAATTAAAAAGGGAGCAAATGAAACTCACCTTAAATAGCAGTTGAAGTATTCCACGCAAGAAAGGAAAGTAAAGCAAGTAAGTGACCGAGATATCAACTAGAAGTAGTTCTTTAAGTGAGAAATGAGAGATTAAGGTGTAAGTTTGAAATGAGAAATGTATGTGGTATTTATAGTTGAAAATGTTAGGTAAAAAAAATTAAAATAAAATAAGTAAATCTTAAAAGTTAAAATAAGAAAAATTATTTTGTATTTTTATTAAAAGTAAATCTTAAAAGTTAAAATAAGAAAAAGTAGTTTGTATTTTTATTAAAAGTAAAATCTTAAAAGTTAAAATAAGAAAAAGTAGTTTGTATTTTTATTAAAAGTAAAATCTTAAAAGTTAAAATAAGAAAAAGTATTTTGTATTTTTATTAAAAGTAAATTTTAAAAGTTAAAATAAAAAAAAAATAGTTTGTACTTTTGTATTTATTTATTAAAAGTAGATATAGTTTTGATTTTTTTTTTTGTATAAAATTCTAAAAAAAAATTTGTTTAATATATTTCTAAGAACATTTAACATTTTATTTCTATATTTGTTTAATTATTAAATACGAATTTTATATAAAAATTATTATTATATTTAGTTTTTATAAAAATTAAAATTTATGATTATTAATTTATAGTTTTTATTAGTTTTATAAATGTTATAATATTATGTATTATTTAGTTAATTATATATTCTATTAACTAAATAACAAAAGTAATATAAATATTATATATATATTCATTGATGTAATTATGTTATATTATATATCATAATCTTATTTATAATATTTATAATTAAATTATTTATTTTAAGCGTACGTTTATTCGGTCAACGTTAAATTTATTCGTATATAACAACTCTAGGTATTTTAGTAAAATCGGAAGTCGAAAAGTGAGGGTTGTTATAGTACCTACCCGTTAAAAGAAATTTCGTCCCGAAATTTAGTTTTTGCCATCAATCAGCGTTGTTCGTACCTAAACGAGGATATTTACGTTTTATCTGGTCTTCACGTTCCCAGGTAGGTTCAGGGCCTTTCGTGAATTTCAACGGATAGAATATTGTTCTGTTTCATGCATTTAAATAATACGAACCATAATTTCTTACAGGTTCTTCTATAAAGTGCATTTTATCATTAATGCGGAGGTTATCTAAAGGATTAATAAGAGTGTCATTTGACTAGGTTATCCTCAAAAGGGATGATGGTGTTATACGAGCATTTTAGTAAACTGAACACATGAAATGTGTTATGAATAGTATTGAGCTTATTTAAAACTTTGAGTGTTTATGTCACAATATTAGGGTAGACAAAACAGAGAGTAGTTCATGAAAATTATAGTCATGAAGTTTGATAGAGATCATCATTGTTTACAACAAGAATATTGTAATGATGAATATAAGTTGAAAAAATAAAGTTTTATCACTACTGAATAATATGGATAAAACGATTTGATTATAGGAAGTGTATAAACGAAGCTATTGTAAAAGAGTGAATGAGAAATTAAATGTTCGCCTTGACTTTTGACGTAGTCACGATTGATTTTTGGAATTCAAGGGATTAAAGGAAATCTTCGTAATCCATAAGATTTGATTCTCCAGTAATTAAGGAATTTGAAATTTTCTTTGATTAAATGAGGTGAATTGCTTCAATTGCTGTGTTTGGAATTTTGCTATAAATTAGCTTCTTCCGTTTCATTATCTTCACCACTTCTATACTTTCTTCCTCAATTCATATTTCCAAAGATTGTGAGAATGCTCCATCCAGTTCTTATCCTGGATATTTTTCTGACTATCATTTCAGTCATTCTTCTTTTTCATTTACCACTAGAGGAATTTGTTTTCTTCTACTATTACCTTGGGGTTATAGTGTTTTTAATTCTCCCATGTCTTTACGTTGCAATACGTATTGATATACACAGTTTGTAATTTCGGTATCGTTATCGGGCTACATATTTTCCCTTATATGTCGGAGCTCTTTGTCTTTTTATTCTCCTCTCGACTCTAAGTAAAGCGAGTAATGGTCCAGAATTTGTAGGTATGAAGTTTCGAATGGACCTACTGTTCTAAGCGTAATATCACGATTTGATTTGGTAAATTACCAGAATTACTGAGGATAGAACTATCAAGAATATATTTGCTTGATATGTTCAGAGATTAAGCAGAATGTAAGAGTCGTGTAACATGGCAAATGATGATTATAAAGTCTATGAATCATCATCTTCCATTAAAAATTTAGCATGACTTACTGTAATATAATCATGTTGGCCTGACGTCATTATATTATACTAACTCATGCTTCAATTCTCAACACTACTTCAAATCATTCAAAATTTGAATTTAAATTTTACGGAATATAGAAACTTAAACAGTTTTCCTTTATGATGTAATAAAGATATTGCAAAGAGATAATTAATTGCGGACAAGAATCGTTATGAAGATATCTTTAGAAATATCGAGGATATTTATAACGAAAGATACGATGATATTTTAGAATTTCTAAAATCGATGGATAATGAAGAAATTCTTCTGTAAGGATTTAGAATGCGTAAAAAGATCTTCTGTGATTTCCTTCAGAAATCGAATCATCTAGATTCTTTGGTTATAGGTTTAGTCCTTGGGATTTGTCCTTGGTCTCCTTCATGTTTTGCTCAATCCGTCTTTCAATACCAGATATTCTTTTGAGCTTTTCCAACACACAATTCTTTATTATCAAGCTTCTGGTCATTAAGGCCATCTACAGCTTTTGCTGCTTCATCAGCATTCTCAAGGTTAACTGATCTGAATCATTGATTATCAATCTGATATGTTTTCAAGGATTTTGAAGAATGTACAATGTAATATATTAATGTGAATGTTAGATATTTCTTGGGTATTACCTACCCGTTAAAATATTTTCACAATTAACAGTTTGTACAAAAGAATTTTTAAATACAATCTTTATGAAAATATACATACATATATATTTTCTTCAGATGTAATTATGGATTTAATAAGTTAATATAATATTAAACTCATTTGATTTACGGTTGAAACGAGAATAAATAATCTCCAAAACTTTAGAGATTACATAATCGTCGTGGAATATTTCTTTAATGAAGTTATGAATCAATACTTCATCGTTCATTGTTATTAATATACCTCAGTAAATGATGTTGATGCTCGTGGATTTCTTGTGAAATTCATAAGGCACAAATGATGTTTTCGAGAAATTTTCGAGTACATCGAAAAATAGGAGTGTAAAATCACACATGCATTTGAATAATACACTTAGTTTATTATGAAATGGAGTTTATTGTACTGAAGCAGTGATTAATGATTGTTAAGTCATTAACGAAGGATGTACATCATAGCGTATTAGTGATATGAATTAACCAAGTAGTACATACTAGTTAAGATTCACACGTAATAGTTTAGTACGAAAAGATTTATTATTGTTCCAAACCATATATATATAAAGTATACATATATAATTCTTCAGGAAGAATGAGTCAATACATCTTAACTCATTATTACTAATATTCCTTAGTATCTATGGGCGTATGATGTCGATGTTTGAGGTACCGATTATGATGTTGAGACGTAGGATGCTGATGTTGTTGTTGGTGAAGCTGATGCTGTTGGTGGTGATGCTGATAGTACTGGTGGTGCTGGTGCTGCTGTTGGTGCTGCTGTTGGTACTTGGTTAGTAAGTGTGAGCCTAGCTACCAAATCGTGCACTATTTTCTCCAGGGTTTCTACTTTACGCTCGAGTCTATGGATTTGTTCTACCCATTCCTCTGTAAGGTTTGTCAATTCTTGATATTTAGTTCGAAGTCTTCTAACTTCTTCTAATAACCCTTTCTGGTTAGAATTCGGGAGTAGAGGACGAATATTGTCGTTGGTTACATCGAGTCGACCTTCGAGGCGGAAAATCCTTGCGAAAAGAGTGAAAACGGTATTGCGAACAGGTTCGCCAGTAAGAGGATCGAGTACTCCGACGTTTGGTGGTAAGTTTGGCTCGTGATAAGGAGTACCTTCTTCATTTCTCCATAGGGTGAGTATTTCGCGAACCCATCCCCATTTTCTAAAGAAATCATGGTAATTGATCGGTGGGTGTGCTCCTGTCACGCTATCTTTGGAGCTTGAAGAACTTGAGAAATTAGGTGAGAAATCCATATTATGTGTTTGGAATAGGGTTTGATATGAAATGGGTGTTGAATATTGAATGATATATTCATCTCCTTGAATACGTATATATAGCAGAAAGATTTTCGTAATTTACGGAGGAAATTTAGGAAAAGTGTTAGACAAGGTCTGTTGGGAATAGATATGCTAAGATATGATTTGTCTATACTCCAATAATGGCAGTATGACGTGTCGAGATTATAAAATGATAAGTATGTAATCTAATAATCTTTCGATTAAAGACTTTCAATTCGTATACTGTGATAACCCAATGACATTTCCCGGTTCGCAAACCGATGCATAAAGGCATAAGGCATATAGGTTCGTGATATAACAGGGAGTTATATACGTTTGAGTATGAATTATAGGAGTTTCAAAAATCTTGAATAATATTTCATGTAATACATATGTAATACACAAAACCAGGATAGATGACTAAGTGAGTTGTTCTTAATAAGTTCACCACTTATTAAGTGCGTAAGTGACTAAGTGTTGTATGATCACTATAGTCAGGTTTGATATTGTGCACCATACCCAAACATCTATGCCACCGCCGAGTCACTTGAATGATCAATTGTTACCGGTTGGCCCAGGAATTCTCGACCAAAATCTAAGTTTGGCATTCGAAATCCACAAGCGTCCCATAGTGGTACCAAGGATCACCCTAGGCCTTAAGTAGCGTTGACGTTCGAGTAATTTCACATTATCGTGTATGTTATAATCTTAAGATTTAAGTATAGTTTCTAAGGTATAGTGTAGAATTTATCAATTAAAGGCACTATGGTCAAGAAAAGTTGTAGTCCTACATTGCTAAGGTACCTAATTGTATAAGGCACACATAAAATGCAATCCTGGTTCTCTACAACAACCTGCTCTGATACCAATCTGTCACACCCCCAAATTAGGGCCTAGGGTATTTGTGACTAATTATATCAAATCACAGTTGTATAAACGAGAACGACTCTATATGAGATGTTTTGAATAAAACATTTATTAATAAAACAGCGGAAGCATTAAAAGTTTTACATCAAATTTAAACTGAAATAATAATAATAGTCTTAATGCAAAGTAAATGTAATGAAATGAAGACTCCATGTAGCAGCATTCAATTCATCAGGTAGCAATCATGGCAATCATCTTATTCGTCACCTGAGAAAAAACATGCTTAAAGTGTCAACCAAAAAGGTTGGTGAGTTCATTAGTTTATCAAAATCAATCATTTCCGTTATAATAATAGGCCACAAGATTTCAGTTTCATAAATATCCGTACACTAGCAAGTGTATAAAAGCATTCTATAAGTTGTAGGCACCCGGTAACAAGCCTTAACGTTCATGTTTTACCCTCTGAAGTACACCAGATCAGGTGTGTTTAAAATAACCTCGAAGTACTAAAGCATCCCATAGTCAGGATGGGGTTTGTCAGACCCAATAGATCTATCTTTAGGATTCGCGCCTACCGTACATAGACAAGTAGTTTAATGTTACCAAGCTAAGGGTATATTTCTGGTTTAAACCCACGTAGAATTAGTTTTAGTACTTGTGCCTATTTCGTAAAAGATTTATAAAACAGCGCATGTATTCTCAGCCCAAAAATATATATTGCAAAAGCAATTAAAAAGGGAGCAAATGAAACTCACCTTAAATAGCAGTTGAAGTATTCCACGCAAGAAAGGAAAGTAAAGCAAGTAAGTGACCGAGATATCAACTAGAAGTAGTTCTTTAAGAGAGAAATGAGAGATTAAGGTGTAAGTTTGAAATGAGAAATGTATTTGGTATTTATAGTTGAAAATGTTAGGTAAAAAATATTAAAATAAAATAAGTAAATCTTAAAAGTTAAAATAAGAAAAATTATTTTGTATTTTTATTAAAAGTAAATCTTAAAAGTTAAAATAAGAAAAAGTAGTTTGTATTTTTATTAAAAGTAAAATCTTAAAAGTTAAAATAAGAAAAAGTAGTTTGTATTTTTATTAAAAGTAAAATCTTAAAAGTTAAAATAAGAAAAAGTATTTTGTATTTTTATTAAAAGTAAATTTTAAAAGTTAAAATAAAAAAAAATAGTTTGTACTTTTGTATTTATTTATTAAAAGTAGATATAGTTTTGATTTTTTTTTTGTATAAAATTCTAAAAAAAATTTGTTTAATATATTTCTAAAAACATTTAACATTTTATTTCTATATTTGTTTAATTATTAAATACGAATTTTATATAAAAATTATTATTATATTTAGTTTTTATAAAAATTAAAATTTATGATTATTAATTTATAGTTTTTATTAGTTTTATAAATGTTATAATATTATGTATTATTTAGTTAATTATATATTCTATTAACTAAATAACAAAAGTAATATATATATTATATATATATTCATTGATGTAATTATGTTATATTATATATCATAATCTTATTTATAATATTTATAATTATATTATTTATTTTAAGCGTACGTTTATTCGGTCAACGTTAAATTTATTCGTATATAACAACTCTAGGTATTTTAGTAAAATCGGAAGTCGAAAAGTGAGGGTTGTTATATATATACACTCCAATGATCAGCTTTTAGCAGCCCATGTGAGTCACCTAACACATGTGGGAACCATCATTTGGCAACTAGCATGAAATATCTCATAAAATTACAAAAATATGAGTAATCATTCATGACTTATTTACATGAAAACAAAATTACATATCATTTATATCTAATCCATACACCAACGACCAAAAACACCTACAAACACTTTCATTCTTCAATTTTCTTCATCTAATTGATCTCTCTCAAGTTCTATCTTCAAGTTCTAAGTGTTCTTCATAAATTCCAAAAGTTATTGTTTCATAAAATCAAGAATACTTCCAAGATTGCAAGTTTACTTCCAAGTTTTCTACATCCATTCCAAGTAATCATCCAAGATCAAGAAACCTTTGTTATTTACAGTAGGTTATCTTTCTAATAAAAGGTAATAATCATATTCAAACTTTAATTCAATTTCTATAACTATAACAATCTTATTTCGAGTGGAAATCTTACTTGAAATTGTTTTCGTGTCATGATTCTGCTTCAAGAACTTTCAAGCCATCCAAGGATCCTTTGAAGCTAGATCTATTTTTCTCATTTCCAGTAGGTTTATCCAAGGAACTTGAGGTAGTAATGATGTTCATAACATCATTCGATTCATACATATAAAGATATCTTATTCGAAGGTTTAAACTTGTAATCACTAGAACATAGTTTAGTTAATTCTAAACTTGTTCGCAAATAAAAGTTAATCCTTCTAACTTGACTTTTAAAATCAACTAAACACATGTTCTGTATCTATATTATATGCTAACTTAATGATTTAAAACCTGGAAACACGAAAAACACCGTAAAATCGGATTTACGCCGTCGTAGTAACACCGCGGGCTGTTTTGGGTTAATTAATTAAAAACTATGATAAACTTTGATTTAAAAGTTGTTATTCTGGGAAAATGATTTTTATTATGAACATGAAACTATATCCAAAAATTATGGTTAAACTCAAAGTGAAAGTATGTTTTTTAAAATGGTCATCTAGACGTCGTTCTTTCGACTAAAATGACTACCTTTACAAAAACGACTTGTAACTTATTTTTCCAACTATAAACCTATATTTTTTCTGTTTAGATTCATAAAATAGAGTTCAATATGAAACCATAGCAATTTGATTCACTCAAAACTGATTTAAAATGTAGAAGTTATGGGTAAAATAAGATTGGATAATTTTTCTCATTTTAGCTACGTGAAAATTGGTAACAAATCTATTCCAACCATAACTTAATCAACTTGTATGGTATATTATGTAATCTTGAGATACCATAGACACGTATACAATGTTTCGACCTATCATGTCGACACATCTATATATATTTCGGAACAACCATAGACACTCTATATGTGAATGTTGGAGTTAGCTATACAGGGTTGAGGTTGATTCCAAAATATATATAGTTTGAGTTGTGATCAATACTGAGATACGTATACACTGGGTCGTGGATTGATTCAAGATAATATTTATCGATTTATTTCTATACATCTAACTGTGAACAACTAGTTGTAGGTTACTAACGAGGACAGCTGACTTAATAAACTTAAAACATCAAAATATATTAAAAGTGTTGTAAATATATTTTGAACATACTTTGATATATATGTATATATTGTTATAGGTTCGTGAATCAACCAGTGGCCAAGTCTTACTTCCCGACGAAGTAAAAATCTGTGAAAGTGAGTTATAGTCCCACTTTTAAAATCTAATATTTTTGGGATGAGAATACATGCAGATTTTATAAATGATTTACAAAATAGACACAAGTACGTGAAACTACATTCTATGGTTGAATTATCGAAATCGAATATGCCCCTTTTTATTAAGTCTGGTAATCTAAGAATTAGGGAACAGACACCCTAATTGACGCGAATCCTAAAGATAGATCTATTGGGCCTAACAAACCCCATCCAAAGTACCGGATGCTTTAGTACTTCGAAATTTATATCATATCCGAAGGGTGTCCCAGAATGATGGAGATATTCTTATATATGCATCTTGTTAATGTCGGTTACCAGGTGTTCACCATATGAATGATTTTTATCTCTATGTATGGGATGTGTATTGAAATATGAAATCTTGTGGTCTATTGTTACGATTTGATATATATAGGTTAAACCTATAACTCACCAACATTTTTGTTGACGTTTAAAGCATGTTTATTCTCAGGTGAATACTAAGAGCTTCCGCTGTTGCATACTAAAATAAGGACAAGATTTTGAGTCCATGTTTGTATGATATTGTGTAAAAACTGCATTCAAGAAACTGATTTCGATGTAACATATTTGTATTGTAAACCATTATGTAATGGTCGTGTGTAAACAGGATATTTTAGATTATCATTATTTGATAATCTACGTAAAGCTTTTTAAACCTTTATTTATGAAATAAAGGTTAAGATTTGTTTTAAAAATGAATGCAGTCTTTGAAAAACGTCTCATATAGAGGTCAAAACCTCGCAACGAAATCAATTAATATGGAACGTTTTTAATCAATAAGAACGGGACATTTCATATGATATCACGAATCACATACGTACACACGATGCGACACTTAAAAGCATTAAGTTGACTACGCTATATTGAACTTATGGAGTGATGTCGAATGGATATGTGAGATAGCATAATGTAATGACCGGGATTACATTATGGTAACTCATATAGAAGTTCCAACATCACAAAATAAGGAATTGGGAGCGAGTCAAGTAGGTTACTAGGATAAACACCGTTTAGAACATGAACCGTATAATCTTAACTATAAGTAGAAGGTAACAATGTGCGAATTTATTTGTTATTATAATCTATAAGAAGCATATAATCACGTCGCGACTCGTCACTACTCCACATTGTCCGTCACCACTGATCATTACTTGGAACTACGAAGACACTGCCTGAACATACTCATCACCTCATACCACTACTCCTTACAACACATCATTACTAACTACTACTCGACGCCGCCTCACACTGCTAGACACTACTGATCGCTACTTTCTCACTGCTTGTCATTACTAGTTACTACTTAATGCTACTCGTTGCTACTTAAGACTGTTGAGTAGTACTCATCACTACCAGCACCTTTACAATTTGCTACTACCACTATGAATCACAGCTCATTTCTGATATATCCTTAAAGGACGAAGTCCACGTAACAGCCTACACAAACCGTAATAGATATTGTCTACTTGACTTCCGACTTACCTATCATGTCGCCACCCGCAGTTTCACGAATTTGCTTTCTAATACTACTTTACCGGAAGAAGTATTCACACCTTCCCTCATGAAGGGTATTCCGTTCTTCTTCCCCACCGATGTGGAACAAGTCTAATAACTCACCCTGCTTTCAACATCAACTTCAATGAAGTTCATCAAGAATATGTTCTTACTCAACAAACATAATGCTTATGTCCTACTGATATCAGTGCCGATAGAAACTTTATCGTTAGAGAATTCTGTCACAACATTTGGAATCCAATATCGGCCTTAGACAATGTGAACCCTATGGAACTATCAAATGGGAATAAATTGCATCATGATTGATGTCATTTCAGTTTAAGGAGGTTCTGCCTTAAGAAGTTTGATCGTACACTCCCATCAAAAACATCTCTCGCACGAAACTCACCCCAAACTCTAATCAATGATTGCTCCTAAACCTTTGCAAATTAGAAGCTAAGACCCATACATTTAAGCTCATAACAACCTTCCGTACTGAAAAGTACTTATACCGATGATTGGCGAGCCATTACAATAGAACCTTGTGGTTGGAATGGACTGGTTATATGATGACACAACCGAGGCTGTTGCGACCAGAAGGCCATTAGAATTTCTTTTACCGAAGATGAATCAATGATGGTGTATGGAGAGAAAATCAGTACACTGTTGCATTACATTAATTGCTCGAAGGTCCAGAAGTACATGAGATAAGGATGTCTTGCGATTCTGGCACATATGAGCAAAGTTGAATTAGTAGTTAAGAGCCTGAAGATGTCCCAACCGTTAGAAATTTTCTTAAGGTCCTTCCGAGAGGATTACCAAGTCTTCCACCGCATAGAGACGTAGAATTTTAGATTGACTTAATGCCGGGAGCTACGCCTGTAGCACGTGCACCGTATAGACTTACACCCCTAGAATTGCAAGAGTTTTCTAGTCAACTGCAAGAGCTTTTAGACAAGGGATTCATTCGACCGAGCTCTTCACCATGGAGAGCACTTGTGCTCTTTGTTAGGAGGAAGAATGGATCTATGAAACCTTACATCAAGAATATATACCCGCTACCGAGAATCAATGATCTGTTAGATCAGTTGCAAGGATCTGGATGTTACTCTAAGATGATATGAGGTCAGGTTACCATCAGATGAGAGTGAAAGAGACAGATATACCGAAGACAGTGTTTAGAGCACGCTACAGACATCATGAATTTACCGTAATGCCGTTTGGATTGACGAACGCACCGGCAGTGCTCATGGATTTCATGAACCTTGTGTGTAAGTCATATCCGGACAAGTTTGTTATCGTGTTTATTGATGATATTCTGGTATATTCTAAGAACGAGTAAGAACATGAACAACATCTCCGTTTAATACTAGAGATGCTCAGAAAGGAACAGATGTATGCGAAGTTTTTAAAGTGTGACTTTTGAATAGAAGAAGTTCAATTTTTAGGTCATATCGTAGGTGTCAATGGTATTCACGTTGATATTGCGAAGATAGAAACGGTAAAGAAGTGAGAGACTCCTAAGTCGCCAACGCATGTTCGGCAATTCTTAGGTCTTGCCGGTTATTATAGAAGATTCACTGAGGAATTTTCTAATATTTCCCGACCGTTAACAGCATTAACTCATAAGGGTAAGAAGTATGAATGGACAGAGTTGCATGAAGCCGCATTTCAGTTGTTAAAAGAGAAATTAAATACTGCCCCGGTTTTGTCCTTGCCCGAAGGAACCAAGGACTTCGTGATTATTGTGATGCTTCACGAAAGGGTTTTGGTTGCGTGTTGATGCAATGGAAGAAAGTGATTGCTTACGGATCACGACAACTAAAGATACACGAACAGAACTATACGACTCATGATTTGAAACTTGGTATTGTGGTCCTTGCACTAAAGATGTGGAGACATTACTTGTATGGTTTTAAGTTTACTGTTTTCACAGATCACAAGAGTTTGCAACATATCTTTGACCAGAAACAGCTCAACATGAGGCAGAGACGTTGGATGGAACTATTGAATGACTATGATTGCGAGATTTGCTATCATCCTGGAAAGGCTAATGTTGTTACAGATGCCTTGAGCAAGAAGGAAAAGGTTAAACCTATTCGAGTTAGAGCAATGAACATGACTGTTCGAAGGAATCTTGCTTCTCAGGTACTCGATGCACAACTAGAGGCATTGAAAGAATGGAAAGTTACTACAGAATCACTTAGAGGAATGGACAAGAAGTTTGTCATTCGAGAAGAAGGAACCCGGTACTTCATATATAGAATTTGGGTACAAGAATTTGGCGGATTAAGGGAACTAGTGCTAGAAGAGGCACATAAGACAAGGTATTCTATTCACCCTGGATCCGACAAGATGTACCAAGATCTTAAGGCACTGTATTGGTGGCCTAATATGAAAGCTGAAATCGCTACCTATGTTGGTAAGTGCTTGACTTGTGCTAAAGTTAAGGCAGAGCATCAGAAACCGTCAGGTTGGTTGACACAATCAGAGACTCCCCAGTGGAAATGGGAATGTATTACCGTGGATTTTATTACTAGGTTGCCCAAGACTGTGAGAGGTTATGATACGATTTGGGTTATCATTGAT
Organism: Rutidosis leptorrhynchoides; assembly: GCF_046630445.1. Taxonomy (NCBI): domain Eukaryota; kingdom Viridiplantae; phylum Streptophyta; class Magnoliopsida; order Asterales; family Asteraceae; genus Rutidosis; species Rutidosis leptorrhynchoides. The sequence goes on from NC_092333.1 coordinate 201,417,948, forward strand.
CGTCTCACAAAGTCTTCTCATTTCCTACCGGATAAGGAAATGGATAAGATGGAGAAGTTGGCACAAATCTATAAGAAGGAAGTATTTTCTCGACATGGAGTGCCGATATCCATTGTTTTCGACAGAGACGGCAGATTTACATCTGGATTCTAGCAAGCATTGCAAGAGGCAATGGGAACTCGTTTAGATATGAGTACAACATAGCACCCTCAAATAGATGGTCAAAGTGAGAGAACCATCCAAACACTAGAAGACATGTTAAGGGCATGTGTTATTGATTTCGGAAATGGATGGGATAAACATCTACCGTTATCAAAGTTTTCCCTATAATAATAGTTATCATGCAAGTATAAAGGCAGCGCCTTTCGAAGCACTGTATGGCAGAAAGTGCTGATCACCCGTATGTTGGACTGAGTTAGGAGATAGTCAATTGACTAGTCCTTAGATCATACATGAAATAACCGAGAAGATCGCGCAGATACAAGAGAAACTGAAAACGGCGCAAAGTCTTCAAAAGAGTTACGCCGACATTAGAAGGCGAGATTTAGAATTTCAGGTTGGAGATAAGGTTATGAAATGTCCCGTTCATATTGATTATAAACGTTCCATATTAATTGATTTCGTCGCGAGGTTTTGAGCTCTATATGAGACGTTTTTCAAAGACTGCATTCATTTTAAAAACAACCATAACCTTTATTTTATCGATAAAGGTTTAAAAGCATTACGTAGATTATCAAATAATGATAATCTAAAATATACTGTTTACACACGACCATTACATAATGGTTTACAATAAGAATATATTACATCAAAAATAAGTTTCTTGAATGCAGTTTTTACATAATATCATACAAGCATGGACTCCAAATCTTGTCCTTATTTTAGTATGCAACAGCGGAAGCTCTTAATAATCACCTGAGAATAAACATGCTTAAAACGTCAACAAAAATGTTGGTGAGTTATAGGTTAACCTATATATTATCAAATCATAATAATAGACCACAAGATTTCATATTTCAATATACATCCCATACATAGAGATAAAAATCATTCATATGGTGAACACCTGGTAACCGACATTAACAACATGCATATATAAGAATATCCCCATCATTCTGGGACACCCTTCGGATATGATATAAATTTCAAAGTACTAAAGCATCCGGTACTTTGGATGGGGTTTGTTAGGCCCAATAGATCTATCTTTAGGATTCGCGTCAATTAGGGTGTCTGTTCCCTAATTCTTATATTACCAGACTTAATAAAAAGGGGCATATTCGATTTTGATAATTCAACCATAGAATGTAGTTTCACGTACTTGTGTCTATTTTGTAAATCATTTATAAAACCTGCATGTATTCTCATTCCAAAAATATTAGATTTTAAAAGTGGGACTATAACTCACTTTCACAGATTTTTACTTCGTCGGGAAGTAAGACTTGGCCACTGGTCGATTCATGAACCTATAACAAATATGTACATATATATCAAAGTATGTTCAAAATATATATACAACTTTTTTAATACGTTTTACTGTTTTAAGTTTATTAAGTCAGCTGTCATTGTTAGTAACCTACAACTAGTTGTCCATAATTAGATGTACAGAAATAAATCGATATATATTATCTTGAATCAATCCACGACCCAGTGTATACACGTCTCAGGCTAGATCACAACTCAAACTATATATATATTTTTGGAATCAACCTCAACCCTGTATAGCTAACTCCAACATTACTGCATATAGAGTGTCTATGGTTGTTCCAAATAATATATATAGATGGGTCGATATGATATGTCAAAACATTTGCATACGTGTCTATGGTATCCCAAGATTACATAATATATTAGAATACATATATAATACAATATAAGTTAGCTAGGATATGATTAATATAGATTTGTTACCAATTTTCACGTAGCTACAACAAGAAAAAATAATCAATCTTGTTTTACCCATAACTTCTTCATTTTAAATCCGTTTTGAGTGAATCAAATTGCTATGGTTTCATATTAAACTTAACTTTATGAATGTATACAGAAAAGTATAAGTTTATAGTCGTAATTACAGGTTACAAGTCATTTTTGTAAAGGTAGTCATTTCAGTCGAAAGAACGACGTCAAGATGACCATTTTGGAAAACATACTTCCACTTTGAGTTTAACCATGATTTTTGGATATAGTTTCATGTTCATAAGAAAAATCATTTTTCCAAAATAACAACTTTTAAATCAAATTTTATCATAGTTTTTAATTATCCAAATCAAAACAGTCCCCGGTTTCACTACGACGGCGTATATCCGATTTTATGGTGTTCACCGTGTTTCCAGGTTTTAAATCATTAAGTTAGCATATCATATAGATATAGAACATGTGTTTAGTTTATTTTAAAAATCAAGTTAGAAGGATTAACTTTTGTTTGCGAACAAGTTTAGAATTAACTAAACTATGTTCTAGTGATTCCAAGTTTAAACCTTCGAATAAGATAGCTTTATATGTATGAATCGAATGATGTTATGAACATCATTACTACCTCAAGTTTTCTGGATAAAACCACTGGAAATGAAAAAAATGGATCTAGCTTCAAAGGATCCTTGGATGGCTTGAAAGTTCTTGAAACAGAATCATGACACGAAAACAGTTCAAGTAAGATTTTCACTCGAAATAAGATTGTTATAGTTGTAGAAATTGAATCAAATTTTGAATATGAATATTACCTAGAATTAGAAAGATAACCTACTATAAATAACAAAGGTTCCTTGATCTTAGATGATTACTTGGAATGGATTAGAAAGCTTGGAAGTAGACTTGCAAACTTGGAAGTATTCTTGATTTTTATGAAACTATACTTATGGAATTTATGAAGAACACTTAGAACTTGAAGATAGAACTTGAGATAGATCACTTAGATGAAGAAAATTGAAGAATAAAAGTGTTTGTAGGTGTTTTTAGTCGTTGGTATATGGATTAGATATAAAGGATGTGTAATTTTGATTTCATGTAAATAAGTCATGAATGATTACTCATATTTTTTAATTTTATGAGATATTTCATGCTAGTTGCCAAATGATGGTTCCCACATGTGTTAGGTGACTCACATGGGCTGCTAAGAGCTGATCATTGGAGTGTATATACTAATAGTACATACATCTAAAAGCTGTGTATTGTACGAGTACGAATAAGGGTGCATACGAGTAGAATTGTTGATGAAACTGAACGAGGAGGTAATTGTAAGCATTTTTGTTAAGTAGAAGTATTTTGATATGTGTATTGAAGTCTTTCAAAAGTGTAAGAATACATATCAAAACACAACATGTATATACATTCTAATGGAGTCGTTAAGTCTTCGTTAGTCGTTACATGTAAGTGTTATTTTGAAACCTTTAAGTTAACGATCTCAATTAATGTTGTTAACCCAATGTTTATTATATCAAATGAGATGTTAAATTATTATATTATCATGATATTATGATGTATGAATATCTCTTAATATGATATATACATTAAAATATCGTTACAATGATAATCGTTATATATAAGTCTCGTTTCGTAATTCTTGGGTTAGTAGTCTTGTTTTTACATATGTAGTTCATTGTTAAAACACTTAATGATATACTTAAATATCATTTTATCATGTTAAATATAGTGTATCAATATCTTAATATGATACATATGTATTTAGTAGACGTTATCATAACGATAATCGTTATATATATCATTTAGAGTTTCTTAACTTAGTAATCTCATTTCTTATGTATATCACACATTGTTAATATACTTAGTGCGATACTTACTCATCATAATCTTATGTCAACCATATATATATGTCTATATATATATACCACAACATGTAGTTTTTACAATTTTGTAACGTTCATGAATCGTCGGTCAACATGGGTGATCAATTGTCTATATGAAACTTATTTCATTTAATCAAGTCTTAACAAGTTTGATTGCTTAACACGTTAGAAACATTTAGTCATGTAAATATCAATCTCAATTAATATATATAAACATGGAAAAGTTCGGGTCACTACAGTACCTACCCGTTAAATAAATTTCGTCCCGAAATTTTAAGCTGTTGAAGGTGTTGACGAATCTTCTGGAAATAGATGCGGGTATTTCTTCTTCATCTGATCTTCACACTCCCAGGTGAACTCGGGTCCTCTACGAGCATTCCATCGAATCTTAACAATCGGTATCTTGTTTTGCTTAAGTCTCTTAACCTCACGATCCATTATTTTGACGGGTTCTTCAATGAATTGAAGTTTTTCATTGATTTGGATTTCGTTCAACGGAATAGTGAGATCTTCTTTAGCAAAACATTTCTTCAAATTCAAGACGTGAAAAGTCTTATGTACAGCCGCGAGTTGTTGAGGTAGCTCCAATTGGTAAACTACTGGTCCGACAGCATCTATAATCTTGAATGGTCCAATGTACCTTGGATTTAGTTACCCCCGTTTACCAAATCGAACAACGCCTTTCCCACCTTAAGCATGACCATTTCTCCAATTTCAAACTCTATATCTTTTCTTTTACTATCCGCGTAGCTCTTTTGTTGACTCTGGGCGGTTTTCAATCGTTGTTGAATTTGGATGATTTTCTCGGTAGTTTCTTGTATTATCTCCGGACTCGTAATCTGTCTATCCCCCACTTCATTCCAGCAAATCGGAGACCGGCACTTTCTACCATAAAGTGCCTCAAACGGCGCCATCTCAATACTAGAATGATAACTGTTGTTGTAGGAAAATTCTGCTAACGGTAGGTGTCGATCCCAACTATTTTCGAAATCAATAACACATGCTCGTAGCATATCTTCAAGCATTTGTATCATCCTTTTGCTCTGCCCATCAGTTTGTGGATGATAGGCAGTACTCATGTCTAGACTAGTTCCTAATGCTTGCTCTAATGTCTGCCAGAATCTTGAAATAAATCTGCCATCCCTATCAGAGATAATAGAGATTGGTATTCCATGTCTGGAGACGACTTCCTTCAAATACAGTCGTGCTAACTTCTCCATCTTGTCATCTTCTCTTATTGGCAGGAAGTGTGCTGATTTGGTGAGACGATCAAATATTACCCAAATAGTATCAAAACCACTTGCAGTCCTTGAAAATTTAGTGATGAAATCCATGGTAATGTTTTCCCATTTCCATTCCAGGATTTTGGGTTGTTGAAGTAGACCTGATGGTTTCTGATGCTCCGCTTTGACCTTAGAACACGTCAAACATTCTCCTACGTATTTAGCAACATCGGCTTTCATACCTGGCCACCAAAAATATTTCTTGAGATCCTTGTACATCTTCCCCGTTCCAGGATGTATTGAGTATCTGGTTTTATGAACTTCTCTAAGTACCATTTCTCTCATATCTCCAAATTTTGGTACCCAAATTCTCTCAGCCCTATACCGGGTTCCATCTTCCCGAATATTAAGATGCTTATCCGATCCTTTGGGTATTTCATCCTTTAAATTTCCCTCTTTTAAAACTCCTTGTTGCGCCTCCTTTATTTGAGTAGTAAGGTTAGTGTGAATCATTATATTCATAGCTTTTATTCAAATGGGTTCTCTGTCCTTTCTGCTTAAGGCGTCGGCTACCACATTTGCCTTTCCCGGGTGGTATCGAATCTCAAAATCATAATCATTCAACAGTTCAATCCACATGCGTTGTCTCATATTCAGTTGCTTCTGATTAAATATATGTTGGAGACTTTTGTGGTCGGTATATATAATACTTTTGACCCCATATAAGTAGTGCCTCCAAGTCTCTAATGCAAAAAAAACCGCGCCTAATTCCAAATCATGCGTCGTATAATTCTGTTCGTGAATCTTCAATTGTCTAGACGCATAAGCAATTACTTTCATTCGTTGCATTAATACACAACTGAGACCTTGCTTTGAGGCGTCACAATATATCACAAAATCATCATTCCCTTCAGGTAATGACAATATCAGTGCCGTAGTTAACTTTTTCTTTAACAATTGAAACGCTTTCTCTTGCTCATCTTTCCATTCAAATTTCTTCCCTTTATGCGTTAATGCAGTTAAGGGTTTTGCTATTCTGGAAAAGTCTTGGATGAATCTTCTGTAGTAACCAGCCAATCCTAAAAATTGACGTATATGCTTCGGAGTTTTTGGGGTTTCCCACTTTTCAACGGTTTCGATCTTTGTCGGGTCCACCTGGATACATTCTTTGTTCACTATGTGACCGAGGAATTGAACTTCTTCCAACCAAAATGCACACTTTGAAAACTTAGCGTACAGTTTTTCTTTCCTCAATACTTCTAGCACTTTTTCTCAAATGTTCTTCGTGCTCTTGATCATTCTTTGAGTAAATAAGTATGTCATCGATGAAAACAATGACAAACTTGTCAAGATATGGCCTACACACTCGGTTCATAAGGTCCATGAACACAGCTGGTGCGTTAGTCAATCCAAATGGCATAACCATAAACTCGTAATGACCATAACGCGTCCTAAAAGTAGTTTTTGGAATATCATCCTCCTTTACTCGCATTTGATGATATCCAGAACGTAAATTGATCTTCAAATAAACAGACGAGCCTTGTAGTTGATCAAATAAGTCGTCGATTCTCGGTAGTGGGTAGCGGTTCTTGATGGTAAGTTTGTTCAACTCTCGGTAGTCGATACAAAACCTGAATGTACCATCTAGAACAGGAGCTCCCCATGGTGATGTACTTGGTCGAATGAAACCACGCTCTAAAAGTTCCTGTAACTAACTTTGTAATTCTTTCATTTCGCTGGGTGCGAGTCTGTATGGAGCACGAGCTATTGGTGCAGCTCCTGGTATAAGGTCTATTTGAAATTCAACGGATCGATGTGGGGGTAATCCCGGTAATTCTTTCGGAAATACATCGGGAAATTCTTTTGCGACGGGAACATAACTGATGCTCTTTTATTCAGTTTGTACTTTCTCGACGTGTGCTAGAAAAGCATAGCAACCTTTTCTTATTAGTTTTTGTGTCTTCAAATTACTAATAAGATGTAGCTTCGTGTTGCCCTTTTCTCCGTACACCATTAAGGGTTCTCCTTCTTCTCGTACAATGTGAATTGCATTTTTGTAACATACGATCTCTGCTTTCATCTCCTTCAGCCAATCCATGCCATAACTCCCTAACTCTACTGGTATCAAATCAATCTTAAATATTTCGATACCCAGCTTAATTTCTCGATTCCGGCATATATAATCTGCTGAAATTAATTTACCGTTTTCTAATTCGAGTAAAAATTTCCTATCCATCGGCGTCAATGGACAACTTAATTTAGCACAAAAATCTCTACTCATATAGCTTCTATCCGCACCCGAATCAAATAATACGTAAGCAGATTTATTGTCAATAAGAAACGTACCCGTAACAAGCTCCAGGTCTTCTTGTGCCTCTGCCGCATTAATATTGAAAACTATTCCGCGGCCTTGTCCATTCGTGTTCTCCTGGTTCGGGCAATTTCTAATAATGTGGCCCGGTTTTCCACATTTATAACAAACTACATTGGCATAACTTGCTCCGACACTACTTGCTCCGCCATTACTCATTCCGACACCATTTGTTCCTGTCGTTCTGTTAACCCCTGGTCCGTAGACCTCACACTTCGCCATGCTATGACCATTTCTTTTACACTTGTTGAAAAATTTGGTGCAAAACCCCGAGTGATACTTTTCACACCTTTGGCATAGCTGCTTCTGATTGTTGTTGTTGTTGCGGTTGTTATTGTTATTGGGATGATTGTTGTAGTAGTTGTTGTTGTTGTTGTTGTTGTTGTTGTTGTTGTTGTTGTTGTTGTGCCGTTTGTTGTAGTTGCGATTGATGTTGCGATTGTTGGGATAGTTGTTGTTGTTGTTTTGGTGACTCTTATCACCGTTTTCCTCCCACTTTCTTTTGACTAACTTCACGTTGGTCTCTTCGGCCGCCTATTCTTTAATTCTTCCCTCAATCTGGTTCACTAGTTTGTGAGCTATTCTACATGCCTTTTGTATGGAGGCAGGCTCGTATGAACTTATATCTTCTTGGATTCTCTCCGGTAACCCTTTCACAAACGCGTCGATCTTCTCTTCCTCATCTTCGAACGCTCTCGAACACAATAGGCACAATTCTGTGAATCATATTTCGTACGAAGTAATATCGAAACCCTGTGTTCGTAACCCTCTAAGTTCTGACTTGAGCTTATTGACCTGGGTTTTGGGACGGTACTTCTCGTTCATTAAGTGCTTGAATGCTGACCACGGTAGCGCGTAAGAAGCATCTTGTCCCACTTGCTCTAGATAGGTATTCCACCATGTTAACACAATACCTGTAAAGGTATGCATAGCGTACTTCACTTTGTCTCCTTCAGTACACTTACTTATGGAAAACACCGATTCGACTTTCTCGGTCTGCCGTTTCAATCCAATTGGTCCTTCGGTTCCATCAAATTCTAAAGGTTTGCAGGCAGTGAATTCTTTGTAGGAGCATCCTACACGATTTCTTGCGCCGTTAGCTGCATTGCTAGATTTAGAGTTATTGTTGGTATGTAACGCGGCCTGTACTGTGGCTATGTTTGAAGCAAGAAAGGCACGAAATTCCTCTTCGCTCATATTCAAGGTGTGTCGAGTAGTCGGTGCCATTTCCTTCAAAATAGTCAAATGAAACAATTTAATCATACAGAATATTAAGAGTAGTCAATAGTATCTCGTAGCATAATATGAACTCATTTATAAAAGCTTTTTCTTCATATTAGCGTTTTATAATTTTAAATTCAGGTACTACCTACCTGTTAAGTTCATACTTAGTAGCTAATATACAATTCAACTACTACAATTCCATATGAAAAACTGATTATAATAATATATCACATACAAATATTCTTCAAACTTACAACTTCGCTATATTACATATAACATAAAATATAGTACACTATGATACAGGACAGTTTTGAAAATAAATCTAGTTAATACGCAAGTTGTTCAGCAAAGGAAATAAAGACACGTAATTCATAAGTCCAGAAACAAGTCATGCATTCTGGTTTTACTAAGACGACTTCCCATCCTTGGTCTTGTGGAAAATAATCGTTATGACCATTAGCTAGGTAGTATGTTGTAATGTCGTCAAAAGGACGAGGGTTTCGTAATGTCCAACAGCCCCGTAATAATCTAAAAACCTTGTTTCTCACCCCAACTACTGAATCCGTCACTTGTGGGAAGGTTTTATTTAAAAGTTGCAATCCGATGTTCTTTTTCTCACTTTGGTAAGAAGCGAACATCACTAACCTGTAAGAATAACATGCTTTTTTATGTTGCATGTTAGAAGCTCTTTCTAATTCACGAAATCCTATGTTGGGATATGTTGAGTCAAAATAGGCTCTTAACCCGTAGCATAAAATTGCATTTGGGGTCCCTGAATTTAACGCTTTAAAGAAAACACGGCGTAACTTACGGTCTCCCCAATGTGATATACCCCACCTATCAAAGGAAAGCCTTTTATAAACTAAGGCATTTCTGGAAAGTCTTTCAAATGTTTGACAAGTTAATTTCGCCATAACTAAATGTGATGATGAATTCTGACCGACTCTAGACAAGATTTCCTCAATCATATCCTCTGGTGGGTCTTCTAAAATATTCGGTTGTCTACCCTTAACGTCCATTTTGTTTTTATACTGTAAAATAGACAAGGATTAGATTCGTAAAAGATAATTAACAAACAATACAAGCAATTTTTACATAGAACATAAAAGTACAAGCACACTATAATACATATAATACACAACATGATTACAACCTTCTAATCTGAATCACTGGTTTCTTCTTCTTCGGACTTGGTTCGTTTTCCTAATTTTCTAGGAATATATGGTGTTCCTCTAATACGAGCCGTCGTTTTCCATAATGGTTTAGAAAAACCTGGTGGTTTAGAGGTTCCCGGGTCATTGTTACATTTTAGGAAATACAGATGTTGTCGATACATATAAAGTTCATCGGGGTTGGAATCGGGTTTCTCTATTTTTATACCTTTTCCCTTATTATTTTCTTTCGCTTTATTAAATTGGGTCGAGGTAATTTCTATAACATCATCGAAATCCTCATCGGGATCCGATTCATCGGAAAATTGGTAATCTTCCCAATATTTTGCCTCCTCGGTGGAAACACCATTGACCATTATTAACTTTGGTCCGTTGGTTGAAGATTTTCTTTTATTTAATCGATTTACTATAGGTATCAATATTTCTTCCTCCGGAACCTCTTCTTCTTCTGGTTCCTCCTCTTCCGATTCATCCTCTTCTGGTACCTCCTCTTCCGGTTCCTCCTCTTCCGGTTCCTCTTCGGGAATTTGTGAATCTTCTCAAAATATATTCGACTCTTCATTATTATTAGGTGAATCAATGGGATTTGTACTAGAGCTAGACATCTATCACGCAATATCAAACACGTTAAGAGATTAATATATCACATAATATTTATATGTTAATAATATATAGTTTCCAACAAAAAATGTTAAGCAATCGTTTTTGAAGAAAAACACGGTCGAAGTCCAGACTCACTAATGCATCCTAACAAACTCGGCAAGACACACTAATGCAATTTTCTGGTTCTCTAAGACCAACGCTAGGATACCAACTGAAATGTCCCGTTCATATTGATTATAAACGTTCCATATTAATTGATTTTGTCACGAGGTTTTGACCTCTATATGAGACGTTTTTCAAAGACTGCATTCATTTTTAAAACAACCATAACCTTTATTTTATTGATAAAAGTTTAAAAGCATTACGTAGATTATCAAATAATGATAATCTAAAATATACTGTTTACACACGACCATTACATAATGGTTTAGAATAAGAATATATTACATCAAAAATAAGTTTCTTGAATGCAGTTTTTACATAATATCATACAAGCATGGACTCCAAATCTTGTCCTTATTTTAGTATGCAACAGCGGAAGCTCTTAATAATCACCTGAGAATAAACATGCTTAAAACGTCAACAAAAATGTTGGTGAGTTATAGGTTTAACCTATATATTATCAAATCATAATAATAGACCACAAGATTTCATATTTCAATATACATCCCATACATAGAGATAAAAATCATTCATATGGTGAACACCTGGTAACCGACATTAACAAGATGCATATATAAGAATATCCCCATCATTCCGGGACACCCTTCGGATATGATATAAATTTCGAAGTACTAAAGCATCCGGTACTTTGGATGGGGTTTGTTAGGCCCAATAGATCTATCTTCAGGATTCGCGTCAATTAGAGTGTCTGTTCCCTAATTCTTATATTACCAGATTTAATAAAAAGGGGCATATTCAATTTCGATAATTCAACCATAGAATGTAGTTTCACGTACTTGTGTCTATTTTGTAAATCATTTATAAAACCTGCATGTATTCTCATCCCAAAAATATTAGATTTTAAAAGTGGGACTATAACTTACTTTCACAGATTTTACTTCGTCGGGAAGTAAGATTTCGCCACTAGTCGATTCACGAACCTATAACAAATATGTACATATATATCAAAGTATGTTCAAAATATATATACAACATTTTTAATACATTTTACTGTTTTATGTTTATTAAGTCAGCTGTCCTTGTTAGTAACCTACAACTAGTTGTCCATAATTAGATGTACAGAAATAAATCGATATATATTATCTTGAATCAATCCACGACCCAGTGTATACACGTCTCAGGCTAGATCATAACTCAAACTATATATATTTTTGGAATCGACCTCAACCCTGTATAGCTAACTCCAACATTACTGTATATAGAGTGTCTATGGTTGTTCCAAATAATATATATAGATGGGTCGATATGATATGTCAAAACATTTGCATACGTGTCTATGGTATCACAAGATTACATAATATATTAGAATACATGTATAATACAATATAAGTTAGCTAGGATATGATTAATATAGATTTGTTACCAATTTTCACGTAGCTACAACAAGCAAAAATAACCAATCTTGTTTTACCGATAACTTCTTCATTTTAAATCCGTTTTGAGTGAATCAAATTGCTATGGTTTCATATTGAACTTAAATTTATGAATCTATACAGAAAAAGTATAAGTTTATAGTCCGAATTACAGGTTACAAGTCGTTTTTGTAAAGGTAGTCATTTCAGTCGAAAGAACGACGTCTAGATGACCATTTTGGAAAACATACTTCCACTTTGAGTTTAACCATGATTTTTGGATATAGTTTCATGTTCATAAGAAAAATCATTTTCCCAGAAGAACAACTTTTAAATCGAAGTTTATCATAGTTTTTAATTATCCAAACCAAAACAGCCCTCGGTTTCACTACGGCGGCGTATATCCGATTTTATGGTGTTCATCGTGTTTCCAAGTTTTAAATCATTAAGTTAGCATATCATATAGATATAGAACATGTGTTTAGTTGATTTTAAAAGTCAAGTTAGAAGGATTAACTTTTGTTTGCGAACAAGTTTAGAATTAACTAAACTATGTTCTAGTGATTACAAGTTTAAACCTTCGAATAAGATAGCTTTATATGTATGAATCGAATGATGTTATGAACATCATTACTACCTCAAGTCTTCTGGATAAAACCACTGGAAATGAGAACAATGGATCTAGCTTCAAAGGATTCTTGGATGGCTTGAAAGTTCTTGAAACAGAATCATGACACGAAAACAGTTCAAGTAAGATTTTCACTCGAAATAAGATTGTTATAGTTGTAGAAATTGAATCAAAGTTTGAATATGTATATTACCTTGAATTAGAAAGATAACCTACTATAAATAACAAAGGTTCCTTGATCTTAGATGATTACTTGGAATGGATTAGAAAGCTTGGAAGTAGACTTGCAAACTTAGAAGTATTCTTAATTTTTATGAAACTATACTTATGGAATTTATGAAGAACACTTAGAACTTGAAGATAGAACTTGAGAGAGATCACTTATATGAAGAAAACAGAAGAATAAAAGTGTTTGTAGGTGTTTTTGGTAGTTGGTATATGGATTAGATATAAAGGATGTGTAATTTTGTTTTCATGTAAATAAGTCATGAATGATTACTCATATGTTTGTAATTTTATGAGATATTTCATGCTAGTTGCCAAATGATGGTTCCCACTTATGTTAGGTGACTCACATGGGCTGCTAAGAGCTGATCATTGGAGTGTATATACCAATAGTACATACATCTAAAAGCTGTGTATTATACGAGTACGAATACGGGTGCATACGAGTAGAATTGTTGATGAAACTGAACGAGGATGTAATTGTAAGCATTTTTGTTAAGTAGATGTATTTTGATATGTGTCTTGAAATCTTTCAAAAGTGTAAGAATACATATCAAAACACAACATGTATATACATTCTAATGGAGTCGTTAAGTCTTCGTTAGTCGTTACATGTAAGTGTTGTTTTGAAACCTTTAAGTTAACGATCTCAATTAATTGTAACGACCCAGATTTTTCCGATCGTTTTACACTTATAAGATTAATATTTACATAAATTAAACCTTACCAACATGATAAGCAATCTAAATTGTTGAGACTTATGTTTTTGAAAAGAGTTTTACACAACGTTTGACCGTCCAATTTGACCGATGATATCACGAACTATATAACATACGATAATTATATGTTTGTGTATATATATGTATTTTTATTTATTTAACATGATCTAAGAATGTTTTAACATCTCATTGTGTACTAATAACAATGAGTTATAAGTATATTTTGAGACTACTAACTTAAGTTTTCAAAACGATAACTATATGTGACGTTCTTCGACTTAAATACTTAAAACTTATAATGCTTATACATGTATCGTATAGATATGTATTTTATCACTTTTAAAGGATTTATATACATAAAACAATATAAGTATATTTACAAAAGATAGCTATATTTGAATCCTCGTTCAGTTTTTTCAAGATTTTTATACGTATATCTAGGGTATATGTACCCGTATCATACCCAGCTTCTATACGTATTTACTACTGGTATATACACATCACAATCACTTTATTAGCATCCATGAGTCAGCCAATTTTGGATCTTAGCATGCACGATTAATCAATTTGGCATATTACAAGACTTTTGCACAATATTACAAATTTATACATCTTTTCACCACCATTTATACTCCATTCCATTTTCATTTTTACTACACATTTTCTCTAACCAAAAACACACTCTTAGGAACATTAAGTGTTCTTCACAATCTCAGCAAATAACCATGAAGATCTAGCTTCAAAAACAACCCTTAATCATCATAAGAAAATCCATTCAAGAACACTTCAAAAATCCTTCCAAGTAAACAAGTTTACTTCCAACCTTTCAATCCAACTCCACCACTCTTTTGATTCTAGGATTTTTCTCATCTCTTACAGTAACTTTGTCCAAGTAACTTGAGATAGTAACCATATTCATAATCTTATTCAATTCATATTCATATAGCTATCTTATTTTGTGTTGTAAAATTTTAACAACAAGAACATAGTTTGAATGATTTCAAACTTGTTTGCAAACTAAATAGATCCTTCCAACTTGACTTTTAAAACAATTCAAGACCTGTAATATATCATAATAATATGCTAACTTAACAAGATATAACTTGGTTTTACAAAGAACACCTTAAAAACTGAATCTATGTCGTCGGAGTGCAACCGGAGGCTGTTTTGGGTTGGATAAATAAAAACTATCTTGAACTTTGAATTGGAAGTTCATGTTCTGGAAAAATGATATTTCTTATGAATATGTTAACACATAAAAATTTCATGGTTTAACTCAAAGTGTAAGTATTTTTAGAAAAATGATCATTAAATGTTGTTTTTATGATGGAAAATGATCACTTTCATAAGTTTCACCAAAGTTTGACCTATAACCTGTGATTTCAAATACAACCTAAGGTATTTTCAGTTCATATTCTTAAAAATTAACTCGATCCAAGGAAGTGGCAAGTTGAACCAACAAAAACGGAGTTGTAATGAAGAAACTACGACTAAAACAAGATCGGGTATCCGAAGCTAGTTTAGCTACGAAAATATTTGGAGAAAAATTAAATTAATCATATATTTATAATTAATATGATATTTCATATATATTTACTTATGATTTGATTTTATATATTTCAGGACCACCCGTAAACAACACAAGAAGATTAATCATAAGACCTCATGATTGTACGCAACACGTCATTTGACAACACGGTACTTTATGTACGCAACACGTCACTTGACAACATGGTACCATGGGTCGAGATTAATTCTAATCAACACGAATACGATGGGGTCTTTATTTATTTTATTTAAGCAACTAATTGTGGACCACTAACATCGGACGGCTAACTACGGACTAAGAAAATATTATATATGTAACGATTACTTAAAAAGAAAATAGGTTGATATATTACATATATGGTTAGGTTCATGATATCTATCGGAGACCTAGTCATGATAAATACCTTTAAGGCAAAAGTGAGTATATAGTCCCACTTTTAAACTCTAAATATTTCGGGATGAGAATACATGCATTTTATGATTTACGTTATGGACACAAGTGATTAAAAATATATATTCTACGTTGAGTTGTACCACTGGCATACTTCCCTGTAACTTGGTAACTATTATTTACATGAGGTATTGTAAACACGAATCCTGTTGATAGATCTATCGGGCCTGACAACCCCAACCGGACTGGACGACCAGTATTTAACGGTTGCACAGTACTTCGTTTCGGTGACTACACTTGGTACGGTGTAGTAAGATTTCATAATAAAGGGAATATGCGACGTTGATTAAATGTGAAGTATGGTTATCAAGTGCTCAACAACTTAGAATATTTTTATCAAAACGTTTATATATGAAATCTTGTGGTCTATATTTATAACGCTGCCGGCATTAAACCTATATCTCACCAACTTTATGTTGACGTTTTAAGCATGTTTATTCTCAGGTGATAACTAAAAGCTTCCGCTGCAATATGTTGAATTTAAGCAAGATCTTGAGTATGCATATTTGTGTCAAAAATAAAACTGCATATCGGAGGATTTGTAATGTAAAATATGTTGGAAGTCGTATTGTTATTATCACATGTAAAGTTTGTAAGTCTAAGATTATCGCTAAACGATAATCATTGTTAAGTTGTTTAAACCTTGTATTTGTAATAAAAGCTATGGTTTGTATTGTAAAAACGAATGCAGTTTTTGAAAAATGTCGCATATAGAGGTCAATATCTCGCGATGAAATCATATGTTATTGTATTCGTCCTTATGGTTAAGGTCGGATTATGACATGTGGTATCAGAGCATTGGTCTTAGAGAACCAGAAAATTTGCATTAGTGTGTCTTATTGAGTTTGTTAGGATGCATTAGTGAGTCTGGACTTTGACCGTGTTTGATTTCGAAAACTATTGCTTATCCTTGTTGGTTAAAAAAATTTAATATGTAAATATTATGTGGTATTAACGTGCTAGTTGTTATGTGATAGATGTCTGGCTTAGAACTTGTTATCATATTCAGCGACTCCGAACCAGAATCTTCAGATGGTGTTCCAGTCATTAACCTGTCCGATGATGAAAACGATACCTTTGGGGAAGACTCATAATTTTTGGATGAATCAATTGAAGAGGAACCGGAAAGCGATCCTGAGGAGGAAGAAATACAGGAAATTACGAAAGACAAGTTTGAAAGAGGAAAGAAACGAAAGGCTACTGAATTGGAAAATCCAAATCCCAAGTTTAGTGAAGATGTTGTGGCACCAACTCCACCAGACACTTCCACACCTATTCCCGCTATTCCTATTAGTTCTATCCCGACATCCAGTTCTTCAGCCCCTCTGCCAAAACGCATGGAGACAGTCAAGATAACCTATAAGCGATTTCTTTGAACACAAACGTTTTGGGTTAAATGATGCGCTGTTGTTTTAAACGATGGGATCATATAACGTTTTGTATAATATTACTAGTGTGGTTTGCTTAATGTTTGATGTAAGATAAGTATATGTAAAATAGTGAAGTGTGAAATGCAATAATTTTCCATGGTTGAGTATTATTTGGGTGATAGTAATTGATTTTCGTACTAAGCTATTAAGTATGAACTTTAACGGGTAGGTACTACCCTAGGTATAATTATAAAATGCTAATAAGAATAAAAGGCTTTTATAATAATAACTGGTTCATATTATTAATTAGCTACGATGTAATGTAAATACATACTACATCTATAATATTCCATGTGAATAATTATTTTTTCATTCTTATTGAAGATTATGGCGCGATTGAACCGAATGACGGAACAAGAAATCCAGGAACTCATCAATCAACGAGTGAACGACAGAATGTTATGGGTCGAGGCTGCAAGAGGTGCTGCAGTTAACCCAAATCCTCTTGTGGGGTGCACTTACAAAACTTTTCAAGGTTGCAAGCCCTCATCATTCAGTGGAACAGAAGGACCGGTCGGTTTAACCCGGTGGATCAAAAATATTGAGTCTGTGTTTAAAATCAGTGGTTGTATTGAGAAGGACATGACCAAGTATGCATCGTGCACCTTACAAGATAGTGCACTCACATGGTGGAAAGACTATGTGAAGGACGTAGGAGGAGATGTAGCTTATGATACTCCCTGGGAAGAATTCAAAACAATGCTAATCAATGAGTATTTTCCAAGGAACGAGGTTAGGAAGTTGGAAGCTGAATTACGAAGCCAGAAAGTTGTTGGTACTGAACTCACCAACTACAATCAGCGATTCATGGAATTAGCTTTGCTATGTCCCGAATTGGTACCAACCGAAGAACGGAAGATTGAACTGTACAAAGACGATTTGCCTAAAAAGGTCAAGGCAAATGTTACAGCATCCAAACCCAAGACTATTCATGAAGCTATCACCATGGCGAACGAGTTGATGGACCAGATTATTCTGGATAAGAACACCGATGTCAAGACATCGGGAAACAAAAGAAAGTGGGAAGGTAATCATCAACAATCCAACAAGAAACAAGAAACCACGCAAGGTGCGGGTAGCGGTTCGAACTCAGGTTACAAGGGACGAAATCCTTTATGTAACAGATGCCACAAACATCACTCTGGTTATTGTAATGTTGTGTGCAACAATTGTAATCGAAAAGGTCATCTTGCTGAAGATTGTAGGGTTCCCGCTACAAATACAAACGGTACCAAAACTCCTGCCACCAATGCAAATAGAACTGCCTTGGCCACTGTTACCTGTTATGGGTGTGGGAAACAGGGTCATTATAAGAGCCAGTGTCCGAATCCAGAGAAGAATAATGGATCTGCACGTGGAAGAGCATTTGTTATTAATGCTAGAGAGGCGTGTGAAGACCCGGAGCTTGTTACGGGTACGTTTACCATTAATAACTTATCCTCATCTATTATATTTGATACTGGTGCCGATAGAAGTTACGTGTGTAGAGACTTTCACGCTAAATTGAATTGTTCATCATTACCTCTAGATGCTAAGTACATGATTGAGTTAGCTAATGGTAAACTAATTAAAGCCGATAAAATTTGCCGTGATTGTAAAATAAATTTAGCCGGATAAACATTTAAGATTGATTTGATACCCGTAGAATTAGGAAGTTTTGATGTAATAGTCAGCATGGACTGGATGTCCAAAATAGGAGCTGAAGTTGTGTGTGCCAAGAAGGCAATTCGCATTCCTCGTAAGGATAAAACGCCAGTAATGATTTATGGAGAGAAGGGTAACTCAAAGCTAAAACTCATTAGTTGTTTGAAAGCTCAAAAGTGCTTGAAGAAAGGGTGTTATGCTATCTTAGCACATGTTAATAAAGTTGAAACGAAGGAAAAAGTGAAGAGCATCAATGGCGTGCCTGTGGCAAGAGATTTTCCTGAAGTCTTTCCGGAAGAGTTGCCAGGATTACCTCCATTTAGATCTGTAGAATTTCAAATAGATCTAGTACCAGGAGCTGCACCAGTGGCTCGTGCTCCATATAGACTTGCACCGTCTGAGTTAAAAGAACTTTAGAGTCAGTTAAAAGAATTACTGGACCGTGGATTCATACGACCAAGTACTTCACCGTGGGGAGCTCCGATTTTATTCGTCAAGAAGAAAGATGGATCTTTCCGAATGTGTATAGATTATCGTGAATTAAATAAGTTAACTATCAAGAATCGGTATCCACTACCGAGAATTGATGACTTATTTGATCAATTGCAAGGATCATGTGTTTACTCGAAAATCGACCTAAGGTCGGGCTATCATCAATTACGTGTCAAAGAAGAAGATATTCCGAAAACTGCTTTTCGGACACGTTATGGTCATTACGAATTTTTGGTTATGCCATTTGGGTTGACTAATGCGCCAGCTGTATTCATGGACCTCATGAATCGAGTTTGTAGTCCGTATTTAGATAAGTTTGTTATCGTTTTCATTAACGATATTCTTATCTATTCCAAGAGTGAGCAAGAGCATGAGCAGCATTTAAGGTTGGTATTAGAATTGTTAAGAAAAGAACAGTTATACGCCAAATTTTTTAAGTGTGCATTTTGGTCGAAAGAAGTGCAATTTCTTGGCCACGTTGTTAGTAGCAAAGGAATTCAGGTTGATCCAGCTAAAATTGAGGCCATTGAAAAATGGGAGACTCCTAAGACACCAACGCAGATACGCCAATTTTTAGGTTTAGCCAGGGCCGATCCTGAGAGTTGTGTTGCCCGGTGCGAGATGACAATATGATGCCCCTATTCAGATTTATAAACTTATTATATGAAGTGTTTGAAACGTTAGTTTGCATTGCTCATTCTCACATTAATATCTTAACAAATACTCCGTAAAGTATAATGTAACAGTTTGAAGAGATAAACTACACTAAAAAATCATAATGATAATGATAATTCCTATTATAAGTCAAGTCTGAGATTGATATATCAAAAAATTAATTCTAATATCAAACTAAATTTTTTTCTAGTCGAAATAATGTGACTTGATACTAGAAAAAAATTATATTTCAAAACTATGATATAACTTATTACTAAATTATTTCATACTCTGTATAATTTATTTAAGAGGGCATAATAACCATAACTTATTATATCAATAAAATAAAATATTACTCCATAATCAAGAGTTATCTAAATAAAAACTATTCCGTATAATTATTGTATTTAACGGAATCTAGAAACATCAAATTTGTATAGAAAAATTGTGTAGCACAAAGAATCAAAATAGAAGAAAAATAAAAGAAAATATAAAGATAAATAATTTCTACTCAAATAAATATACGAAGTTTTGAAAGTCACTAGATGTCCCTATCATATCACAATTACTGATTCATTATTACTTAAAATATTCATATAGTTTCAAAAGGTACATGTAAATGCATTACCTACTTGTATTATAAAGTAATGTACACATTTTCTTCCTCACGGTCACTCCACCTTTCTCTTCTTCCTTATTCTCATTCATCTCTTTACCCATCCTCTGCAACTTATTTTTTTATTGAAGAAAAAAAGTCCGAACACCATATTTGATGCCCTTTCTAACTTGATGCCCAGTGCGGTCGCACCTGCGGCCCTACTCCAGGTCCGGCTCTGGGTTTAGCTGGTTATTATAGAAGGTTTATTCAAGATTTTTCCCGAATAGCTAAACCATTAACAGCGTTAACACAAAAAGGGAAGAAGTACAAATGGACTTCTGAGCAGGAGAGTGCATTTCAATTACTGAAGAAGAAGTTGACTACAGCACCTATTTTATCGTTACCTGAAGGGAACGATGATTTTGAGATATATTGTGACGCTTCGCGACAAGGTTTTGGTTGCGTCCTTATGCAACGGAAGAAAGTTATAGCATACGCATCCCGACAATTGAAGATTCATGAGCGGAATTATACGACGCATGATTTAGAATTGGGAGCAGTAGTGTTTGCATTGAAGATATGGAGACACTACTTATATGGGGTTAAATGCACTGTGTTTACTGATCATAAAAGCCTTCAACATATCTTCGATCAGAAATAGCTGAACATGAGGCAACGTAGGTGGGTCGAGCTGATAAACGACTATGATTATGAGATTTGCTATCATCTCAGGAAAGCGAATGTAGTGGCCGACGCTCTAAGCAGAAAAGAATGGGAACCAATTCGAGTACGAGCGATGAACATAAAAATTCGCATGAATCTTAACTCACAAATCAAAGAGGCTCAACGAGAAGCTCTTACTAAAGAAAACATAGGAAATGAAATAATGAAGAAGTATGAGAAGCAACTCATTATACGGGAAGACGGAATTCGATATTTCGCAAACCGTATTTGGGTACCGAAGTTGGGTGGATTAAGGAAGTTGATATTGAATGAGGCGCACAAGACAAGATACTCGATACATCCTGGAGTTGGAAAGATGTACCAAGATCTTAAGACGCATTATTGGTGGCCTAATTTAAAGACAGACGTTGCGACATATGTTGGGGAATGTTTAACTTGTTCCAAAGTCAAAGCAGAACACCAGAAGCCTTCAGGGTTACTTCAACAACCAGAAATCCCAGAATGGAAATGGGATGGTATTACCATGGATTTCATCACAAAGTTACCTAAGACTGCCTGGGGTTATGACACCATTTGGGTAATAGTTGATCGTCTCACCAAATCTGCACATTTCTTGCCTATAAAGGAAACGGATAGAATGGAGAAACTATTACGATTGTATATAAAGGAAATTGTTTCAAGGCATGGAATACCTATTTACATTATATCTGATCGTGATAGTAGATTTACATCAAAGTTATGGCAATCACTACAGGAGGCACTGGGAACTCGATTGGATATGAGCACCTCATATCATCCACAAACTGACGGGCAGAGTGAAAGAATAATTCAGACTCTTGAAGACATGCTCAGGGCATGTGTGATCGATTTTGGAAACGGATGGGATAAATATCTACCATTAGCAGAATTCTCGTATAATAACAGTTATCATGCGAGCATTAAAGCTGCACCATTCGAATCACTGTATGGAAGGAAGTGTAGATCCCCTATCTGTTGGAATGAAGTAGGAGATCAACAATTAACTGGTCCCGAGATCATACACGAAACGACTGAGAAGATAGTACAAATCAAGGAGAGATTGAAAACAGCCCGTAGTCGCCAAAAGAGCTACGCGGATGTCCGAAGGAAACCATTAGAGTTTCAGATCGGTGACATGGTTATGCTAAAGGTGTCACCTTGGAAAGGTGTAATACGTTTTGGAAAAAGGGGTAAACTGAAACCAAGGTATGTAGGCCCGTTCAAGATCATCGAACGCATCGGACCGGTAGCTTATCGACTCGAGTTACCACAACAACTCGCCGGAGTACATAATTCATTTCACGTCTCAAACCTCAAGAAATGTCTTGCAAAGGAAGATCTCACCATTCCTCTTGAAGAAATCCAAGTCGATGAGAAACTACAATTCATAGAAGAACCAGTCGAAATCATGGACCGTGAAGTTAAACAACTCAAGCAGAGCAACATACCGATCGTTAAGGTTCGTTGGAATGCTCGAAGGGGTCCCGAGTTTACTTGGGAATTAGAGGATCAGATGAAACAAAAGTACCCACATTTGTTTCCCGAGAAAGCAAAATAGGTACAACATTAAAATTTCGGGACAAAATTTATTTAACGGGTAGGTACTGTAACGACCCGGATTTTTCCGATCGTTTTACACTTATAAGATTAATATTTACATAAATTAAACCTTACCAACATGATAAGCAATCTAAATTGTTGAGACTTATGTTTTTGAAAAGAGTTTTACACAACGTTTGACCGTCCAATTTGACCGATGATATCACGAACTATATAACATACGATAATTATACGTTTGTATATATATATATGTATTTTTATATATTTAACATGATCTAAGAATGTTTTAACATCTCATTGTGTACTAATAACAATGAGTTATAGGTATATTTTGAGACTACTAACTTAAGTTATCAAAACGATAACTATATGTGACGTTCTTCGACTTAAATACTTAAAACTTATAATGCTTATACATGTATCGTATAGATATGTATTTTATCACTTTTAAAGGATTTATATACATAAAACAATATAAGTATATTTACAAAAGATAGCTATATTTGAATCCTCGTTCCATTTTCTCAAGATTTTTATACGTATATCTAGGGTATATGTACCCGTATCATACCCAGCTTCTATACGTATTTACTATTGGTATATACACATCACAATCACTTTATTAGCTGCCATGAGTCAGCCAATTTTGGATCTTAGCATTCATGATTAATCAATTTGGCATATTACAAGACTTTTGCACAATATTACAAATTTATACATCTTTTCACCACCATTTATACTCCATTCCATTTTCATTTTTACTACACATTTTCTCAAACTAAAAACACACTCTTAGGAACCTTAAGTGTTCTTAACAATCTCAGCAAATAACCATGAAGATCTAGCTTCAAAAACAACCCTTAATCATCATAAGAAAATCCATTCAAGAACACTTCAAAAATCCTTCCAAGTAAACAAGTTTACTTCCAACCTTTCAATCCAACTCCACCACTCTTTTGATTCTAGGATTTTTCTCATCTCTTACAGTAACTTTGTCCAAGTAACTTGAGGTACTAACCTTATTCATAATCTTATTCAATTCATATTCATATAGCTATCTTATTTTGTGTTGTAAAATTTTAACAACAAGAACATAGTTTGAATGATTTAAAACTTGTTTGCAAACTAAATAGATCCTTCTAACTTGACTTTTAAAAAACTTCAAGACCTGTAATATATCATAATGATATGCTAACTTAACAAGATATAACTTGGTTTTACAAAGAACACCTTAAAAACTGAATCTACGTCGTCGGAGTGCAACCGGGGGCTGTTTTGGGTTGGATAAATAAAAACTATCTTGAACTCTGAATTGGAAGTTCATGTTCTGGAAAAATGATATTTCTTATGAATATGTTAACACATAAAAATTTCATGGTTTAACTCAAAGTGTAAGTATTTTTAGAAAAATGATCATTAAATGTTGTTTTTATGATGGAAAATGATCACTTTCATAAGTTTCACCAAATTTTTACCTATAACCTGTGATTTCGAATACAACCTAAGGTATTTTCAGTTCATATTCTTAAAAATTGACTCGATCCAAGGAAGTGGCAAGTTGAACCAACAAAAACGGAGTTGTAATGAAGAAACTACGACTAAAACAAGATCGAGTATCTGAAGCTAGTTTAGCTACGAAAATATTTGGAGAAAAATTAAATTAATCATATATTTCTAATTAATATGATATTTCATATATATTTACTTATGATTTGATTTTATATATTTCAGGACCACCCGTAAACAACACGAGAAGATTAATCATAAGACCTCATGATTGTACACAACACGTCATTTGACAACACAGTACTTTATGTACGCAACACGTCACTTGACAACATGGTACCATGGGTCGAGAGTAATTCTGATCAATACGAATACGATGGGGTCTTTATTTATTTTATTTAAGCAACTAATTGTGGACCACTAACATCGGACTGCTAACTACGGACTAAGAAAATATTAAAAGTATTAAAAGTGTATATATATATATATATATATATATATATATATATATATATATATATATATATATATATATATATATATATATATATATAACGATTACTTAAAAAGAAAATATGTTGATATATTATATATATGGTTAGGTTCGTGATATCTATCGGAGACCAAGTCGTGATAAATACCTTCAAGGCAAAAGTGAGTATATAGTCCCACTTTTAAACTCTAAATATTTCGAGATGAGAATACATGCATGTTATGATTTACGTTATGGACATAAGTGATTAAAAATATATATTCTACGTTGAGTTGTACCACTGGCATACTTCCCTGTAACTTGGTAACTATTATTTACATAAGGTATTGTAAACGCGAATCCTGTTGATAGATCTATCGGGCCTGACTACCCCAACCGGACTGGACGACCAGTATTCAACGGTTGCACAGTACTTCGTTTTGGTGACTACACTTGGTACGGTGTAGTAAGATTTTATAATAAAGGGAATATGCGACGTTGATTAAATGTTAAGTATGGTTATCAAGTGCTCAACAACTTAGAATATTTTTATTAAAATGTTTATATATGAAATCTTGTGGTCTATATTTATAACGCTGCCGGCATTAAACCTATATCTCACCAACTTTATGTTGACGTTTTAAGCATGTTTATTCTCAGGTGATAACTAAAAGCTTCCGCTGCAACATGTTGAATTTAAGCAAGATCTTGAGTATGCATATTTGTGTCAAAAATAAAACTGCATATCGGAGGATTTGTAATGTAAAATATGTTGGAAGTCGTATTGTTATTATCACATGTAAAGTTTGTAAGTCTAAGATTATCGCTAAACGATAATCATTATTAAGTTGTTTAAACCTTGTATTTGTAATAAAAGCTATGGTTTGTATTGTAAAAATGAATGCAGTTTTTGAAAAATGTCGCATATAGAGGTCAATACATCGCGATGAAATCATATGTTATTGTATTCGTCCTTATGGTTAAGGTAGGATTATGACATTAATGTTGTTAACCCAATGTTTATTATATCAAATGAGATGTTAAATTATTATATTATCATGATATTATGATGTATGAATATCTCTTAATATGATATATACATTAAAATATCGTTACAACGATAATCGTTACATATAAGTCTCGTTTCGTAATTCTTGGGTTAGTAGTCTTGTTTTTACATATGTAGTTCATTGTTAACACACTTAATGATATATTTAAATATCATTTTATCATGTTAAATATAGTGTATCAATATCTTAATATGATACATATGTATTTAGTAGACGTTATCATAACGATAATCGTTATATATATCATTTCGAGTTTCTTAACTTAGTAATCTCATTTCTTATGTATATCACACATTGTTAATATACTTAGTGCGATACTTACTCATCATAATCTTATGTCAACCATATATATATGTCTATATATATATACCACAACATGTAGTTTTTACAATTTTGTAACGTTCGTGAATCGCCGGTCAACATGGGTGATCAATTGTCTATATGAAACTTATTTCATTTAATCAAGTCTAAACAAGTTTGATTGCTTAACACGTTGGAAACATTTAGTCATGTAAATATCAATCTCAATTAATATATATAAACATGGAAAAGTTCGGGTCACTACAGGTTATACTCAAGGTATCACCCTGGAAGGGTGTAGTGCCTTTTGGTAAAAGAGGCAAGCTAAGTCTGAGATATATTGGACCTTTTGAGATTACCAAAAGAATTGGACCGGTAGCGTACAGGCTGAACCTACCACAAAAACTCAGCGAAGTTCATGACACTTTCCATGTTTCTAACTTGAAGAAATGTTTATCAGATAAAAGTTTGGTAATTTCTTTAGACGAAGTACAAGTCAATCCTAAGCTTAATTTTGTTGATGAACCTGTAGAGATTATGGATCATGAGGTTAAACAACTAAAGCAAAGCAGAATTCCGATAGTTAAAGTTCGATGGAACGCCTGTAGAGGACCAGAATTCACGCGAGAGCGTGAAGACCAGATGAGACTAAAGTATCAGCAACTATTTCCCGAGGAGACGACTACAGCAGATGCGTACTAAAATTTTAGGACGAAATTTTTCATAACAGGTGGGTAATGTAACAACCCGAGTTTTTCCGTTACTATCGTTACTTGTCCGTTAAATATTTAATGGTGTTTACTTAAAATTTATGTGTTTATTTGATTTAAATGCATACAAGATCCTAGTGGATTACTTTATTTAATATATTTATATTAATTGATGAACTTGTTTCGAATAGCGAAATAACTAGAAAACATTACGATTAAGTTAATCGCCTAGAAAGCTTTTCAGTTTACGGAACTCGGAAAAACGATAAAATAATTATTTCTAATAATTATTGACTTTATGAAAAACTTATTTAATTTATTATTTATTTAGTAAATTAAAACCGGTGAATTCGTTTCAACGACTAGTTAACGTTCCGGAGACCCGGTACGGTTAACGGCACTCGAAACGGACCACGCGCATACAAGAAAATAATGAAACGAATGGTATTTCACTTTTGATTATTATTTTATGTAATTATTATGTTTTAAGAATACTTTTAGTTATTTAGAAGTTTTAAGAATTTAAAACGCGAGAAATTAACGTTTAGCGATTCGGTTTACGTTCTCGGCCAACGACACGTAACGGAGGACCAAGGAATTTATCTAGTGACTTAGAGGAGTCCATGGACACTTCATTCCAGCTCCCAATCAGCCACCCCCTTCTAGCCCATTCGTTTGGATTATTTTTGTGGCCCGGTTGACTAATAAGTGGTCCATTAGGCTCCTAACCTAGCCCTAATCCATCATTTATCAAACTTATGCCCTCCTCCACCTAAATCACGACCCAAATCAGCCTCTCATTCATTATCATCATCGACACCTTCATAATCTTCAATCACCATCAATTTTTGCTTGTTTGCTCTTGCCTTCTACACGAAATTGATAGCTCTCGTCGTTCTCTACACGCTAGTACCAATTGATTGTGTTTCTAAGGTATAATTGGAAACCCTAATCTTATTAGATCTGATTTTTGTTCAATTACATAGTGTAATCAAGTCCAGTGCTCAATTGATGGTGTTTTGTGTTATCGTTTATCGTTTAGTCGTTCAATTAACGTTGTTTGCATGAAAAACGAATTTTATCTTATGGATCTGATAAAATTGAATTATGAACTGATTTTGGATGATTATCTAGATGGATAGATATCAAAAAACTATTAAGTTTGGACTTTGATTTTGCTTGATTTCATTATCGTATGCTCAAGATATGCTTAATCGAAGTTTTCGTTAGGGTTTGCATGATATACGAATTTTCTGAGTTGCATGCTTTGTGTTTAAGTTTATATAAAGTGTACTACTGTATTCCTTGTGAAAAATTATGCAATTTAGACTTAAGATTTGCGTCGAAAGCTTATGTAATGCTCCCGATATGATAAAACGAAGATTTGATTTGTAAAGTATGCTGAATCAGTTTTTAAGTTCACATAAAAATTTCTAGAAGGAACTAGGAATTGATTTAGACTTTGGTCTTCTAGAATATGTTAGTTAAAGTGTTCCTTGAAATGTTTCATTCGTATGCAAACTTCCGAGACGTGAATTTCCATGAGATATATGCTTATCTATTTGATGCGTCCGGTTGATGGTCAAAAACTGATGAGTCTGTATTTTTTTGCGACACATTACAAATTGGCTAAAGCAATGCTTCCGATTATTTTATCACTAAAACTTTGTGATGTTTAAGATGACACGAATTGGCCGTTCGTCAAAATCTATTTTCTATATTTTTTGAAAAATGTTTTAAAACTGACGCACAGGCAGAAATTGCTGTAATGAACTATAAATATACCCTTTCTGATATTGGACTTTTATGTATCGTATGAGGTTTTGGCCAGAATTTTTGGAAACGATTTTAAGTATAGTTATGATCTGGAGTTGATCATAATTTTATGAATTATGTGCTATGTGCTATAGATGTATCTCTTTACGACGTACGAATTTCTAAGGTATGCTCTAAGATGAGGAAAATGCGATTTGCTTTACTATGAGTTGTAAAATGATATTTGACCTAGGTTTGACTTGTTGACCTTGATTGCATGACCTACTAAGAAATTTGACTTTAGTTGACCACTTTGACCTAGTTGACTTTTGGTTTGACTTTGGTTGACTTTTGTTGACTTGCTTGGATTAGTTAACTTTTACTTTTTCGTTGAGTCAGTCTGAGCACTAAGACTTTGTGTACAATATGGGTTGACATAGTTTGACCTATAGTTGTATACTTAAGATAATTTACTTGTTTAGGTTGCGTTGTTCAGTCGAGATTGTTCGACAACCGTACGTTTTGCTAAGATATTAACAAGTGCTTTTGCTAAGGTGAGTCTACAGTGCCTTTTTCATCAACATTTTTGGGATGAGATACATGCTGCTTTCGAAACTATTTTTTAAACTGTTTTTACAAGTGTTTTTACAACTGTTTTACGCACTAGGCACGAGTAACTTACCAGAATATACATATGAGTTCAGATCAAAAATCCCTTAGCTTGATTATATTAGTTACTTTGTAAGCTCGACTTATAGGGACGGTACCGTTAGGTTTGACAAACCTCACCTTAACATAAACTGGTCTTTATTTTGTTGTTACTCGTACATTGATCGGTGTATCGCCATGATAGGGTAAACTAAGACGTGTGGCTTGGTCACGCAAAGGTTAAAGCTTTATAATCAAGTGCTCATAACAAATGTATATAATTACGAAGCTTTTCAGAAATCTCGTGGCCTAACTTACGAAGAACGTTACTTAAACATGATGTTTACAAACTTGAAACTAAACATGGTAATGTCTACAAATAGATGAAACGAAAAGAACTTTTTGATGTCACTCACAGTTGAAACTTGACTTCTTACAAACAGTTTATTACTTAGCATTTGCTATATGCAAACTTTTGAGATTAAACCTTAGCAGTTTATTCAGATAAACGATTTTGCGAAATGATTTTCGACAAACGATTTATGGAAACTATTTTATGAAACATACGAGAACTATTTAATCAAACCTGTAGATTCACTCAACTTTATGTTGATCCGTTTTGCATGTTTTATCTCAGGTATTAGTTGCATCCGCTGTAGAACATTGCTGTTACGTAGAAGTCAAGCCAAGCATTGGGACCAGAGTTAATACACCATTAGTGGATTCTGACGGGGTATTACATGTTTTCCCACTCTTCAGATACTTCTAACTTGCTCTCTAATTTGGTCGTCCGCTGGTTACCATATTAATGGTTTTATCCGTTTCCCTTTCATCATTCTTCTTTTGCCACGGATATTCTTTTTCTCCTTTCGGCTTCTCACTTGATGCTTTTCCACTTTTCATCAAGTGTTGCAATCTTCCTCTTTTAAGTTCAGCAACTACCTTTTCGATTAGATGCCGACATTCGTTGGTTTCATGACCATAATCATCATGAAAATCGCAAAATTTGCTTTTGTCTCTGTTCCCATATTTTGACAAAGGTACTGGGGGATCGAAGCTTTTGCATACTGCCTCTGTAGCTAAAATTTCCTTTGGTGTTTTTGTGAGGTCTTTTATTAATGCGACATTATCGGCGTGGTTGCTTTTAAACCTCTGACTTCCACCCTCTTTGTTATTATTAAACTTGCGATATTTATCACTATTGTAGTTACCACTTCCGGGTGGCCCGTTAGTACCATAGCACTTTCCAGACTCTGATCCTCTTCCCAGCATTCGATAGTAATCATCATCGATATACATGCTTGAAGAGGCACTCCCACAATTTTGCTTTATGTCTTCTTGTGCTCGCATATAATCATGCATTTCTTTTACAGCTTCTGCGAAAGTTTTTGGCACTCTTCTGCGTAACCGCTGCCATAAAGATAGGTGCATGTCCGTAGCTATACAATGTATAAAGCCGGATACCTTCTGGCTTTCTGGAAAGTCCTGTATTTTGGCCACCTCCTTGGTGTACCTGTCTATTATCTCGCCTAAGCTTTCTTTCGATTTATGCTTAATGTCGTGGCAGCGACCCCGACAAATCGTCTATTGATGGCGTCGACTACCTAGGTCCCGTTGCGTGGTCATAGGTCTTTAACGTGACGTTTGACCAAAGATATGTCGCATTCCTTTCAAAAATAAAGATTGTTTCAAAGTTTACAAGAATTGTTCATCCAAAAGTTACGTTACAAAGTTATAGTTACATGTGAAACCTATGCGACACAGTTTTAAAGAAAGTCAAAAGACGCTCCATGAAATGCATGTATACTCGACATCCAATGCAAGTATCAAATAATGAGCGGAAGCATGTTTCACATAGCGTTCAAAGACCTGAGAAAAACATAGAAATCTATCAACGAAAATGTTGGTGAAATCATAGGTTTAAGTAAGTAAGTGAGTAAAAGTAAGTCGAACCACAAGATTTGCAACATTGATAAAATAGTAGTACATTCTAAAAGTTAATATTTACGAGCACCCAATTATCAAGGCTTAACATTCCGTCCGTTGAACCCCATTAATAGTGCTAGAACAACACTGTTTCTCGAAAATATATTTCATCTGTGGATGGTAGCGAACCGTCCGAGATGAGGGTTTGTCAAACCCATATGGCCATACAACATAAGTTCACGCCTACACTTACACACTGCAAGAGTAACTAATGATAATCGATTTGAGGATTTTGTTCTAAACTCGTATGTAGAATGTTTGTTTTCATGTACTTGTGTTCACTTAGTTAAAAGAAGCGTTTATGTTTTCTCATCCCAAAAGTAAGTTCAAAGAGTAAAAAGTGGGACTATGATCTCACCTTGAGGGCAAGAGTAATAAAGTACTTCAACAAGTAAACGCGTGCAAAGACAAAGCTAGTCTTGACCTAAACATATAGGTTGTATCAATAACGGTAAACACGATAGGTCAAAGATGTTCAATTAGTCCTATGGCTCGCTACGACTCGATTATAAAGCATGTGAATCAAATTGTCAAGTTTCATGTAAGATACAAGTATAGAATCATGTTAGAAAGATTGCATAATCATTTGGTTAAGTCTGACAAAAGTCAAACTTTGGTCGGGTCAAAGTCAACGAAAAAGTCAACGCGTTCGGGTCGGGTCTCGAACTATTTTTCTGAGGTTTTTATTCATATATAAGCATGTTAGAACAAGTCTCATGTGAATCGGAGGTCCATAGCGTGCCAAACATTTTTCTTATTTTGACCAAAGAGGTCAGAGCCTGGACACGGCTTATGCCGCGCCGCGGCCCACAATTGTCGCGCCGCGACAATACACGGGAGCTGGTACATGGCCAGTTTCAAATGTTCAAGTCTTGATCCAAAATTCGTTTTAGCATAAAATGCAAACCGTAAACATTTAGAACTCGCACCTTATATCGTTGGAAAGCTCTATTGACAAGGAACATAACTAAACATGTTTCATCAAACAAAAACATCATTTCCAATAACCGATTTCTCGTCATGTGATCATTTAAAGTCCATTTTCAAGTTTCAAGTTCACAAAATGCATTTTAAGTTTCAGGAATCCAATTCACACATATGATATGCCGTTTTGAAGGTAATGAAACATGCATTACAACTAAACACTAACAATTAACATTTCATGGCATTCAAGCATCAAAAAGTTCATCTCAAGAACGATCAAACCCTAATCAAGAATCACAAAATCATTAATCATGTTTTTGAAGTTTTACAAATCAACCTACACATCAAAATGAAGCTAGTGATACTAGTAACACAATTAAAACATGAACTTTAACAATTTAACAACATTTAATCTTCCAAAATCAAAGATTAAGCAAACCCATTTTTAAGTGTTCAAACTAGTTACTCAAAACAACAAATCGAACAAACAAAACATATATTCATGTTATACACGAGCCATAGACACTAATTAACACTTTTATAATTCAAAAACATCAAGAACACAAAATCTAGTGATTTTAGAAAGTTACCCAAATGAGATGAAATTGGTATCAAGTCGAAGAGGATGAAGAGAGGATTCCAAATATGTAATTTGTTTTGATGTTAGCCTCCAAATCCGAAATTAGATGATGAATCTTATTTTGAGTTCTTGAGAGGAAAATGGAAGTATGAAAAGAGAGAAAGAGAGAAAATGAGAGGAGGAGGTTGAAGGTTTGACTAGTTGACCTAGCCAAATCTTTGGCCTCTTTGCAAGTTTAGTCCCTCTAGATCGGGTGCGGGTGCGTAAATTAACCAAACGAATTATTTTGAATTACACGAGAGTACGAGAGATGTTATAATCCAATAACAAAAATATTTTAAGAATGTTAGCTAATGGAGGATACGAATCGAGATACTGAGGATATTATTAAAATAAAAAGATGGGCGTTAAAATAATTTAACGGAAAAATGCGGGATGTTACATTACCCACACCTTAAAAGAAATTTCGTCCCGAAATTTAGTTAAAAGCAATAGTCGTTGCTTCTTACTCGAGACCTTACGTTGTCAATGCTATGAATAATTGAAGATACGTCCTTGGGCATTCCCACAAATTTTGACAGTCGAGATTTCAGTTTGGATTAAGACTTGGTTTTACGATCCAAAATTTCAACCAGTTTTCCATGAAGGGGAGTTTGCCATCAATAGTAAGTTTATCTAGGAGAGTAGCACATTCCTGTTCCATAGGACACGTCTCTAAGTTTGTTGCATGGAACGTAGGGTAAACGGAAACTTAATTGAGTTGGAAGTTCTAAACGGTAGGAGCGGTTCCAATACGCCCCAAGGTTTCAAAACGATTAATATATCGCGGTTTTAACTTTCCCTGATTCCCGAAATGGATTACACCTTCCCAAGGTGCGAGTTCTCAATATTACACGGTTACTGACTTGGGATTCGAGAGGTTTACGTCGAATATCGGTATAGCCCTTTTGGCGACTACGGGTCGTCTTGAGTCCTTCTCGGACTTGGACGATCTCAACTGTTATTTCTTGAATGAGTTCGGATTCGGTGATTTTCTTGCCACATACTTTGGTCCAACGAATACGGGTATGATATTTGCGGTCATATAGGGTTTCGGAAGTGCGGCGTTAATACACAAATGGTAACTGCTGTGTGAGAGGAGACAACTAAAGGCAACAATACAAGTTTGTAACATGTCTTTCCAAGATGTGAAACGTACGTTTGTTTGGTCCGTTGGTTGTGGATGATACACGGCACTCATGTTTAAACGTGTCCCTAAGGTTCCTTGTAAGGCATCCCGAATTTAGAAGTGAGACGAGTATCCCGATCTGAAATTTTAATGGAGATGGTACGCCGTGCCGAGCTAGAATTTTCTTTAATACACGTTTGAACAGGTTTCGTTTCTTAAGAGGTTCGCACCGCGGAAGATCCATCGGTTCCCGAAAATGGTTGTTAGGACTATTCACCATCGTGGCGAATACTAGTGAAGAGTTTCTCTCTCCATTGAGAAGTTTTATAAAAAGTTTCCTTACACGAAAGTGTGAGCGATAAGACAGGAGTGAAATGAGAACTTAGAATAGGATGAGTTCACACCTTGAGGTAACCATGTTGCGCACTTAGTGGTCGAATGTTGAGGCTTGGTGGGATAACGAGATAGTACACGTAGTTGTATGATAAGTCAAAGAAGAGTGAAGTATCCTTGGATTGGGTGTTATCTTAAGTTCCAGTAATATCAGGCGGAAAATGGT
The DNA here is from genome assembly GCF_046630445.1 of Rutidosis leptorrhynchoides. Taxonomy (NCBI): domain Eukaryota; kingdom Viridiplantae; phylum Streptophyta; class Magnoliopsida; order Asterales; family Asteraceae; genus Rutidosis; species Rutidosis leptorrhynchoides. The sequence goes on from NC_092333.1 coordinate 201,452,205, forward strand.
GAAATAACAGAGCTATGTAACGTGGCACGTGTTGATGAGAAGGTTGATCGGGTCCATGATTAAGTATTCAAATTTTTCGAGCAAAATAACGAATTTCAGTTTCCTTGATTTCGAGTCGAGAGAGTATGCCTTTCGGGTGTTCAAGTAGAAATATTTCCATATTTGAGTTCCAGTGTGCTAAACGAATTTAGCTAGTAAGGTTTGTGTAAAAGATCATGTTCAAAGTTCGGACACGGAGAGGTTTAAATTTTTCCCTCAGTGAGTTAACGAGTTTAAAGGTCGTGCAACACGAGAAAAGTCGGAAATGAATCTTCAGTGATAACCGGCGAGATCTAAGATTTTACGAATACAAGTCTGAGTCGTGAGGGTTTCCCGATTACGTGTGGTTCCGATTGTGAGATGTATTGAGATACTTTGACCACTAAAAACATGGTCTAAAAATTGAACTTCGTTTAACCAAAATTCTCACTTGGAGAATTCGGTATAGAGTTGCTCTTTTCTCAAGTGTTCGAGCGTAAGTCGAAGACGTTGTTCATTTTCTTCTTCATTTGAATAGGTTTAGAACATCAATTATTAGTACGGTAACGATTTTTGTCTTAGATAAGTTTGCATACGCGGTGCCGGAGGTCTATGAATACAGAAGGAGCCTTAGATAAACTGAACGGCACTAAAAGAAATTTATAACTATCGTAGCGAGTTCGGAAAGTGATTTATGAGACATCGTCTCCCTTAACCCTCAATTGATGATAACCAGAATGAAGGTCGATTTTGGAATACACACGAGATCCTTGTGACGGTTCAAGAGGTTGTTGATACGGGGAAAAGGATATCGGTTCTTAATCGGAAATTACTTAGTTCGCAATAATCTATACATAATTGCAGGGAAACATTTCTCCTTAACGAATATGTTTTGAGCTCCTTAGTTCTATAGGTGTCAAGTCAAAATTTAAATTATCCACCCAATAAGTTTAACGTACATCCTCCGATAAAATTTATCGATACACAAAAATTTTTCGTTGTTCACTTAAATGGCGTAAGTAGTACCTAGGGAAAATGGTGGAGTGCAAAGAGTAGGCTCCTAGCCTTGGATACAAAACATTTATCGACATCCGAATCGAATAAACATGAAACATGAGAATTTCAAGAAGAACATATCCGTGACTAGTTGTCATCTCGGGCTTCCTCGGTGTTAATGTTGAAGTCGCGTGCGTTGGGGTTGATTTTCTTCTTTGGGCATTCATTCCTAAAATGACCCGTTTGGCCACATGCGTAGCAAGTGACCGACTTTTGTGTGTTGGGTCCCTTTTGTGTGATGGGGGAGGCACTTCCACAATGTTTGGCCATATGACCCCTTCCTTGGCATCGGCATCAAATTAGCTTGCCACATTCACCAAAGTGATGTTTGTAGCATATGTTGCAAAAAGGCTTGCTACATTCACCAAAATGATGTTTGTGGCACTTGTTACAATAAGGTAGGTACCTGGCATAACCTTTCTTGCCGTCGGAGGTGAAAGACTTCTTGGTGTAGTTGTTGTTGTAGTTGCTCGATGGAGAGACTTCCTATTTTCTTTTGTTGTTACCCGGTTGGTCCTCGGCCGTTGGTGTCGGCGCTTCAATTTCATTCACCATTTTTATAGATTGGCGGGCCATCGTTAAAGCCTCTTGTAGGTTGGCGGGTTTGGATGATACTACCTCGTGGTGAATGCTCTTTGGGAGGCCTTCCATGTAAAGTTCAACTCTTAGGGATTCAGGAGTCATGAGGTTCGGGCAACTTAAGGCTAGTTCGACAAACCGTTGATTATAAGCTTCAAGGTCATTCCTGACCATTTTTAAATTCCTTAGCCCCTGTTCGAGTCTTTGATTTCGTCACGTGGGAAGTATTCGGTGATCATTCTTTCTCTTAATTCGGTCCAAGAGAGTGTGTGGGCTTCATCGATACCCACCGATTGTACATGCGTGTTCCACCATGAGAGAGCAACACCGGTGAAAGTGAGGGTGGAGAATTTGACCTTATCTCGGTCTCGACAACCGCTTATGCTATAAATGGATTCCGTTTGATCAAACCATTGGGTGATAGCAACCGGTCCCCCGGTTCCATCGAAAGTGGGAGGATTGTACTTCATGAAGTTTTTGTAGGAGCAACCTTCATTTGAATTACCTGCCCAACGATTGTTGTTGTTGGAAAAGTGATCGGCCACGGCCGCACCCACGGTGGTGGTTATCATTCGTTGAAGAGCTTGTTCTAAAGTTTCGAGAGGAGTATTGTGTTGACCTTGGTGAGCCATTGTTCCTTCATAATACAAGAATATCGTTGATTAGTATTTTTAACAATACTAATCGTGATATGGAATAATGATGAAGAGAAAATTTTCCTTGACTTGCCTTAAATTCTTTGTGTTGTAATGTCGGAACGTTCATATGAGTCACCGTAATATAATCCAGGCAATTATATTACCCTGATTCATATGTGCATTCGACATTATTCTATAAAGTCAAGGTGGCGCGTCAATCAAATTAAACAACGAAAGATTTAGAAGAAGCGAAAGTTAGTTATGAGTAGAAACGTTCAAGTATAAATGCACAAATAGTCAAGTAATTCCTACTTCAAGTCTATATGCCGATTGTAGTCTACATTCACTAATGTACCCTATGACTCATGGTTGACACCAATGAACTCTAAATCCCTACAACCAATGCTCTGATACCACTTGTAGCGACCCCGACAAATCATCAATTGACGGCGTCGACTACTTAGGTCCCGTTGTGTGGTCATAGGTCTTTAACGTGACGTTTGACCAAAGATATGTCGCATTCCTTTCAAAAATAAAGATTGTTTCAAAGTTTACAAGAATTGTTCATCCAAAAGTTACGTTACAAAGTTATAGTTACATGTGAAACCTATACGACACAGTTTTAAAGAAAGTCAAAAGACGCTCCATGAAATGCATGTATACTCGACATCCAATGCAAGTATTAAATAATGAGCGGAAGCATGTTTCACATAGCGTTCAAAGACCTGAGAAAAACATAGAAATCTGTCAACGAAAACGTTGGTGAAATCATAGGTTTAAGTAAGTAAGTGAGTAAAAGTAAGTCGAACCACAAGATTTGCAACATTGATAAAATAGTAGTACATTCTAAAAGTTAATATTTACGAGCACCCAATTATCAAGGCTTAACATTCCATTCATTGAACCCCATTAATAGTGCTAGAACAACACTATTTCTCGAAAATATATTTCATCTGTGGACGGTAGCGAACCGTCCGAGATGAGGGTTTGTCAAACCCATATGGCCATACAACATAAGTTCACGCCTTCACTTACACACTGCAAGAGTAACTAATGATAATCGAATTGAGGATTTTGTTCTAAACTCGTATGTAGAATGTTTGTTTTCATGTACTTGTGTTCACTTAGTTAAAAGAAGCGTTTATGTTTTCTCATCCCAAAAGTAAGTTCAAAGAGTAAAAAGTGGGACTATGATCTCACCTTGAGTGCAAGAGTAATAAAGTACTTCAACAAGTAAACGCGTGCAAAGACAAAGCTAGTCTTGACCTAAACATATAGGTTGTATCAATAACGTTAAACACGATAGGTCAAAGATGTTCAATTAGTCCTATGGCTCGCTACGACTCGATTATAAAGCTTGTGAATTAAATTGTCAAGTTTCATGCAAGATACAAGTATATAATCATGTTAGAAAGATTGCATAATCATTTGGTTAAGTTTGAAAAAAGTCAAACTTTGGTCGGGTCAAAGTCAACGAAAAAGTCAACACGTTCGGGTCGGGTCTCGAACTATTTTTCTGAGGTTTTTATTCATATATAAGCATGTTAGAACAAGTCTCATGTGAATCGGAGGTCCATAGCGTGCCAAACATTTTTCTTATTTTGACCAAGGAGGTCAGAGCCTGGACACGGCTTATGCCGCACCGCTGCCCACAATTGTCGCGCCGCGACAATACACGGGAGCTGGTACCTGGCCAGTTTCAAATGTTCAAGTCTTGATCCAAAATTCGTTTTAGCATAAAATGCAAACCGTAAACATTTAGAACTCGCACCTTATATCGTTGGAAAGCTCTTTTGACAAGGAACATAATTAAACATGTTTCATCAAACAAAAACATCATTTCCAATAATCGATTTCTCGTCATGTGATCATTTAAAGTCCATTTTCAAGTTTCAAGTTCACAAAATGCATTTTAAGTTTCGGGAATCCAATTCACACATATGATATGCCGTTTTGAAGGTAATGAAACATGCATTACAACTAAACACTAACAATTAACATTTAATGGCATTCAAGCATCAAAAAGTTCATCTCAAGAACGATCAAACCCTAATCAAGAATCACAAAATCATTAATCATGTTTTTGAAGTTTTACAAATCAACCTACACATCAAAATGAAGCTAGTGATACTAGTAACACAATTAAAACATGAACTTTAACAATTTAACAACATTTAATCTTCCAAAATCAAAGATTAAGCAAACCCATTTTCAAGTGTTCAAACTAGTTACTCAAAACAACAAATCGAACAAACAAAACATATATTCATGTTATACACGAGCCATAGACACTAATTAACACTTTTATAATTCAAAAACATCAAGAACACAAAATCTAGTGATTTTAGAAAGTTACCCAAATGAGATGAAATTGGTATCAAGTCGAAGAGGATGAAGAGAGGATTCTAAATATGTAATTTGTTTTGATGTTAGCCTCCAAATCCGAAATTAGATGATGAATCTTGTTTGAGTTCTTGAGAGGAAAATGGAAGTATGAAAAGAGAGAAAGAGAGAAAATGAGAGGAGGAGGTTGAAGGTTTGACTAGTTGACCTGGTTAAATCTTTAGCCTCTTTGCAAGTTTAGTCCCTCTAGTTCGGGTGCGGGTGCGTGAATTAACCAAACGAATTATTTTGAATTACACGAGAGTACGAGAGATGTTATAATTCAATAACGAAAATATTTTAAGAATGTTAGCTAATGGAGGATATGAATCGAGATACTGAGGATATTATTAAAATAAAAAGATGGGCGTTAAAATAATTTAACGGAAAAATGCGGGATGTTACATTCGACATGTGTTCTTTTGTGGGCGCTAAAGTTGTGAAAGTTTAATAAAAATCTTGAGCGCAAATCCACAAAACCTGTAACGGTTTGGACTGGTAAATTATTGAACCATTCCCTTGCTACTCCTTGCAGCACTATTGGTAGCATATGGCATGCTACTGCATCGCCCCAGCTGTGTGTTCCTGCAGTTCCTTCAAATTTTTGCAAAAAATCATCTAGATCTGATAATCTATCGTAACTTTCGAGTGTTTGAGGTAACACGGGTGCTACTGTGAAGGGATGATTGGCAGTATGTGGCACAAACTTTTCCCTTGTGGGAGCTAGCTCAAGGATTTTCTTAGCTTTTTGCCCTTGCTTTACTGTGAACTAATTGCTCATAAATTCTTGTACTCGCGCTGGCTTATTGAAAACTGGTCCCAAGTGTGGTGGCGCGACTTGCTGCAATTGAGATATAAAACTGTTTGACTAAGTCGCTACGTAGTGCGCCCCGCTATATTGGTTTCTTGCAACAGTATGGATTGGTTGCGAAGACGCATATGTCGTTGACCCTCGCTGTGGTGTCAGCATAATATATGAACCATCTAGATTTCTCAAACCCATCTTGCTGATTCTTTCCTGAGCATTCTCGGTAGTAACCCTTTCAACAGGAGTTTCAGGTTCAATCGAGGTGATGATTGGTATTGTACCCACACAGGTAGTTTTAACTTTGAAACCTGGTGGAACAGTTTCACTTGGAGAACTGAAGCTCAGATTTTTTGGAGGCAGATCCTCGAATGGTTTGAAGCTAGTTCCTATTTCTAGTAAGCTTCCATCAGGAGAGTGCCACCAACTCTTAGATGATTCTTTCAGGACCGTTTTCGAGGTAACTGGTCATGTTTCAACATTTGATTTTGATAGAGGCTTTGATGTGCCTTTGACGGGTGCAGGTGACGTCAATGGTGTATTCGTAACAGTCGTTGTAGGTGTTTGAAACCCTGGACTTACTGGAGAATCCGACCGCCCTTGATTTTTGGCACTCTTACTTCCTCCACCCATTCTTGCTGACAATTTTTAAAACCTGAAAGTGACCGATTAATTAAACAAAAAAGTTTTACGGGAAAAAAGATACGTATAATAAATCGTATACAGCATAAATTCCAATCTTATTTGTTTCGTATAACCGGTCCCATGGATGGCGCCAAATGATCAAGCATATTTTCATGAGGTCAAGGTGAACCTACGCTTGAGTGCATTATAGGGTTTAAGGACTAACAATATTCGGACCTCCGACACTTAGTCATGGATAACCCACATCGGTATCGTTTCGATTTTGACAGGGTGGCCGATTTGAGAGTCCACCAACAACCTAGCATACGAGTTTGAGTGGCCTAAAGATATGAAGGTTTTATAGTTTGAGTCATACCTGAAAGTCTTTAAGATCATATGAAGCTTTGTTCGTACGGTGAAGATATGTATGCTGTTGTTTACGTATGAGTAAACGAATATGTTTTTAGGGTTTATGATCTATGTATTTATAGGCTCACGAATTAGGGTTTCGACAGAATCTCTTCCCTAATTAACTTTCATTATTTAAGGTATAAAATCCGAATTGAATATACCGTACATTCTTCTAGAATATACTGGACCCAAATGCAAGTATTCGAAACTCGCATCAGATGGTATAGGCGCATAGAGTGCGACTATACCCGTACCATATAGCTTACACGATAATTTGTGTGCGGTTCAGGGCTTTGGATGCGTAATCCGCATAGTCTTGCGGATATGCGTATCATTATGATGCATGTCTTTTGGCGCAATTTTTAGAAATGTATCTACAAGAAATAACTGTGCACTTTCTTTGTCTACAGCTTGTGAAGTTTCACCCTCTTCCATATAGTGGGGAATCGGCGTTCTAGGTCTTTTACGCTCAATTCTTGTGACTTCGATAATTTCGGGATCACTTTCCGAATCATTACATTCCGAATTATCCGAAAGTTGACAATGTAGTTTCGAATTTTTCGCTTTCTTCAAAATTAATACAGGTGACCCGAGCACATTGCGTTCACGTGCATCTTCATTTGAATCTTTGCATTGAATTATCACTAATTGTTGCGAATGTGAAAAAGTATCATTTAGCTGCCATTCATAACTCTGCGGTATGTGAAGATCAAGGACTTTTTCTTGAAGTAATTGCCTTGCCTTTAGGGGCATTATTACTCGCTTGCAGTTTTGTTTTTGCGTATTTTGCTGCATTTTTATTAGCAACATTTGCAGTTTTTTCGGTTGCCAGATTTTTATTCGCATTCCCTTACGGGATTCCAGAGGCATATTTTTATCGAAATTCCTCCGCAATATGTAATTAACGGTTAATAGTAGTTTGCTGAGTGTTGCGTCGTGTCGTAGTTATTTTTTCGGTTGCAGCGTTTAGCTGTGTTTCTTCATTAGAAACAACGTTTCTGGATGATTTAGCAAGAAATTCTTGCGTGTTCTTACTTATCTCAAGGTTCGCCTGAAAATCAAACACTATCAAATTCCTGAAATCATACGCATCTATTGTGATGTTGATTTTCTTCTTATTATGCGTTGTCATTTTAAATTGATTCCTTTCGTCAGATGCAATGACCTGCAATTCGTTAAACAAGAACACGATCAGTATTGTATTCCGAGTTTAATTATTCGATTTCACGAAAGTAAATTTGTTGAATTCAATTATATTTCGTGTCCCACGGATGGCGCCAATTAATTAATCCTAGATGGAATCAATCAAGGATCGGGTGAAATGAGGGGTGGAATGGGGTATTGATAACGTTTATGGGACCTTATGATCGTCTTTCACCAACATCGAGTGACCAATCAACATGTCCCGGTCTTGATGGGTTTACCTTAACCAAAATTGTAATGATTCTTGGGCAAAGTCACGAGTAATTATCAAAGGCTAGAGCAAAACATCCAAAATCAACAACCTAAAATGAGAGGCCAAGCTCCCTATTTATAGGGTTGAAATCTTTGTGGAAGCAATGTCTGCGCATTTTTTATTGGACCGCAGTAACTATGCGGGACATCTTCGCAATGTTTGGTTTATGCGGACTTCCGCAATGCAATAACATAATGTGTGCGGTCTTTATTATTCGCACAACCTTGATTGCACTTGCCTTTGTTTTGCCTTTTGCACTTAAAATATATATATACATGCCTATTTATATGATCACCGAGTGTATGAATCAAACATTGGAGGGCATGTTACGGGCATGTGTTATTGATTTTGGTGGTAGCTGGGATGAGCACTTGCCTTTGGTGGAATTCTCATACAACAATAGTTATCATGCTAGTATCAGGATGCCACCATATGAGATGCTTTATGGGCGTAGGCTTTGCACCCCGGTTTATTGGGGTGAAGTGGGTTAAAAAGAAGTCGGGAGTACCGACCTGGTGATAGAGATGAATAGTAAAATTGAAATGATTCGGCTCGACTTTAGGCGGCACAAGATATAAAAAAGTCTTTTGTCGATAAAGGTAGACAAATGATTGGGTTCAAGAAGGTGACATGGAGATGCTCAAAGTTTCACCATGGAAGGGTATTATCCTATTTCGGAATCGGGGAAAGTTAGCTCATCGGTTTATTGGGCCATTCAAAATTTTGGCTCATGTTTGTGAAGATGCTTACAAATTAGAGTTACCAGAAGAACTTGCGGAGATTCATAACACATTCCATGTTCCCATCTCTGTAAGTGTCTTGTGGATGACTCGACATGGGTGCCATTGGATGAAATCAGTTTAAACAACAAATTAGAGTACGTTGAGGAACCGATGGCAATTCTTGATGAAAGGGTCAAGATGTTGCATATTAAAGAAGTGAGAACTTATAAAGTACATTGGCGACATCGAAAGGGTTCAGGGTTTACATGGGAACCCGCAGAGTTCACGTTGGTGTATCTTCCTGCTTGTCATGAGGCTTGGATCGCGGGGATACGATCCGGGTCAAGTGGGGGAGAGTTGTAACAACCTAAAATTTAGAAACAAATGAGACCGACGACCTAGTTTAGCTTGACGGTCTAGCAACAAGTTCAGATGTTAACAGCCCAGGTGTGGACCAACGGTCCACATTGGTCCGGCGGTCCACTTTGGTCCGACGGTCCAAACTCAGTTAAAAGTGGAAACATGTGCAACCTGGACCGGCGGTCCACTTCGGCCTGACGGTCCAACATGGAACTCATGAAATTGGCAGGTCAGGAGTGGACCGATGGTCCACTTTAGCCCGACGGTCCACTGCAGGTTTTGAGCTGGCTGTTATTTTGTTTAATTTAGAGGGCTAAATTGGTCAATTCATTTGGGGGATGGATTCTAAGCCATAAAAATGGATCCAAAGCTCAAAATATCTCACTTTCATCTTTACCTTCAACTTAGAGAGAGAGAGAGTTCCAAATCTAGTGTGAGAAAGTGCTAGAGCTAAGGGAAAAATTGAGATCTTCACAAAGTGCAAATATTAAAGTTGTTCATCTCATCCTTATCTACATTTTGTTGGTTGTTGTAAGCCCTAACTCCTAATTTTACTTTAATTTACATGTTTGCAAGGGTTTTGGGATCTAGTGATGAGTTAAAATCCATTTCCTTCGAAAATTGGAATTTTGGGTATGATTTGGGGGTAAGAACCCTAAAACACATAATCTAACGTTTGAAGTTGAAATGTGGTAAATTAAAACTTGTAAATGGGTCTAAATCACTAGTGAAACCTATGTGTTGGTAAATGGGTGTGGTTTGGGTTATATTTGGCGTAATATGCGGGTGTTGACATAGAAATGGGTCAAATGTGTGTTTTGTAGCCTAACTAGATGAGTTAAGTGTGTAAGTACCAAAACCTTGTGTTAATTGGTGTGTTAAACCCTTAATCACTAGCTATTAGTGATTTGAGGTGGTTTTGGTCGAAAGATGGTGCTAGGAAGTGCAAATGGGTCACATTTTCTCTATGGGTCAAAATGGGTTGGTGTATAGTCCAACTTGTTTATATGTTGACCATTGTGATATTTGTAATTGGTGCATTACATTGAAGTCTTCGAGATTTCCTGCTAGTGTTCACCTAAGCGATAAGGTGAGTGGAATAATTATACATGTATGTATATAGTTTGTTTTCTTGTGTGAGGTGAACACGGCGTGGGTTAAAAGTCATGGCGTATGACACCACATCGGGTTTGTGACGTGAAATGTAGATTTAAAATAGGGGCGTACAACACAACATTTTACGTAACATGTGGTTTTAAGTCGAGGCGTACGACACCACCTAGGGGATAGTGATACAAGGAGTATGTACACTAGCTGTCATTATGAGTACCGTTTCCTCGTTTGTGTTATGGTGTAAATCCAGTGTAGATAGCACCATAGCATGTGTATGGTCGACCATGGTTGTATGATTGTTGTGTTAGCATAGTATATCATGGCTATATGTGTTTTGTGATGCTAGCTTATTGTGATTTGAGGATATCTAGTTATGCATTTTGATTGCATGGTTATTGAATTTCTACCATGTATGAGATATTTGTGTAAGTGTTTACAAGTAGTATATATATGTATATGTATAATTATTGCATTCACTAAGCGTTATGCTTACCCTCTCGTTGTTTATTCTTTTTAGAGACATGTACGAGTAAGAGCAAGGGCGTTCTCTTGGATTAGTGGACTCCCTCTTATATTCGTGATAGAGGATGCTTTTGGATTCGACCTAAGTTGGGTAGTTTAACCTCAAACACCATACTCGCTTTTGTTTGGAACTAAACTTATTTGGTCGAAATCATATTTTGAATTGTATTAAACGGGTCTTGAGAACCACGGGGTTGTATGCCCATTTTGGATACTAAAACTTGTGTAACTAATATTCCAAGTCATTTAAACATGTGGTGATATATTGGATGTATTTTGTTAATGTTGTGATTAATATTATCAATGTATAAATTTTTTTGTTTTGTCGGATAATGGCGGGTTGGGTCTTTACAGTATGGTCATTATGAATTAACTTATCCCCAATCTTTCTTATATTAGCGTGTACGCGCTTTGGCTTTTAAGAAAAATATTCAAAAGGGATCAAATGTACGTTTTTAAGAAATCAATGATTCGGGTTCCAATTTTCTATCAAAGTCAAAGATATACTTCAATATAATAATTTTCCGAGTTATCCTAAGTTTAAAAACGTTTTAACAATAGGTTTTACCGAAAAGCTTATTATGTACGTTTTGATGCTTTTTATAATTTTCTTGCAAACTTGCTCTAAACCTATTCTAAGTATGATCTTTTTGTTGCAAGAGATTAACAAACTTAATCTAAATGTAACAGCCATATCAAATGATCCAAAATTTCATCAATTTTGACTTAATTCAACTAGGTCAAAGTTAGTCAACAATTCGAAAGCTTCAACTTAGCTAAAGGCTCGAATAGACCTAAAAACTAACAATAATCAATCACATTATCATCCTAAGCACATACAAGAAAAAAATCAAGCCTAAAATCATGAATTCATAAAAAGTAATTTTCAAAAATCTAGATAAAAAATTCGAATTTAAGCAAGTTTATACCTTTTTGGTCGAAATCGATCATTTGATTTGATGGAAAAATGAAGGTTTTGAGAGTGGTGGGTGGTGTTCAGCTGAGAGCAAAGAAGAAGAGAAGATGAAAAAGTGGTTTTCAAGTTAGAAGAAAGGAGGGAGAAGAGGGGAAAAATTAAAAATAATAATAAAAAAATGGGTCCCACCTGCAGTCTGGCCATGGGCACCAGATATTTGGGTTGCCCGTGTACACGACCTACCCATATCTGGTTGGCCCGTGGAACTGGTCAGACACAAAGAGGAGTTTGAACCGGTGTGCCATTGTACGATATTAGAAAATTCAAGGGGGACAAATCTGTTGTCAACGAAATAAAAAGGAATCTTTCCAGGAACTCTGTAACCTTTCTTTTAACCGGAGGTAATGGAAACTCGATCAGAAAAACTGTACCAGTCGTGTTCACTTAACTGGTAACGGAAGATGTTTTTAAAAACCACCAAAGAGGGCTCACGGTTATTAGCCAAACACCACATCTCGAACAGAGATAAACGAGAAGCACTGTACGGGTCCAATTGGCGTAATCCTATGTTGTAGGAAGATGAAACTCTCATGAAAAAGGTAGTTGGGGGAATATGAACGTTTCCTACCTCGAGAGTTTGATCATAAACAACGATCATGTTTGGAGGTGGTTTGTGGGCTCACTTATTTTCCTTTGGAAGGGTGGGATTGAAGTCAGCAATGGGTGGATGCCATTCGTTGATGCACTTGAATGACTCTTGGTCAAGGGTTGATGATATGGAGTGAACATGAAAAATGGTCAAACTGGCAAACGAAGTCGACATGATAAAGAGATTTAAGCGAAGAGTAAACTGACCTGAATAATCATGTGATTTCCAGAACTTGATCGAAGATTTTTGGGAGTGAAGATGGAAAATAAGTTGATTTGAATTTTTACCCTAAATGGTAAAAGGTGGATCCTATTTATATTCTGAATAATTAGGGCTCTGAATCGCATAATTTGATGAGCACCGTACACGTGTTGTGATCTGAACAGATGACAAGTTAAATGAACGGTTAACGATAAGAATGTTGGATGGTTTAGTTACGGTGTGGTGCAAGTTAGCATTGGCTGGTGGTTACGCAAGCCTTGATTGGACAGTCTGTCATGATTATCTGCACAACAGTCATTTCTAAGACAACATTACCAGACGTTTGATTGACAACGTCTGTCAGTAATTAATGCCACATAATGATAAAATCTTGACCAATCGATTTGGTTACTTGAAGTTATTATTTTTAATACGAAGATTAAACATGTGCTATTTTCTTTTAAGTACTCTTGAGTAGTAGTTTAACATGATACGTGATGGTGATCGCACATCATATTAAACTGGGGGGACTTAATGATACGCGTACCTACACGCATGGCGCTCGTGCGTATCACATGCAGCGCGCACGTCCTGAATATTGCCAGAACATCTGATTAGGAGGTGCGCACGCGGGTATTGCTTAGCGCACACGAAAAGCAATCAGATATGATTTTATCCATAATTAAACGTAATCCTTTTCCAACTATAAACCCGTTATTTATGGTTGTTATTCGGTAGGATCTAGAACCTAACTATGAGGTAATATAGGGTTAGGGTTTTATTATAAGTACGACCCTAACCTCCTTCACTCGATATAACGTTTTCTGTATTACTCGAATTTAAGATTGCATCTAGAATACACTCTTATGGTAATAGGTATGTTCCATGAACATAAACCCCATGCAACCATCCTTATTAGCCATTATTACGACAAGTGCCATCAATGGTGGACGTAGCTTTGATAACTCTTTCGTAGATCATCATCTCAATAAGGGTTATTCATGGTAAACAGGACCGGAGATCAAAGCTATAAACGTTATTAAACACTCCCTCATGCACTCAACATTAACTTTGCTATTTGAGCAGATTTATGTTTGATCAGTAAGAATACGTGTTCTTATCAATTTATCATTCGAACCAAGTGGCCATATTGACCACGAAGAGGACGGATCCTTTTCGTCCCAATGAAATTGGTGACTGTTGGAAAAATTCAACAACCAAGTCCGTGTTTAATGTCAACCTAAGACACCACTCAAGAATCTCATATATCTTAACAGAACCATCAATTACCTTACATAAAAGATAGTTCGATCCTCGGCAGCGGTGCCAAAAACTCTACCTCCTACTGATAAGACAAAATTGGAAGGTTTATTTTGAACCGGTATCGTTAGGTCGCTAAACATCTATTCGGGACACCAGCGGGTGGTGATGCTTTTAAATTTATATTTAGCTGGGGTTTTTAGTTATAGTTCACTTACTTGCCTCTTTCAATAACAAGTAAGTAATAAGTATAACATAAGTTTGTATTTTCGTATGTTTGTTGATAACATGGGATTTAAGCATGTCTAATTCAACCCTAGAGCAAGTAAGGTAAATATATGCTATGTATCTACTATTGAATATTCAATACAGTTACGACAGATAAGTAAAGGATAGTGGATGTGATATCTGAAGCTGAAAGGGAATTATAGACTAAATCTTGTTTCCTAAGATGAACTTTGAACCTTAATCAGATAGGAATGAACCTACTTGATTTGTCACTAAGATTTTAGGTTTTGAAGATTATGACCAATACAAATATGTTCACTCCCAACGTTAATCTTAACTGATTGAAATGACCTTTTTGGAATGAATCCTAGGCTCATGAATAAAATAACATATTTAAGAAAGGTTTTGACTTTTCTTAATAGTAATAGACTTAACTTAAACTGTAAACTCCATTTGATGTTCTAGTTATACTTAAACATTAACAAATGTGAAATCTTAGATATTCTAAGGGACTGCTAATTGGATTGGATGTCTCTCCTTTGCCATCAATTACTCAACTCCGGATCATCTTACAACATCACTGAGATCTTGCTTTTGACATGAACCATGCTTATGAATAGACCAATACTCAAGGAGTACTATAATACTATTCTAATCACAACCTAAAGTTAGGCACCTCTTCTCTGACAGATATGTTACTTTCTGTACGTAGGTACTAAACCATATTGTGACGTTAAACACAGATAACTACTTACCCTGTGCTCTAAGAGTGATCAAGTCCTATCACTAGGTTATAGCCACATGGGTAATTGGAAAGGGTGGTCCTTATATTAGACTCCTAAGTACGACAAGGTTTCAGTATAACAACAACTCAAATGTTTAGACAGATAATAAACAAACGAAAAAATTATAACGGATAAACAGATTCATATAGTAAAACTAACTAAAAATAACAAAACCATATTATTAAATTAAGGAAGGCGCTCACCGTATACAAACGTAGTCATGACTGTTACAAGTGCTGACATTTTCTAAACCGCTCCTAGTACAATGTTCGATGTTCGCCTCCGGATACTAGATTTTCCACTCGGAGGTGAGAATGCCTCGAAAGTATCTAGCTTAAAAGAGAAAGCTAGAGAGATAAACTAATTTTGTAGTGAGAGAAGTGGTTGAGAAGTGTGTTTGAAATGCCAAAATGTGGGCTTATTTATAGGTGAATCTGGGCCTAGCTGCCCGTAGAGAGTACCCGTGTTAATATGGATAGCCCGTGAAGAGTGCCCGTGTAAACACCATGCTGACCAGTGGAAAGTGCCCGTTTGAGCTTTGTGCATGTGGAGAGTGCCCGTGCACTTGATCTTCTGGAAGCCCATGTAATATGGTGGCAGCCTATGACAAGCCGGATGGCTGCCCGTGAAACCTTGCATGGCAGCCCCTTTTTTAGGTAAATTTGCTAGTTTGGCTTGTTTCCGAGGTCGTAACTTGATTTCATCATTTTTCGCTCTAGATTCTTCATTTTATGTCCGTTTTCTTCGATTATTCTTGAATCGTCCTTGTAATCACTTGATCTATCTAATAGAGTAAACAAATGCGTAAATCTTCAATAAAGTTAATTACTTTAGTGTTTTTAGGACTAACTATCAGGGGTAAAAAAGTGTCTTTTTAGTCGATATCAATAACATGGATTCCAAACTCGTTAGGAAAATGCAAAAGGATAATATGGTTGTAATTATAGTGACTGCATGACTAATAGATGGTTTTCACGTCAAAGAAATGTAAACCGACACAGGAAGTGAATTCGATGTTCTGTACGCCCATTGCCTTTCCCAAATCCCAAAATTTATAGGAAGGAAAATGAGACAGTCTAACGTTATTATCTCCGGGTTCACATGATCTACTAAGCAACCCATGGGCAAACTCAAGGCAACAGTCACGGTAGGCACTCAGCCTAACCTCCGTAGTGAGATCATTGACTTTTACGTCGTTAAATCTTTGACCGCCATGAATGTGATATTGGGAAGAAAGATTTTTAGGAAGTTTGGTGCAATAGCTTCCACCGCTAACGGTCTGAATAAATTTCTAACCCGACAGGGTGTGGCAACAATCAAATCTACTGGACAACCCTTCCAAGAAATAGATAATACACAAGCAAGGCAGTACACCGAAACAAGGGGAACATCACACATCCTGGAAGAAGAGCGTTGGTCAGTTCATAAAAGGCTGACTTACTTAACACCACCGACACACTCAACCAGGAAAAAACTCGCCACCACCTATGAAATAGGACAGTGCAGTGAGCCAGTCAGTTTAGCTGGCCAGAATGGGAAGAACAATTTATCTTTACACATGAAATTCACGAATCCTTGAGCCCGACACTCAAACGTCCCAGGACAGAAAGTTGTGAGAGCTCTAACCGAAATGGGATACCGGCTAAGGAAAACAAAAGTTGCTAGATGTCACATTGAAGATTAGATGGATACCCTGGTTGAAACTGATCACTTCAGCCAAGGTTATCTTGATATTTATGTTTTCTTTTCAAATAAGGAACTTTGTATGTCCTTCTTTTTACGATGAATAAAAAGTCTCTCCGTTTACAATAACTTTGTTATGTTATTTACAAACATTGTTCATATATAAAGTAACCGTCTAGCGGTAGACGGATTCACACATCCAAGTAAGTCCCATGCGAGTTATTTGTACCCGCTTAAGAGGTGATTGTCTAGCTTTCGTCGGTACAAGTTTATACTAATAAACGGCTAAAGAGTAGATGGCATATACACATGTGACTGCACAATGTACACGCCAAAACTAATACAAATGTAGTCTAGACCTACATACGAAGACACGAACTAGTTCGACTAAAAGAAAACCATCACTCAACAAAATAAAATGAAACAGAAACTTCATTATTTACATAACGTTTTCATAACAGAATACGTTGTTGATTACAAAAAATGTGCAACAAAGTGCAGTACAGGATACTAAAACTAAAAATCCAACACTTGATGCACAGTCGTGCCCTCGGCAGCACAAAGCTCCTCAAAGCTAGTAAATTGGATCTCCGACAATGCCTTCTCGGTGCTCTGCAACTCCTGCACAGCACCCAGGACCACCTTCTCGACGATATCCGGGTGCAAGGTAACCCATCCTCCAACATGATGCTTCTGCATTAACCGCACCGCCTGAAGCAAATTTGCCACCCCAAAACTCTTCAAATATGCATCAAAAGGTGCCTTTACAAAGCCAGAGTTAATGGCCTTCTTCATCACAGAAGGCAGGGAAGCCTGCAAACGTTTACACTCTGCCATAGCGGCATCCTTCAACAGGGAGGCAGAGGATACCTCTTTATCCTTCTTCGCCAGCTTCTCCTCGACAGCCGTCAGCTGTTTCTCCAAATACTCAACAGCGGCATCCCGGGATTTACCCGCCTTATCCTCTTGGGCAAAGCTATCCAAAACAAAGGCATTTAAAGTTACAAATGCCCGAGCACGGGCAACCTTCACCTCATCCTGGGAGAGGGCAGAAACAGTTTGTAGCATAGTGGAGGATGATCCCTTCTCCAGGATATCCTTGCAAATGTCATAGTCAATATCCAGCTGGGAGAAAGCCCGGATGATTTCATCCCCAATAGGGACGTCAAATGTGACATCATCAAAACCCTTCAACGTGTACTTATGCCGCCCATCCTCCTCATCATCCTCCACCTGGATGGGATCCATCAAGTCAGCACCACCGTCAGAACAAGAACCAGCAAGGCCTGCATACATAACAAAAGTTAAGTATAGAATACATGCCATAAAAAGAAAAAGACAAGTATGCTGGAATGTGCAAATTACCTTTGGTCTTCTTAGACAGTATTTGAGGAAGCTCCTTGATCTTCCTCTTGACAACTGACTGCTCTTCAGTAACAGTCGGAGGAGGGAGGACTAAGTCGACCCCATCTCTGGTATTCTGCTCCAGGTCTTGGGGAGTGACATCCAGCTCACCTTCCGGATTCACAGGAACATTCTCGAACTGAATGTCGTCGAGATCGCCAAAAGCCATAGCACTGCTGAACTCCATCAATGTTACAAAAAAATAAACATGATTAGTACACCAACAACTAACAAAAAGATAAACATTAGCGAGGATCAGTCTCCACCTTCTCCACCATAACGGATGACATGTTTGACACTTCCATCCGGCCATTGATAGCTCACTCCCCCCAGCACAAGCATGGCCTCCGGGTACAGCCGTTGGGGAAATCTAAAGTTTTGGATGGCTAATATGCATGCCTTCCCGGCATTGTTCAGTTTTGGGACCTTATTCGCCCCCTTCTTTACCTTATCAGCCCACTCACAAAGACCAACAAACCATTTCAGAAACTCTTGGTGACCAACAAAAAAGGAATGACTCTCGCCGTTCCTTCAAAGAAGTGTCCATGTCACCGGTAAAGTTAAAGAATCCCCTTCGCTTGATGGAGAACCAACCAACCTCAGAACTTGACACGGTAAAGAAATACTGAAACATGCGAACGGTCGGGAGTATGTGGTAATAATTCAGATACATCTCCCACATAACCAACTTCTGGTATGTGTGACGATGTAACTGGTAGGTGCTATTTTGTAGTGCATAAAGAATTGATACATAAATTCGGAATACGGAAACCGGAAGTTTCCCACCGTAATGGCTGCACCGTACATGGTAACCATGCCCGATGGAGGTTTATGTGCTCGATGGTTGGCATCAGGACTTGCCAAATTGGCTAAAAAAGGGTACTTATCTACTAATTCAATGAGGTACTGATGTGTTGAAAGTGTGTGAAGTAGTGCTTAGCCTATTCTTCAACTTTTAAATTTATACAACCTTTTATTATTACACTTTAACACCCTAACGAGAAACAAAACCCGATCAGTGGTAGTAATTTAGGTTATCGTCCCAAGAGAGCGTAGATGCGGATAAGAGTTGCTTTATTATTTAATTCTTATTAAAGAATTAAAGATATATTTTTATGTCTTTTATGGGATAGATTCTTATCTCTTAGGAAAGAGATGCTTTTAAAGATAAATAAAACAAAACAAAAAATTGAAGATTCAAAATAAAATAAATACAAGTAAAAATACAAGTGATTACATGGACAACCAATTCATACGGGAATCATATTAGGTAAGTTTCATACCTTATATTAACACTAAGTAGAATAACAATCATAGACCAATTATTATCCCTTAATAGGTTAAACTAAGTGTTGCATATCAATCAATGGGTAGGACTTAAAGCATATACTAGATATATGATGTGCATAACTAACATCTTAATTCTTCATGTTCAATTCAAGTACATGATACATACCAATCTTGTGATGAGGATCAATATGCAAATAGACTGACAAATTATATAAGCTATTAAACACCAAGTAGATCAACTCAAGTTACTAGCTGAAAGTCAATTACTACTAAGTTTTCATGCAATCATTAATTGAAAAAAATCCAAATAAAGGTTCTTTGATTAAGCCTAATGATAATGCTAAAAACAAACATTTATTTCATAGCATTATCCCTCAAGAAAGACAAGCTTTTAGTTGCAATTGTTCTATTTACAAGTGATATTCGTTTAAATAATAAAAGGTGAAGACAAAAGACAGATTCGACGAATTTAAGACGCAAACAACCAAAAAGCTCAAAAGTACAAAGTTCAATCAAAGTGGTTCAAATTATTGATAAGAAACGTCTCAAAATTACAAGAGTACAAGTCGCAAAACGCAAAATACAAGATATTAAATTTTACGCAAGGACGTTCGAAAATCCGAAACCGGGACCAGAGTCAACTCTCAACGCTGAACGTAACGGACTAAAAATTACAAGTCAACTATGCACATGAATATAATATAATATATAATTAATTCTTAAAATTATATATATTATATTATTATATAAAACCGTCGGCAAGAAGAAAACAACCAAAGTTAAGCTATCCCAGCTGGCCATGCGATCGCATGGCTTTGAAGAAGGATTTCCATGCGGTCGCATGACCCAAAAAGTCAGGCCACACCCCTATAAATTCGCAGTTTGGTGATCGATTAAACATATCCATCTATCTCTCTATCTCACTCGTATAATATATATATATATATATATATATATATATATATATATATATATATATTATATTTTAATTTTAAATTCTAATAATAAGGGTATGTTAGCGAATGTTGTAAGGGTGTAAGTCGAAATTCTGTCCGTGTAACGCTACGCTATTATTAATCATTGTAAGTTATGTTCAACCTTTTTATATTAATGTCTCGTAGCTAAGTTATTATTATGCTTATTTAATGCCGAAGTAATCATGATGTTGGGCTAAATATTAAAATTGTGTAATTGGGCTTTGTACCATAATTGAGGTTTGGACAAAAGAACGACACTTTTGGAAATTAGACTATGGGCTATTAATGGGCTTTATATTTGTTTAATTAAATGATAGTTTGTTAATTTAATATAAAGATTTGCAATTGGACGTACCTATAAATAACCATATACACTCGATCGGACACGATGGGCTGGATATTTATAAGTACTAATAATCGTTCATTTAACCGGACACGGGAATGGATTAATAGTCTATGGACTTATTAAAACAGTGTTGAATTATATACAAGGAAAATTGGTGTAATTATAGTTTGAGTCCCCAATTAGTTGGAATATTTGACTTCGGATATAAGGATAATTTGACGAGGACACTCGCACTTTATATTTATGACTGATGGACTGTTATGGACAAAAACCAGATGGACATATTGAATAATCCAGGACAAAGGACAATTAACCCATGGTAATAAACTAAAATCAACACGTCAAACATCATGATTACGGAAGTTTAAATAAGCATAATTCCTTTATTTCATATTTAATTGCACTTTTAATTATCGCAATTTTATTTATTGTCATTTTGTTTATCGCATTTTAATTTATCGCATTTTAATTATTGTAATTTACTTTACGCTTTAAATTAAGTCTTTTATATTTTTAATATTTTACATTAGGTTTTAACTACGACTAAAGTTTTAAAATCGACAAACCGGTCATTAAACGGTAAAAAACCCCTTTTATAATAATAATACTACTTATATATATTTTTGTATTTTTACAATCATAAGTTAAAAATATAGCGTTAAACTTGGCTAAGATCCCTGTGGAACGAACCGGACTTACTAAAAACTACACTACTGTAAGATTAGGTACACTGCCTATAAGTGTTGTAGCAAGGTTTAGGTATATCCATTCTATAAATAAATAAATATCTTGTGTAAAATTGTATCGTATTTAATAGTATTTTTTAGTAAAAATATAACTATTTTATATACACCACCTCGCACACATCAAGTATTTTTGGCGCCGCTGCCGGGGACACTAAAACGCCGAAAGCGAAACGCTATATATAAAAAAAGAAATTTTTAGTTTACTTTTATAAAAATACGCTTTTGTAAAAATACGTTTTAATACAAAAATATAAAAAGAAAAAAAATATATCTATATATTTATTTTTAAGAGTTTGTTTAAAATATATAAGTTTTATAAAGTTTCTTTATTTTTATTTTTAGTTTGTAAAAATATAAGTTTGTATTTAATAAATATTTTATATAATTATAAAACAGAATTTAAAAAAAAAAAACACTCGAGCCTGACACTGTTGCAGCCCAGTCTTCTGGCCAGGATCCAAGAGCCATGCGATCGCATGGCCCAGAGGCGTAGAACTCATGCGACCGCATGAGGCTGTCTGACACGCCGAAGTTGACCTAGTTCATCATTAATTACGGGGTAATTATTATTATTATTATTTAATTAAAACCCTAATTAGGGTTAGTGTTTTTAATTATTTAATTTTAGTTTTTAATTAATTTGTATTATTTAGTATAATTAGTGTTATTAATATATAAAATTAATACTTTTATAAATAAATAATATAAAAATATTATTTTTATAAAAATTGTACTTTTTACAACTTTAAGTTTATTTTTTATATTTTGTATCTTTTTATTTGTTTTAGCGTAATATTTGTATTTTTCGTTCGTAACTAGTTTTAAAACATAATTTTTGCCATAGTTATTTTTATTTCTAGATTTTTAGGCTTTGCCGTAAAACCCCTTAAGTGCTTTTTCTTTAGACTAAGATTTAGGTGCTTTAGAATTTTGCGACGCCGTTTTATATTTTAGTACCTTTTTAAGTTATTTCCATTTGGGATATAGTATTTCTTTTAAGCTTTAATATTTTTAGACGCAACTTTTAATTCTTAGTTTTTAGACTTTTAAGTTTCGACGCGCTACGTTCTTTTTATTATTTTTCGACCTTTTATTTTTCGACGTTTTTCGACGCACTCTTTTTCTTTCTTATTTTTCGCCACTCTAGTTTTTAGGACTTAGATTTTTTTCTATTTCTTCTCTAAAATTTCTTTAAATTTCAACGAAAAAATTATTTTAAGTGGTTAAATTGATAGACATCCAAATTTTCTGGTTCGTAGTAATAGTTGGATTTGTTAGTGGCTGAGTTGTGAGCTTCCTATTTAAGTGGTTCTGGCTCCTTGCTGCATCTATTGGCTATTCGAAACGTGGGCAAAAGCAGAAAAGTCTATTATTTTGATAACTTATATAATTTTTATCTTTTATAACTAATAGGATATTCAGTGAATGCACCGAGCAAAACGTTCACCACCTTTTGTACGTTCACCACCTGTAACTCGATCAAGACATCTCGCAAATATTGTCGCCATTGATTTTTCTTTAGAATCGTCATCCAGTCAACCAAGTACTCCAATTAAAATTTTCGATAATCCATTTTTTGAACCCGACTGTAAGACCGGCCATTTTGTTTTAACACACAGCGGAAGACTTTATTAATAAACACAACACAAGACATGTCATTACATTAATCCGTGAAATTAAGTTTAAGTTTACACAACGGTGTTACGTTATTACAAAACATTATTAAAATAAAATTCCTCATCAGAGTAGGGTTGTCAAACATGTCTTCTGCATCAATACCCATCCCGACTAGCCGTACCTAAACCTGCAAAGGGAAAAACATGTGGGGGATTAGCGCACCGCTAAGTGAATGGAATCTATCAAACATATATAGCTTAAGCCACACACAAGCTATATACTAACAACAACACTTGCTAACTACCAACTAGCATACAATAAGACAATACGTGGATCGGTGGCTTGTACGAGCACACGACTCTCAGCTGATCGGGCCTGAGTCTACCGATAGTCCCTGCTTCTCAATTCACAGTATAGTTATCCAGATGCAGGGGGTGCATCCTTCACACTATACTCAACAATCAGTAGCCTATGGACCCAACCTCCCCTAGGCACGGTTGACCTCATACGGACTCTAACCTCTCCTAGGCACGGTCTCGAGTCCCCAGTCTCCCTAGGCCCGACTGGTGTCAATCACACAGTGTACACATAATTCACATACAACATCAGGCATACTATTTTAATCTAACATGGCAATTTCTACACTATGCATGGTAAAAGAGTCAACCACAGTACCATGATATGCTACTTAAACTCTATCCGGAGATAGACCCACTCACCAATTACCAGCAACTGCTCAGTTATTATTTCTGAGCTTCCTCCTTGTCCTTATCTCCTGAGAACAGCAAAAACCAAGTTAGAATAGTGTTCCCATCAAGGTTAGACATACTGATAGTGCATTGTAGCAAAATTAGTAAAAAATGCGTCCGCTAAAATTTTCATGCTTTCAAAATTTATATCCTGAACACCAAAATACAAACGGGCAGCATAACAGCTATAATTCAACACTTAGTAAAAATTTCACTGTCTAAGACCATCGGTCGATGGTCCCATCCATCGGCCGATCGTCAACACACCATCGGTCGATGGTCTCTCACAATCGGTCGATCGTCAAAATTACATCCATTGGTCAGAAGTCATACACCATCGATAGATGGTCTCGTCCATCGGCCGATCGTCCTCACCATCGGTCGATGGTCAACGATCATCGGCCGAAGGTAGTTCATTAGCTGCAACAGCAGCAAAGTGACGAGTTTCAACCCAAAATCACCAAATCTCGACTTTGGACACGTTTTTAACCTCAAAACTGGTTACATCTTTTACACTAGATATTTAGAAACATAAACCCACAATTTTTATGCACAAACAACAACAAATTGAACCAATTTGACACAAAACCCCATTTTAACAAAAAAACTAACTTAAAAACCCATTTAATCACAGATTTGATCATGAAATCTTACAAACTTTACCTTGTTAGGATCACAATGACACAAGGAACGTTTTGACACCAAAATCAAGCTTCAATTCGAGATCAAATGATTTAGGGTTGTTTGAGATGATGAAGATGAGGTTAGGTGAAAGTGTGAGTGAGAGAAAGGAAAAATCAGGAAACTTCAAGAAAGGAGCTGGTCACCAGCTTTTATTTGTGTTAAAACACAATACCCCATCACACACTGATATTTACCAGTTATCTGATATCTTTCGCACAAGATTATGTAACCCAAACGAGGTCCAATTAAAATAAACAAACCTGTTCTGGGACCCTTGTCACAAACTGGTCACAACAAAATTATAATAAAACACTAATAAAATAATTAAAATAAAAGAACTTAAGACTAAGCACAAACCCTAAGGGCAAAATAGGCAACTAATAACTAGCTCGGGTTTTAGTCTGTTACAAATCCACCCCCCTTAAGGAGATTCCGTCCTCGGAATCTGGTCTTGGTCAAACAAATGAGGGTAGCGAGTCCTCATCAACTCTTCTATCTCCCACGTAAGATTAGGACCCAAGCTGTGTTTCCACTTGATCAATACCATCGGTATCTCTTTATTTCTCAACTTAGTCACCTTTCGATCAACTACATGGACCGGATCTTCCACCAATTTCTTATTCAAATCGCCCCTTAAATCTTCTAAAGGAAGGAGTTGCGTTTCATCATCGACTTTACACTTACGAAGATAACACACGTTAAATGTATTATGAATACCGGCTAACTCTGGCGGAAGATCTAACACCACAGTCTGATCATTCTACACTTCACTGATCTGAAATGGACCAATAAATCTTGGTGCTAACTTACCACGTTTACCGAATCTGATAACCCCTTTCCACGGCGAAACTTTTAGATACACTCGTTCGCCCACATGAAAGGTTACGGGACATCTACGCGGATCAGCATAGATTTTCTGCCTATCTCTAGTGACTTTCAACTTTTCTCTCGCAATTGCAGCTTTTTCAGCTGTCATTTGAACAATTTCGGGACCTGCAAACTGTTTCTCCCCGGTTTCTAACCAACAAGTTGGAGTTCTGCAATGATGACCGTACAACATTTCATAGGGCGGCATCCCTATACTCGAATGATATGAATTATTTTACGCGAATTCGACCAACGGTAAATGTATATCCCACGAACCACCGTATTCAAACACACAAGCCCTTAACATATCCTCCAAAGTCTGTATCGTTCTTTCACTCTGACCGTCTGTCTGAGGATGATAAGCTATACTTAAATTCCCACGTGTACCCAGATTCTGTTGAAGACTATTCCAAAAGTTTGACACAAATCTGGAATCCCTGTCTGAAACAATCGATAACGGCACACCATGTTGACTAACTATCTCTTTCACATACAATTCGGCTAACTCACTTAACGAAGCTATTTCACGAGTAGCAAGAAAATGAGCACTTTTAGTTAGACGATCCACTATTACCCAAATCATATCATGTCTTTTCTGAGTTCGAGGTACTTTGGTCACAAAATCCATCGTTATATGTTCCCATTTCCACTCTGGAATCTGTAACTGATGTAACGAACCATAAGGTTTCTGATGTTCTGCCTTCACCTGAGCACAAATATGACACTTTTCGACATATCGAGCGATATCTGTTTTCATTGTCGGCCACCAATACACTGTTTTCAAATCATGATACATCTTATTACTACCTGGATGTACTATTAACCTGGATTTGTGAGCTTCTGTCAAGATTAATTCCCTCAAGTCTGCAAGCATAGGCACCCAAACATGATCATGAAAGGTTTTAAGACCACGTGAGTCATCGGCTAGGTCAAATTTTTGTTTAGTCATAAGTTCAGATTTAACATGTTCATCTTCCAAAGCAATGGCTTGAACAGTTTTCAATTTGTCAATCAAATCTAAAGTTATACTCAAACGCAGGAATTTAACATTCTCACTAGACTTTTTACGACTTAAAGCATCTGCAACCACATTTGCCTTACCCGGATGGTATTTAATTTCACAATCATAATCTTTGATCAACTCTTGCCACCGTCTCTGTTGCATATTCATTTCTTTCTGTGAGAATATATACTGCAAACTCTTGTGATCTGCACAAATAACACAATGGGTTCCATACAAATAGTGTCTCCACAGTTTCAAAGCAAACACTACTGCAGCCATTTCAAGATCATGCACTGGATAATTCTTCTCATGAACTTTCAACTGTCACGAGGCGTAGGTGATTACTTTATCTCTTTGCATTAATACACAACCCAACCCAGCATATGACGCATCACAGTATACCACGAAGTCGTCTGAACCTTCTGGTAAAGCTAACACTGGTGCCTGACACAGTAGCTGTTTCAAAATCTAAAAATCCTTTTCCTGTTCATCAGTCCATCGAAAGGCTACATCTTTACGAGTCAACTTAGTCAACGGACCCGCTATTTTAGAAAAATCTTTGATAAACCTCCGATAATAACCAGCCAATCCCAGAAAACTCTTAATCTCAGTCGGAGTCTTCGGAGAATTCCAATTCATTACCGCTTCTATCTTTATTGGATCAACCTTTATACCTTCAGCACAAATCACGTGACCCAAAAACTGCACGTCACGTAACCAAAATTCACATTTTGAAAATTTTGCAAATAGCTGCTCACGTTTCAACAATTTCAAAACCTGTCTCAGGTGTTCAGCATGTTCACTCTCTGTCTTTGAATACACTAGTATATCGTCTATGAACACAATCACAAACTTATCTAAGAACGGACGACACACTCTATTCATTAAATCCATGAAGACTGCTGGCGCATTCGTCAACCCAAACAGCATGACAAGAAATTCATAATGACCATACCTAGTTCTGAACGCTGTTTTCGGTATATCTGATTCAGCAACATGAACCTGATGATACCCAGATCGTAAATCTATCTTGGAAAAGAATGAAGCACCCTGTAACTGATCGAACAAATCGTCTATTCGAGGTAATGGATACTTATTTTTCACTGTTCTTTTGTTTAATTCACGATAATCAATACACATACGCATTGACCCATCTTTCTTTTTAACAAACAATACCGGAGAACCCCACGGTGAAGAACTCGATCGGATAAACCCACGATCTAATAACTCTTGAATCTGTGACATCATTTCACGGATTTCAGACGGCGTTAATCGGTATGGAGCTTTTGCAACTGGAGTTGTTCTAGGAACCAAGTCAGTCTTATATTCGACTTCCCTTACCGGCGGCAGACCTGGTAACTCATCTGGGAACACTTCGGGAAATTCTGATACTACCGGAATATCGGCCACTGTTTTCTTTTCTTTCTTCGCATCAATCACATATGCAAGAAATGATTCACAACCTTTTTCCATCAACTTTTTCGCTTTCATCATGGTTATCAACGGAAAATTATACCCGCCCCGCTCCCCCCGGGCCACAACACGGGTTCCATCGGTCGAACGAAAGGTAATCATTTTCCTATCACACTTAATATTAGCCCTAAGCGAGATCAACCAATCCATTCCTAATACTACATCAAAGCTAGGAATAGGTAACACTAAACAAGTCACCGTAAAAGACTTCCCTTCAATCTCTTTACAAATCCCAGACACATATGTTGTGATGGGTGTGATCTTACCATCAGGTACTTCTACACTAACCGGCTTGGGTAACACAGTAACTGGTAATTTCAACTTAGCACAGAATCTAGGGACATAAAACATCTATTGGCACCACACTCAAATAATAAGCGAGCAGGTATTGAGTTGATTAGAAACATACCGGTGATCACTTCGTCGGTTGCCACGGCATTCTCAACCGACATCTGAAAAGCTCTAGCCTATGCTGTTGGAGGGTTCTTCCTCTTCTGCCCACTCGAGGCAGTTGACCCTCCGGCTGATGCTGAACGCGCCCCTGACCCTACCCCGGAACTACCACTCTTCAACGGACAACTAACTGCACGATGCCCTGGTTTGTGACAACTCCAACATACACTATTCGGATACGGACATGCAGAAGACTCATGCCCAACAACACCACATTTTAAACATCTTTTTGTAGCCTCAGAACACTGACCACTATGAGAAGATCGACACGTGTGACACCAATTCCCTTTACCTGATCCAGAGCCAGAACTACTCTGACTACTTTTACCCTTCGATGTAAACCCACTAGACTTCTTGGACTTAGATCCTGATTGAACAGATACTTGCTCACCTTGTTGTAGCACATTACCAAACATTCTATTCCTGGCAGCCTGAACATCACTTTCTACCATCTTAGCCATCACAACAGCTTGAGACAATGATGTAGCTGTTCTAACGAAAGTTCAGTACTCTGGCAGAATTATATTAACAAAATGCTGGATACGAGACGCTTCGTCTGGCACCCATTATTGTACAAACCTCAGTTTATCCGTATACTTCTCTACTACCTCATCGATCGTCATTTGAGGTGTCATCTTCATTTCAAGAAACTCGGTCTTGATTCGGTTCATATCAAACGGATTACAATATTGTTCACACACCTTCCCATGAAACTGCTCCCACGTGATCATACTCAGTTGCTCCTTCGGTATACTGGATATCAAGGAATCCCACCAAATCATAGCCCTACCTTTCAACAGTCGACTAGCATATGTCACTTTCAGCTCGGGTTCACACTGACACGCTTCAAATACCCTTTCAGTTTCTCGTAACCAATCGAGAGTTACAGTCGGATCAGTACTTCCAGAAAACTCAGAGGGTTTGCAATCACGGAAGTTCTTATAAGTACACCTTTTGGGTGGTTGCATGTAAGGTTGATGAAACATTTGCATTTGGTATGGGTTCATCATCATGGGATTTTGGTAAGTAAAAGTGTTTTGCGATGGCATATAGAATTGGTTAGGTATTTGATTCGGAAACTGGCTCTGGTGCACATTAGGTATCGTTTGGGATTGCGCGGTTGGGAATCCAGGTGGTGTATCATCATTCCCAGAATGCCTCGCTAATTCAAGCTCATTAATCTTGTCTTCAGCCTCTTTTAGCTTGTTTTCTAACTGAAGGATGTAACTATTCTGATCATCATCAGACTCAACACCCTCTTCTGGTGCTCTGAATGTTCTGGGTTGGATGGGCCAGTTGCGTTCCTATCAGCCATACCTGTGCTACAAAACAGCTCACACAAAAGCTTAGTGGATAACAGTTAGTTCAATCACAACTAACACATGTATATCCTATTTTCACTTAGCCCCCACTTCCACAGACATGTTTGACTTGCCTCAAGGTTTGGGAACAAAAGTACGCGCACGCACTTGCTGCCAAACCATGCTCTGATACGAATTTGTAACACCGGCCATTTTTTTTTAACACACAGCGGAAGACTTTATTAATAAACACAACACAAGACACGTCATTACATTAATCCGTGAAATTAAGTTTAAGTTTACACAACGGTGTTATGTTATTACAAAACATTATTAAAACAAAATTCCACATCAGAGTAGGGTTGTCAAACATGTCTTC
Source organism: Rutidosis leptorrhynchoides (assembly GCF_046630445.1). Taxonomy (NCBI): domain Eukaryota; kingdom Viridiplantae; phylum Streptophyta; class Magnoliopsida; order Asterales; family Asteraceae; genus Rutidosis; species Rutidosis leptorrhynchoides. The sequence continues at coordinate 201,481,902 of NC_092333.1, forward strand.
TGCATCAATACCCATCCCGACTAGCCGTACCTAAACCTGCAAAGGGGGAAACATGTGGGGGATTAGCGCACCGCTAAGTGAATGGAATCTATCAAACAGATATAGCTTAAGCCACATACAAGCTATATACTAACAACAACACTTGCTAACTACCAACTAGCATACAATAAGACAATACGAGGATCGGTGACTTGTACGAGCACACGACTCTCAGCTGATCGGGCCTGAGTCTACCGATAGTCCCTGCTACTCAATTCACAGTATAGTTATCCAGATGCAGGGGGTGCATCCTTCACACTATACTCAACAATCAGTAGCCTATGGACCCTACCTCCCCTAGGCACGGTTGACCTCATACGGACTCTAACCTCTCCTAGGCACGATCTCGAGTCCCCAGTCTCCCTAGGCCCGACTGGTGCCAATCACACAGTGTACACATAATTCACATACAACATCAGGCATACTATATTAATCTAACATGGCAATTTCTACACTATGCATGGTAAAAGAGTCAACCACAGTACCATGATATGCTACTTAAACTCTATCCGGAGATAGACCCACTCACCAATTACCAGCAACTGCTCAGTTATTATTTCTGAGCTTCCTCCTTGTCCTTATCTCTTGAGAACAGCAAAAACCAAGTTAGAATAGTGTTCCCATCAAGGTTAGACATACTGATAGCGCATTGTAGCAAAATTAGAAAAAAATACGTCCGCTAAAATTTTCATGCTTAACACTTATGCACTTTCAAAATTTATATCCTGAACACCAAAATACAAACGGGCAGCATAACAGCTAAAATTCAACACTTAGTAAAAATTTCACTGTCTAAGACCATCGGTCGATGGTCTCTCACAATCGGTCGATCGTCAAAATTACATCCGTTGGTCAGAAGTCATACACCATCGGTCGATGGTCTCGTCCATCGGCCGATCGTCCTCACCATCGGCCGATGGTCAACGACCATCGGCCGAAGGTAGTTCATCAGCTGCAACAGCAGCAAAGTGACGGGTTTCAACCCAAAATCACCAAATCTCGACTTTGGACACGTTTTTGACCTCAAAACTGGTTACATCTTTTACACTAGACATTTAGAAACATAAACCCACAACTTTTATGCACAAACAACAACAAATTGAACCAATTTGACACAAAACCGCATTTTAACAAAAAACTAACTTAAAAACCCATTTAATCACAGATTTGATCATGAAATCTTACAAACTTTACCTTGTTAGAATCACAATGACACAAGAAACGTTTTGACACCAAAATCAAGCTTCAATTCGAGATCAACTGATTTTGGGTTGTTTGAGATGATGAAGATGAGGTTAGGTGAAAGTGTGAGTGAGAGAAAGGAAAAATCAGGAAACTTCAAGAAAGGAGCTGGTCACCAGCTTTTATTTGTGTTAAAACACAATACCCCATCACACACGGGTATTTACCAGTTATCTGATATCTTTCGCACAAGATTAGGTAACCCAAACGAGGTCCAATTAAAATAAACAAACCTGTTCTGGGACCCTTGTCACAAACTGGTCACAACAAAATTATAATAAAACACTAATAAAATAATTAAAATAAAAGCACTTAAGACTAAGCACAAACCCTAAGTGCAAAATAGGCAACTTACAACTAGCCCGGGCTTCAGTATGTTACACCGACCTCACAAATGAGAATTCGGAGGATATTCAGGGACAATTCAGAGATCCTGTACCATTAATCTTTCCTTCGAAACCACCAATCATTCAAACGGAGATTGTCCAGGAACAACCCATTAAATCAGAATCCTCTACTGATTCAGATTCAACAAATTAAATCATGGAAAATCTGGAACCTCTAAGTATGGAAGACCGAATGAGAGCTAAACGCACTGGCCAAGGTCACGCAATTACTCAACCATACATTAATGCACCAGATTATGAAAGCAAAGGACAAATCCTACACATGGTAACTAATCAATGCCAATTTAGTGGTGCACCGAAGGAAGATCCAAATGAACATCTTCGTACCTTTAATAGGATTTGTACTTTATTTAAAATTCGAGAAGTTGAGGATGAACAGATATATCTCATGTTATTTCCCTGGACTTTAAAGGGAGAAGCCAAAGATTGGTTAGAATCGTTACCTGAAGGGGCAATTGATACATGGGACGTTTTAGTTGAAAAATTTCTTAAACAATTATTTCCAGCATCTAAAGTCGTAAGACTTCAAGGAGAAATTGTTACGTTCACGCAAAAGCCAAATGAAACTCTATATGAGGCGTGGACAAGATTTGGAAAGTTATTGAGAGGATGTCCGCAACATGGTTTAGACACCTATCAAATAGTACAAATATTCTACCAAGGATGCGACATCACTACACGAAAAGATATCGATATAGCAGCTGGTGGTTCCATTATGAAGAAAACCGCAACTGACGCTTACAAAATTATTGATAACACTGCTTCCCACTCACATGAGTGGCACCAAGAAAAAGATATCGTTAGATCATCTAAAGCGGCTAGAGCCGATTCTAGCTATGACTTCGATTCCATTTCCGCAAAGATAGATGCTGTCGAGATTGTCTCAATACGAATTAGTTGTGAGCAGTATGGAGGACCACATTTGACAAAAGATTGTCTCAGTATTGAACTAACAATGGAACAAAGAGAGAATGTTTCATACATGAACCAAAGGCCTGGAAATAATTATCAGAATAATTATCAACCGCCAAGACCAATCTACATTCAAAATTAGAATTATAACCGAAATGTTTCATACAACAACCAACAAGGTCCAAGCAATCAATAAGTATCCAATAATACTTACAACCAGCAAAGACCTATTTTTTCAAAATAAACCACCACAAACCGATGATAAAAAGCCAAATTTAGAAGACATGATGTCGAAGCTAGTTGAATCTCAAACTCAATTTTTCACATCTCAGAAACAAACCAATGAACAAAATGCTCAAGCATTTAGAAATCAACAAGCTTCTATTCAAAATTTGGAACAAGAAGTAAGTAACCTAGCAAGGTTGATAGGTGAAAGAAAATCGGGAAGTCTACCTAGTGATACAAATGCTAACCCCCGGAATGAAACGGCTAAAGCCATTACCACAAGAAGTGGTATTACACTTAAACCACCTGAAATACATGTAATTTCTGATGAAGCTATTCCTACTACACAAGAACCACAGTCTAAGCAAGATAAGGAAACAGAACCGGTAGTTGAAAAGGTTAATGAAGATAACACGGTTAAAGCTAAACCTTATGTTAAACCATACCAACCACCACTTCCTTACCCGAGTAAAATGAGAAAAGAGAGACTTGAAGCCGAGCAATCAAAATTCTTGGATATGTTTAAACAAATAAATGTAAATCTTCCTTTCATTGATGTGATTTTAGGAATGCCTAGATATGCTAAATTTCTAAAAGATCTAATCACAAATAGAAAGAAAATGGAAGAACTCTCGGCTGTTACTATGAATGCTAATTATTCTGCAGTACTGTTGAATAAGATACCAGAAAAATTATCAGATCCAGGAAGTTTTACAATTCCATGTTTTTTGGGTAGTCTTAGTTCAATAGAAGCATTGGCAGACTTAGGTGCTAGTATAAATTTAATGCCGTATTCACTATACGCTAAACTAGACCTTGGAGAATTGAAACCAACACGAATAAGTATACAACTAGCCGATCGATCAGTAAAATATCCTAGAGGGATAATGGAGAACATGCTAGCTAAGTTGGTACTTTAGTATTTCCAGTAGATTTTGTTATTCTAGACATGGAAGAAGATTCTCGAGTTCCTCTCATATTAGGAAGACCATTCTTAAACACGGCTAAAGCAATAATAGACGTGTTCGGTAAGAAACTGACCTTAAGTATAGAGGACGAGAGTGTTACCTTTTCAGTTGATAGAGTAATGCAACAACCGCAATCTGCAGATGATACATGTTATTATATTCAAACTATAGATTCACATGCAGAATTGTTAGAAGAATTTCCTGAATTACAAGGAACGGGAGAATGTTCTTTAGGAGAAGGAACTAAACCAATTGATGAAGCTGAAATGTTAGCTACACTTATGGCTAATGGATATGAACCAACAACAGAAGAAATTTAATTGCTAAAAAAGGAAGACAGATATCAATATAAATCATCGATAGAAGAACCACCGAAATTAGAGTTAAAGCCACTTCCAAACCATTTGGAATTTGCTTATTTACATGGTGAATCTGAATTACCTGTAATAATATCGACTTCTTTTACTGAAAATGACCTGTAATAATATCGTGTTCCCTTACTGAAAATGAAAAATCTCAACTCATTTCTGTGTTAAAAGCTCATAAACCAGCTATTGCATGGAAGATTCATGATATTAAAGGAATAAGTCCTTCGTATTGCACACATAAAATCCTTATGGAAGAAGGCCATAAAACGTATGTGCAACGCCAACGAATACTAAATCCGAATATGCAAGATGTAGTTAAGAAAGAAATTATTAAACTGCTAGATGCAGGTTTAATTTACCCAATATCTGATAGTCCATGGGTAAGCCCAGTTCAATGCGTGCCTAAGAAGGGTGGCATGACTGTCATCACAAATGAGAAAAATGAGCTTATTCCTACTAGGACTGTAACATGATGGCGTGTTTGTATTGATTATAGAAAATTAAATGACGCCACCAGAAAAGATCACTTTCCCTTACCTTTCATTGATCAAATGTTGGAAAGATTAGCCGGAAACAGTTACTACTGTTTTCTTGATGGTTTTTCCGGATACTTTCGAATTCCAATAGCGCCTGAGGACCAAGAGAAAACCACGTTCACGTACCCTTATGGTACTTTTGCTTACAAACGCATGCCATTTGGACTTTGCAACGCCCCTGCAACCTTTCAAAGGTGCATAATGGTGATTTTTCACGACATGATAGAAGAATACATGGAAGGTTTCATGGATGACTTTTTAGTCTTCGGTGATACATTTGAATCATGTCTAGTTAATCTTGAACGAATGCTTATTAGATGCGAACAATCAAATCTAGTACTTAATTGGGAGAAATGCCATTTCATGGTTAAAGAAGGCATCATTCTTGGTCATAAAATTTTAAAGGAAGGAATTGAAGTGAACAGAGCTAAAGTAGATGTAATTGCTAAAATTCCACATCCCACCAATGTTAGAGGAGTTAGGAGTTTTCTAGGGCATGCCGGTTTTTACCGACGTTTCATAAAAGATTTTTCTAAAATTGCCGCTCCTATGAATAAACTCCTAGAAAAGGATGCTCCATTCATCTTTTCAGATGAATGTATCAAATCTTTTAATATTCTTAAAGAGAAATTCACTAATGCGCCAATCATGATAACTCCAAATTGGAATCTACCGTTTGAACTTATGTGCGATGCAAGTGATTTTGCAATGGAAGCCATTTTAGGACAAAGGATTAAAAAACAATTTCAAACTATATATTATGCTAGTAAGACGTTACAAGGAGCACAAACGAATTATACAACTACTGAAAAAGAACTCCTTACCATTGTTTTTGCTTTTGACAAATTTCGTTCATATCTCGTTCTAGTTAAAATGGTGGTCTATACCGACCATTATGCTCTTAGATATCTATTTTCGAAACAAGATGTAAAACCACGATTAATCCGTTGGATCTTACTCTTACAAGAGTTCGATATGGAAATTCGAGATAAAAAGGGAGCAGAAAATCTCGCCGCTGATCATCTTTCTCGTCTTGAAAATCCCGAATTAGAAGTTCTAAATGAATCGGCCATACAAGACAACTTTCCTGATGAATATCTATTGAAGATAGATTATAATGAAATTTCCTGATTTGCAGACTATGCAAACTACTTAGTATGTGGATTCCTTGAAAAAGGATTGTCGTACCAAAAACGAAAGAAATTCTTTAGTGATATAAAACACTATTTCTGGGAAGATCCACATTTGTTTAAAAGTTGTCCCGATGGAATAATATGCAGATGTGTATTCGGAGATGAAGCTAGTCAAATCTTAAACCATTGTCACACAGGACCAACAGGAGGGCATTATGGGCCTCAACTCATAGCAAGAAAAGTTTACGACGCTGGATTCTATTGGCCTACAATTTTTAAAGACGCACACCTTCTTTGCAAATCCTGTGATGCTTGTCAAAGGGTCGGAAAAGTAAGACAACGTGATGGAATGCCACAAAATGTCATTCAATTATGTGAAGTATTTGACATTTGGGGTATTGACTTTATGGGTCCATTTCCAAAATCTCATAATAATCTCTACATTCTCGTTGCCATTGATTATGTATCTAAATGGGCAGAAGCACAAGCTCTCCCGACTAACGATGCACGAGTTGTAGTCAACTTTTTAAAACGTCTTTTTGTAAGGTTCGGAACACCGAAAGCTTTAATAAATGATCGGGGTACTCATTTCTGTAATAATCAACTTAAGAAAGTTCTCAAAAGATATGGAGTAACTCATAAAATCTCAACCACTTATCATCCACAAACAAGTGGACAACTTGAAAATACCAACCGAGCTTTAAAACGTATTCTAGAGAAAACCGTAGGATCAAATCCGAAGGAATGGTCCATTAAATTGGAGGATGCACTTTGGGCTTTTAGAACAGCCTACAAAACTCCAATTGGAACCACACCTTTTAAACTCGTTTACGGGAAAGCATGTCACCTTCCAGTAGAAATTGAACACAAAGCATTTTGGGCTTTGAAGACATGTAATCTTGATATACATGAAGCTGGACGTCTACGATTAAGTCAATTAAATGAATTAGAAGAGTTAAGACATGAAGCATACGAAAATTCGTTAATCTATAAGGAAAGAACGAAGAAATGGCATGATAAAAGAATTAGAAGTTCAAAAGAATTTAAAGAAGGAGACAGAGTTCTTCTTTTCAAATCACGATTCAAGCTATTTCCTGGAAAATTGAAATCAAGATGGTCTGGACCATTCATAGTCAAAAGAGTTTTCCCATACTAAACAATAGAGTTAATAAATTCAAATGGAATTGAATTTAAGGTTAATGTCACAGAGTTAAACATTACATAGATAGTCCGATGGAAGTTGACAACGAAGTTAATCACAATTTCGACACCACAGCTAACTAAGTGTGGGGAGAATCTTTTTAGGGTTATATGTATTTCTATTAGAGTTAGATTTTCTGTTTTCATGTAGTTTCCGAGAATGGAATCCGAATGGTCTTTCCCTAGCAGACCCTAAAGAACTAGTCTTCTCCCCCCATTCTGAATTTTTATTATTTTTTGGTTTTACGAGATGAAGAATTCCTGTGAACTAAACCATGGTCTAATGCTAGACGCTTTGATCACTAAACGTAATAATGACACACTCCCGAGTGACCTGGTATCAGTAATAAAAGCCAAATTGTACGGAGTAAAAAAGAACTCAGGAACGATCATAATAAGTTACATTTTGGTAAAGGAAAATCAAAATCCACAGCGAAAACAAGAGCACGACACCTTGAAAGATGTCACAAATGCGGAAAATGGTCACACGAAGGAAAATGCTCTACGAATCAGACATATTCCAATACCGAGTTCGTTACTTTATGCAGAGAAGGACCGTTCATATGTTTCGAAGAAAAATCGTTGAATGCTCGAGGTTATGCCTATGTAGCTATGGAAAACCAATTAGTCTGACTATCTTATGAGTGGGCTAAAGCAGGTCACTAAGAATTCTATCTCACAGGTAAGTATATACAGTTTTTATTTTTATTGCTTTTAACCTTTTGATAATAAACGCTGAATCGTTCGCTATAAAGTATTAAATTGGTATTCAATAAAATTAGGTATGCGTAACCGAAATTATTGATATCATAAAAAATTTATTACATCACTGCAAAATTTACCGTTTATTCTTAAGGTATAAATATCTCTAATCAATCAACCCAAAATATTTCAAAAATTCGTCAGGAGTAAAACTAGGTCGTTGAACCGAAATTACTTTACCCAAAAGAGGGGCGTATATTTTTGATAATATTTGATTGATTAAAGTGGGATAAAAGACCAAAAAGATTTTTAATTTCTTATTTTTACTTTGTTTTTAAAATTAATATATAAATATTAAATTAATATTGTAAACTTTTTAAAATCAATATATTTAAGTTTGTAAATATTTGAAAAATTAATATTTTTAATATAAGTTTGTATGTATAAAAATAATATTTATATGAATTTCTAATTTTATGCATTTTAAATTTAAGTTTGGTGTGAATTTAAAAATAAAAATTTACTTTATTTCATTAAGTTAAAAATTTGATATCTAAAATTCGTCGTGAGTTGAAGACTAGGTCGTTGAATCGAAATTGCTTTACCCAAGGGCGGGAAGAAAAATTTTGTTATCATTATTTTTAATCTTATTGATCTAAAGTATGCAAAAAAAAAAAAAAACCCCCCGAAAATCTTTACTTTTAAAATAATCACTTTAAAATGACAAATTTTAAAATTTTGTCGAGAGACGGACTAGGTAAAAATACCGAAACTACCTCTACCTAAAGTAAAAGGAAACAAAATGTTCAAAATTCTTCATTTAAATTGTTTTAATAAATAAAGGTTTTATAAAAAAAATATTATGTATATATTTGTTTGTAGTTTATATTATGTACAAAACAGGGTAAAATAGCACACTTTCAAAAACTGGCATTATGTTCAGCAAAAGTTACTAGTTTTGACGACAAAACGAAAAACAAATGTGATGTAACAACAAGACGGAATGAACAAATGATATGCACCATTTATCATTCAACAAACAAACGTGAATATGTTTGGAAACTTTCGTAAAATTTAATCATTTTTCTACGCTAATCACCCTCAATAATTTAAATTGTTACTGATTTCTTGCAAATGAGGGCATTGCAAGATCTTAAGTGTGGGAAGGGGTTAAATTCTTTCGGATTTTTAAATTTTTGACTTATACACTTGGTTACCATTAAAAATACTAGTAACGCAGTAGTTGTATTATAATCTAGTGCTCTCTGATAATAAAGAACAACCCTAGTCTTATATACTGACTACCCAATTCTAGTAAAATTTTTCAAAAATTTTCAAATAAATGAATTCAAAATCATGTTTATACATATTTATGAACGATAAAACTAGGTGTTAATACCGAAATTATTGTTACCTCGGAAAGGACATAAATTGAGAAACAAACCAAAATGTTAGAATTCATTTAAAATGGAATAGAGGACAATAAAAAGGAAAATAAAAGCCAAGTGTGGGAAAAATTTACCAAGTTATTTTGAACATATATCACATATTTGTGTACAAATAATTGAAGATACTTTTGTTTTGGACAAAATTAACTGTTTTACCCAGAAAACTGTAATATATTTGAAAGAAAGATGGATATACACGATGAATCAATTCCATCATTAAAAGGAATTAAAGTCTTTCGAAAAAGAAACGCGCTTCTTGATTTAGGTCAGGAAGTTGTCGTCCAGACCAGCTGTAGAGTCTACGAAAAACCTTGAAAAGTTTTCTCGAAAATCAGCTGGAAATCCACGGACCTCAGCATCAAACAGGGTCGCCAAGTGGTCAGACTTATCCTAACCATGGAAGGATCTGTCTCGTAAAATGGGGAGGGCACCGTGCAAATTAGCTTGATAAGACTAATGAATCAGATCCCCAGAAAGGATAATCTCCTTTAAAGATCAAAAATTAGCTTTTAAGACTGATATTACTCAATCCTAGAGATTGACTTTTAAAGATTGAAAATTCAAACTCATGGAATTCGATGATATCTAAACTCGAGCTTGAACGAGAAAATATTTTGATCAAAATTACAAACCGATTTGTTTTCTAAAAACCCTATTTTCAATGGGTTCATTATCATTGAACGTAAAATCCTAGAAATTCACCTGGAATTCAATAGGTCACCTGAACCAAATCGGGTGTCAACCGTAAGAACGGTGGTTACATAGCATGGTCGAAGACAGGACCTTGTGCCAGACCAGAAAAACTAAAGAGTGAGCTTTACTATTGCTCCTACAAAGAATAGTAATTGCATCCGACAAGTTTTAGACCATAATTAAAAGCATGTCAGGGGACATTGCCTTAACATTTGCTTGTTCAACGCTTTCCTTTATAACCGGATGGTAGTTTACCGAAAGGTAATATACGGAGCAAGTATACTTGATGTGTTGCTTTCCTAATACAAGGTTAGCAAGTGGGTGACACAAAACCGCAAGTTTTGAGCTAACATTTTCAAATCTGAAACCCACCAATCCCACAAAAACAATTTGCAAACACCGGTGAAGGGTTATTCCGGAAAACTTATCTAGGGTAAAAGCTAGATTTAATTTTCAAAAGATCAAATGTTTTCATAAAAGATCCAATTTCCTTAAGGATCTAAATTTTTATAGTCATGTGGGACTGTAAACCACAACGTTACTACCATTGTTCATACTGCCATATAGAAATCACTGATGTACAAAGTGTGAAGAATAAAGAAGTGATTCTAGTATATTTATTTCAAGACTATATTGCTTGAGGACAAGCAACGCTCAAGTTGTGACAACCCGAAAATTTCCAACCAAATTTAAACTTTAATCTTTATATGTTTCTGACACAATAAGCAATATTTGTTAAGTTAAATTTCAAGAATTTTAAACTATGTTCATACATTCATTCAACCTCGACCAAGTTCCAACGATTCACGAACCATTAAACGAATATGATTATATATGTATATGTGTATATATGTTATAACTTGAAACGTAAACAAAATATTAGATTAAATACTTTATATGATTGTATCTGTTTCAAAATGTTTATCAATGGAATTAGAAGATAAGATCAAATGATTAAATTACCAGATATATTGAATTATGATTACAAGTCTCTGTTGAAAGGCCCACGTTGATTTGAGAAATCTTTCTATTTTAACAATATTCGGAAAATGGTAAAGTGATTTATAAATAAGAACAAATTGTCAATCATTGAGAACTAGACAAATGATAGTGGAAGATTGAATCTCATAAAGACTCGATTGATCTATTTAGTTTCAAACGTACAAAAACGTTTTCAGTTTAAAAAGAACTTTATTATTAAAACGTATATAACTTTTATAAATATCTAGAACCACTTTTGACAACTCATTACTTAACTAGTATGATAAAGATAACGATATTTATATTTTATTTTATTAAATATATATAATGATTTAAATTAATATTATATATATTTATATGCGTATTATACGTACATAGTTTTATATACTTTTACTATACTTAAACTTTACCTTTACTTTATTTTTACTTTACTTTAACTTTAATAATTCACTTTAATAATTCATACTTTAATAATTCACTTTAATAATTCATACTTTAATAATTCACTTTAATAATTCATACTTTAATAATTCACTTTAATAATTCATACTTTAATAATTCACTTTAATAATTCATACTTTAATAATTCACTTTAATAATTCAAAAATCTATTATAAATAGAATTCAATAGGTTTCATTATTTCATAGAAACTTGAAAATATTTTTCTCTAAACTCTCTCAATCGATTTACATATATATATTTACTCCGTATTATTTCAAGATATTATTATTATACATAAAATATTACGACGAAGTGCTGTCCGAGTGATTTCAAAATTGTTTTTCGAGTAGGATAGGATTAAGGAAATTATGGGTTATAGCTATGGAGGTGATTGAGTATGGTTCACGGATATGCTCGTGAGGTCAATATAGTGTTTATCATTTCCGTTGCGTCTACGTACCTTTCCTGCAATATTGAATCTCAATATTGATACGTGAGTACTCATAATTTAACTTTTACATACTAATAGTGTATCCCAGACTAGTGCTCGAGTATTTAGGATTATGCATGCTTGTACTTTTGATATTGCCCTTAGACAGGTTAGGTTGAATCTTGAATTAGTTACACTTGCGGTTGAGATAAGGTATAAGATATGCATTTCCTTGGAAAGCTAGCGAAAAATTAAGAACTTTTCCTTTAGATATCGAATGGTTTCGATGAACGGATTAGAAGTTATAATCAATTGAATTTTTGATATTTTTATTAAAAATGATTATTATTATTATCGCCATTTTTACCGTCGTTCTAGTTTTATCTTATTATTAACATTATTATTATCTTTATCAATAAAAGGGATTTATCATTAAAAATTGTTATTTTTTTTATTACTATCGTTATTATCGTTAAAGTTATAATTAGTATTATTATTATTATCCAATTATTATTATTATTATTATTATTATTATTATTATTATTATTATTATTATTGGTATTATTATTATTATTATTATCATTATTAATATATATATCATTATTTAAAAATAGTCATTGTTATTGTTATTATTATTATTACTATATTATCATTAAGATAATTATTAGTATTATCGTTAATAATGTTATAGTAACTATCATTATTAATATTAGTGTAATTAAAACAAATATTTGTAACACCTAATTATTTTGATTACTATTATTATCATTATTATGAACACGATATAAAAGACGATTACAAGCTATTAAACGAAACGATTAGGAAATAATGGGTAAGAGTTTCATGATGAAATTAAAATATTATAAGATATTTATTTAGATAAAATTATTGTTCTTATTATTTTTATCATTACTATTATTATTAAAAGTATCGTTAGTATTAAAACTATCATTTTAACAAAAATTATCATTTTAATAGAAATGTCATTGTTACTATAAAATATTAGTATTATTATTATTATTTTAAATAGAATTATTATTTTAAAGATAATATTAAAAATTATCGTAAATATTAAAGTTATCATAATTAGAATTATCGTTTTATCATAATGTCATCTTAGTAATTATAAATATTGATATTTTTATAATAATTATTATTATTACAAAATAATACAACTTTTACTTACTATCATTATAGATATTATTTTATCAAATAAATATGTGATACAAACATATTTTACTACGTGTAATAACTTACTTTAATAATACCTATCATATAATCTTTATGATATTAAATGAACCCTATAAATTTTATTACTTAAATATATATAAAAGTATATTTTATTATAAAATTTTATTTATTAATAAATAGATTATATTATTTACTCTAATAAATCTTTTAAAAATATTTAAAAATATAAAACGACGATATTTAAACTATATATTAATCATGTATAGATTTTTGGAAATTATTTTGAGTCAAATTTACTTTTGTTGACTTTTGCATATTAGTCTCGAGCATTAGGATTGTGGTACACTATGACTTGACCTAATTTGTTAGACAAATATTGACCAACACATAAATATATATATAATTAATTTAGGTTCATGAATCCGAGGCCAACCTTGCACTTGTTCAATGACGTTATATGTATTTTTACTACGAAATACAGTATGGTGAGTTTCATTTGCCTTTTTACCCTTTATATTTTTAGGACTGAGAATACATGCGCTTTTATAATTGTTTGACGAAATAGACACAAGTAATTGAAACTACATTCTATGGTTGAATTATCGAAATCGAATATGCCCCTTTTAGTCTGGTAATCTAAGAATTAGGGAACAGACACCCTAATTGACGCGAATCCTAAAGATAGATCTATTGGGCCTAACAAACCCCATCCAAAGTACCGGATGCTTTAGTACTTCGAAATTTATATCATGTCCGAAGGAGGATCCCAGAATGATAGGGGATATTCTAATATGTATCTAGTTAATGTCGGTTACCAGGTGTTCACCATATGAATGATTATTTTTGTCTCTATGCATGGGACGTATATTTATGAGAACTGGAAATGAAATTCTTGTGGTCTATTAAAATGATGGAAATAAATGATTATGATAAACTAATGAACTCACCAACCTTTTGGTTGACACTTTAAAGCATGTTTATTCTCAGGTGTTAAAGAAATCTTCCGCTGTGCATTTGCTCATTTTAAAGATATTACTTGGAGTCTTTCATAGCATATTTCGAAGAACGTTGCATTCGAGTCATTGAGTTCATCAAAGATTATTATTAAATCAATTTATAGTTGGATAGTGGATATTATGAAATGGTATGCATGCCTGTCAATTTTTGATGTAAAGAAAGATTGTCTTTTAAAAACGAATGCAATGTTTGTAAAATATATCATATAGAGGTCAAATACCTCGCAATGTAATCAACTATTGTGAATCGTTTATAATGTATATGAACGGGTCCTTTCAGTTGGTATCAGAGCGGTGATCTTAGCGAACCGGGTCTGCATTAGTGTGTCTAACTGATAAGTCGTTAGGATGCATTAGTGAGTCTGGACTTCGACCGTGTCTACATGTCAAAAGTTTCGCTTATCATTTCTAGTCGGAAATCATCTGCTTATCATCCTTAGGAAATTACTTGCTTATCATTATTAGTCTAAACACGTCTTGCTACATTAATTGCATGAGTAGTGTATAGACAAAATTCATATCTTAGCGCATCTGCTAAATCATATCTTATCGTATCTGTTACTTTAAACTTTGTCTGACATATTCCGTAAATTCCTCCGTAATCTACGAAATCTTTTTATCTATATATATAGATATTCTATGTAATTAGAATACCATTCGATAGCCAAAAAATCATTTCATATCGAAAAATCCTTTATTCAATTGTACGAAATGGAATTCGTCATTAGTTCAAGTTCCTCAGATTATGAAATGGAATCTCACTCAAGCTCCGAAAGCAGTGTTACCGGAATGGATCAACCAATCAGTCATCACCTATTCTGGATGAATTGGGGATGGGTTCGTAACCTCCTAAATCATTAGAGACAAGAAGAAGGTGATCCCTTCCATCCACCACATTGTCCTTTTGACGAAGAACCTGAAGCACTTACCGGCGAACCTGTCCGAAACACTATTTTCTCTCTCATTTCCAGAGTATCTCGTCATGATTATATACTACATCAAATTCTAGATTTTATTTATCAGCTTGTCCAAACCGACAATCATCCCGGTGTAATAGAAGAAGTTAACGAGCTTCGCGTTCGGGTAGTGGCTTTGGAGAATATGGTGCAAAGGTTACAAACACCAGCAGCATAATCAGTATCACCAACATCAACGTCAACAGTACCATTACCATCCCCAACCACAACCGCGTCGTAAACCTCAACTCCACAATCTGTCCCACGAGTATCAAGGTCATACGTCCTGTAAATAACATGGAAGACCAACAACAACAAACGATGAAGTATTAATTCATTACTTCATCGGAGAAATATTTTACGGTGATTATGTAATCTCTAAAATTTTAGAGATTACTTATTCTAGATCTAACCATAAATCAGATGAGTGGACTGAAATGATAAAAGAAATCCTGACCAGAATGGTGCACGATTTACAAACTAGACTTGTTTTACCAACAGCATCAACAGTACCGCCAGCATCACCAGCATCGTCAGTGTTGTCAGCATCAGCATTAGCAGCACCTATAACCTCACAAGCTCCGTCAGTTCAAGAATCACCGCGAACATCATTATGAATCAACAACGAGTATATTGTGTCAACGAGTTATGAAGAATTAACTCATTTCCACTGAAGGATTTATATGTATATCTTATATATAAATCTTTAAACCATAATAAATCTTTCCGTACTAAGCTATTATGTGTGAATCTTAACTACTCGGTTAATTCATATTACTAATATCCAATAATGCAAGTCCTTCGTCCGCAACTTAACTATCGTTAACTACAACCTCTGTCTCAATTCAATAAATTCCAATTCATAATAAATCAAGTGTATTATTCAAATATATGTTGATTTTACACTTTCGTCATCAATGCACTCGAAACTTTTCAGATAACATCATTCGTACTTTGCGAAGTTAACAAGAATTTAATGAAAACCAACATCATGCCCCCAATAAATAACGAAGTATTGATTCATAATTTCAATATTATTGAAGTAATACTTATGTAATCTCTAAAGCCTTTAAGGGATTATTCAATTCTAGTTTCAATCGTAAATTAAATGAGTTTAATTTAATATTAACTCATTAAATCGATGTTACATCTAAAGAAAATATATATATATATATATATTCAAAAAGACTGTAATAAAAATTCTTTTGTACAAAATATTAATTGTGAAATATTTTTTTAACGGGTAGGTAATACCCGAGAGATATATAAATTCACAATTAATATGTTACATTCTTCGAATCTGATTCAGCAATCATCAACTATACTCACTATTTTCTCAAACAATATAAATTCTTTTATAGAAATCAAAACAACCATACTCATTCAAAATTTAATTGCATATTCTGATTTTGAAATCTCAGAATTCAACTCGAGATATGATCGAAATCATCACTCTTAGATCCTTACATCTTTCACAAGCTATACTTTGACTTCAAAACTGTGTTAGAACATCATTGTATATTAACGATTACAATCTGTGTTCAAAACCCTTCGAAATTCCTGAAGACACTTCAAATAATAAACAATCGAGATGATGATCCAACCACATATTAACCACAGTCTTGCATCTGAAAAGCTCTCGAAACCAGAGTCATAATTTAACACGTATCCGTGTCAGACCCTTTGGCATTTATTAGCAAAAATAACTTTGCGATTCCTTTTCAAATTAGTCGTATTTGTCACAGCGTTAGCAAGTCAACTTCGACTTTTCAGTTGAAACAGTCTTATTATAACCTTGATTTAGACGTTGCCCTTTCGTCATTGTTACCGGAGAACCTTTTATGTCTCACCACATTAAAAATAAACTTACCAACAACTTCACTGATCTTTGACTTTCCGAAAAGTCATTATATTTATCGAAACCCCATCATTTACTCATCCGCATCTTGTAACAAGAATTGTCATGCCAATTACTGGGAATCAGCAATTAGTATTTTGAAATCTTGCAGCATGTCTCTGCCAACAGTTATAGGTGTATATATAATGTCTATCTCCTAGACTTATATACTTTGAATGTGAAGTTTCTGAAAAACACCCTAAACTGCGAACTAGTTCTCCGAAGTTTGGAAAATGCTGATGAAGCAGCAAAAACTGTAAACGACCTTAACAGTCAAAAGTTTGATAATAAAGGATAGTGTGTTGGAAAAGCTTAGAAAAAGAGAAGGTTTGGAACTGGAAAACGGATTAAACAAACAATGAAGGAGGCTATGGACAAATCACAAAGACTAAACCTTCCTTCAAAGAGTCCAAATGATTCAGCGTCTGCTGAAATTATTATCAAATACCTTACTCCTGACTCTAAACCCTTGTGAATAATATTCTTCATCATCCTCTGATCTTAGATATTCTAAAATATCATCATATCTTTCATTATAAATATCCTCCATATTTCTGAAGATATTTCTTAATTTTTCTTATTTGAAATCATTTACCTCTTCGCGCTATCTGTATTACATCATAAAAGAAACTATTTTAATTTCTAAATTCTAAAACATTCAAGATTAAAATAGGAATATTTTGAAGTAGTGTTGGGAACTGAAGCATGAATTAGTATAATATAATGACACTTGATCAACGTGATTATATTACAGTAAGTCATGCTGAGTTTCTAAATGGAACGTGATGATTCACAGATCATAACATCATCATGTGCCATGTTATACGACTCTTGTATTCTATTTAACCTCTAAAATATCAAGAAAATATTTCTCGATGATTCGGCCTTTTCCAAGGTATTCTAGTAATTTGACAAGTAAAGATCGTGCCATCACAATTTCCTTCCTAGAACATTAACAATGTTCATTCTGAAATTCATATCTGTGAATTCTGGACCATTACAAGCGGTGCTTAATCGCAAGAAGAAGAAACGAAAGGACAAAACTCCGAAATAGAAATTGGGGTATAAATTGCAGCAAATAAAAGAGAGCATTAACTGTGAATGATAATGATTATAGAAGACAGAAGCAAAGACTTTGAAATATAAGGGAACATATAAAGCCCAACGATAAACCAGAAATTATAAACCATATATATCGATGCATATAGCAATATAAAGACACGGGAGAACTAGAAACACTATAAACCCAAGAGTATAGTAGAAGTAAATAGATTCTTCAGGAGGTAGATGAAAAAGAAGAATGACCGATATGAAAGTTAGAAGTATATCGAGAATCATAACTGGATGGAGCATATTGATGAATACTTTAAAATATGAGTTGAGGGGGAAAGAATATAAGGTGATGAAACATGACTAGGAACTTAGAAATCAACAGATTTAACTCACACAATGGCGGAATAAGTGAATCAAATCCTCTAGTGAATAGGTTAAGTTTTTTTTGATTAATTTAGTCAAACCACAGCTAAATCAAGTGTGATTAGATCAACACCTAGAGCTATTATTCACCACCTGGGTGATTTGGATTGAGAGAGAATCGGAGGAGCTCACTAGATCTGAGTGTGTGTAACAAATGAGAGGCTTAACCTAAAATGAAGAATATAAGACTTTATATACCCCTGCTGTTGACTCACCCATACGATTCATTCATTACACGTACGAGTTGGCTTCATCAGCCGTACGAGTGATCACTCACTCGTTTCTTCTCATTTAGGTTGTAATTGTGACTTAGCTCAGCATCAACCATGCGTATGAGCCTGTCAGCCGTACTAGTGAGGCTTCACTCGTACGTCTGACTAAGTCTAACATAGTCAAACATCTAAATCTTGTTCCTGCAGTTCCTGTAACCACATACAAACACGGATAGTATAATAATGAGCAATCATGGTGGCCTGTAAACTGTTGTACCTGCAATGGACGTGGGTAGATGTCTAGGGACTTGCATAAAATGCATCAACAGAAGGTGTGAGTTGTAAGGAAACGAAGGAGGTGAATTTATAAGAAAATCTCTGACAGAACAATTAAAATGGACGATCACATTTAAAGCGGATCCTAATTCCCTTGATTACCGGAGAGTCAAATCTTATTAAGAAGATTTTCCTCAAATCCCTTGAAATCTGGGAATCAATCATATCTACGTCAAATGATAAGATGAATCTACACTTACTCATTTCACTCTTCTATGTTAGCTTCATTCGTACTCTTCATATAAATGGATTGTTTATCCAAATTATTCGCTGATAATAAAACTCTAATTTTCAGCCTGTATGCATCATGAAAACATACTTATTATCATTCACGACCTTTCCACTCAAATTTCGGGACGAAATTCCTTTAACGGGTAGGTACTGTGACAACCCGTAAATTTCCAACCAAATTTAAAATTTAATCTTTATATATTTCCGACACAATAAGCAATATTTGTTAAGTTAAATTTCAAGAATTTTAAACTATGTTCATACATTCATTCAACCTCGACCAAGTTCCAACGATTCACGAACCATTAAACGAATATGATTATATATGTATATGTGTATATATGTTATAACTTGAAACGTAAACAAAATATTAGATTAAATACTTTATATGATTGTATCTGTTTCAAAATGTTTATCAATGGAATTAGAAGATAAGATCAAATGATTGAATTACCATATATATTGAATTATGATTACAAGTCTCTGTTGAAAGGCCCACGTTGATTTGAGAAATCTTTCTATTTTAACAATATTCGGAAAATGGTAAAGTGATTTATAAATAAGAATAAATTGTCAATCGTTGAGAACTAGACAAAGGATAGTGGAAGATTGAATCTCATAAAGACTCGATTGATCTATTTAGTTTCAAACGTACAAAAACGTTTTCAGTTTAAAAAGAACTTTATTATTAAAACGTATATAACTTTTATAAATATCTAGAACTACTTTTGACAACTCATTACTTAACTAGTATGATAAAGATAACGATATTTATATTTTATTTTATTAATTATATATAATGATTTAAATTAATATTATATATATTTATACGCGTATTATACGTACATAGTTTTATACTTTTACTATACTTAAACTTTACCTTTACTTTATTTTTACTTTACTTTAACTTTAATAATTTACTTTAATAATTCATACTTTAATAATTCACTTTAATAATTCATACTTTAATAATTCACTTTAATAATTCATACTTTAATAATTCACTTTAATAATTCATACTTTAATAATTCACTTTAATAATTCACTTTAATAATTCATACTTTAATAATTCACTTTAATAATTCATACTTTAATAATTCACTTTAATAATTCAAAAATCTATTATAAATAGAATTCAATAGGTTTCATTATTTCATAGAAACTTGAAAATATTTTTCTCTAAACTCTCTCAATCGATTTACATATATATATTTACTCCGTATTATTTCAAGATATCATTAGTATACATAAAATATTACGACGAAGTGCTGTCCGAGTGATTTCAAAATTGTTTTTCGAGTAGGATAGGATTAAGGAAATTATGGGTTATAGCTATGGAGGTGATTGAGTATGGTTCATGGGTATGCTCATGAGGTCAATATAGTGTTTATCATTTCCGTTGCATCTACGTACCTTTCCTGCAATATTGAATCTCAATATTGATACGTGAGTACTCATAATTTAACTTTTACATACTAATAGTGTATCCCAGACTAGTGCTCGAGTATTTAGGATTATGCATGCTTGTACTTTTAATATTGCCCTTAGACAGGTTAGGTTGAATCTTGAATTAGTTACACTTGCGGTTGAGATAAGGTATAAGATATGCATGTCCTTGGAAAGCTAGCGAAAAATTAAGAACTTTTCCTTTAGATATCGAATGGTTTCGATGAACGGATTAGAAGTTATAATCAATTGAATTTTTGATATTTTTATTAAAAATGATTATTATTATTATTATCGTCGTTTTTATCGTCGTTCTAGTTTTATCTTATTATTATCATTATCATTATCTTTATCAATAAAAGGGATTTATCATTAAAAATTGTTATTTTTTTTATTACTATCGTTATTATCGTTAAAGTTATAATTAGTATTATTATTATTATCCAATTATTATTATTATTATTATTATTGGTATTATTATTATTATTATCATTATTAATATATATATCATTATTTAAAAATAGTCATTATTATTGTTATTATTATTATTACTATATTATCATTAAGATAATTATTAGTATTATCGTTAATAATTTTATAGTAACTATCATTATTAATATTAGTGTAATTAAAACAAATATTTGTAACACCTAATTATTTTGATTACTATTATTATCATTATTATGAACACGATATAAAAGACGATTACAAGCTATTAAACGAAACGATTAGGAAATAATGGGTAAGAGTTTCATGATGAAATTAAAATATTATAAGATATTTATTTAGATAAAATTATCGTTCTTATTATTTTTATCATTACTATTATTATTAAAAGTATCGTTAGTATTAAAACTATCATTTTAACAAAAATTATCATTTTAATAGAAATGTCATTGTTACTATAAAATATCAGTATTATTATTATTTTAAATAGAATTATTATTTTAAAGATAATATTAAAAATTATCGTAAATATTAAAGTTATCATAATTAGAATTATCGTTTTATCATAATGTCATCTTAGTAATTATAAATATTGATATTTTTATAATAATAATTATTATTACAAAATAATACAGCTTTTACTTACTATCATTATAGATATTATTTTATCAAATAAATATGTGATACAAACATATTTTACTACGTGTAATAACTTACTTTAATAATACCTATCATATTATCTTTATGATATTAAATGAACCCTATAAATTTTATTACTTAAATATATATAAAAGTATATTTTATTATATAAATTTAATATAAAATTTTATTTATTAATAAATAGATTATATTATTTACTCTAATAAATCTTTTAAAAATATAAAATGACGATATTTAAACTATATATTAATCATGTATAGATTTTTGGAAATTATTTTGAGTCAAATTTACTTTTGTTGACTTTTGCATATTAGTCTCGAGCATTAGGATTGTGGTACACTATGACTTGACCTAATTTGTTAGACAAATATTGACCAACACATAAATATATATAATTAATTTAGGTTCATGAATCCGAGGCCAACCTTGCACTTGTTCAATGACGTTATATGTATTTTTACTACGAAATACAGTATGGTGAGTTTCATTTACCTTTTTACCCTTTATATTTTTGGGACTGAGAATACATGCGCTTTTATAAATGTTTAACGAAATAGACACAAGTAATTGAAACTACATTCTATGGTTGAATTATCGAAATCGAATATGCCCTTTTAGTCTGGTAATCTAAGAATTAGGGAACATACACCCTAATTGACGCGAATCCTAAAGATAGATCTATTGGGCCTAACAAACCCCATCCAAAGTACCGGATGCTTTAGTACTTCAAAATTTATATCATGTCCGAAGGAGGATCCCGGAATGATAGGAGATATTCTTATATGTATCTAGTTAATGTCGGTTACCAGGTGTTCACCATATGAATGATTATTTTTGTCTCTATACATGGGACGTATATTTATGAGAACTGGAAATGAAATTCTTGTGGTCTATTAAAATGATGGAAATAAATGATTATGATAAACTAATGAACTCACCAACCTTTTGGTTGACACTTTAAAGCATGTTTATTCTCAGGTGTTAAAGAAATCTTCCGCTGTGCATTTGCTCATTTTAAAGATATTACTTGGAGTCTTTGATAGCATATTTCGAAGAACGTTGCATTCGAGTCATTGAGTTCATCAAAGATTATTATTAAATCAATTTATAGTTGGATAGTGGATATTATGAAATGGTATGCATGCCTGTCAATTTTTGATGTAAAGAAAGATTGTCTTTTAAAAACGAATGTAATGTTTGTAAAATGTATCATATAGAGGTCAAATACCTCGCAATGTAATCAACTATTGTGAATCGTTTATAATGTATATGAATGGGTCCTTTCACAAGTGTGGGAATATTTGATACTGCTAAAAACGAACATTTATTTCATAGCATTATCCCTCAAGAAAGACAAGCTTTTATGTAACGACCCTGGATTTTCCAACGTTTATTTATTAATAATTATTATTATTAATACGTGTGATTAAACGAATGTATGTTATTATATTTACATGTTGCCATGATTGCCCGAACTTGACTTTAATTGCCCGAAACGTCTTTGTGACACCCGGAACTTGCACGAATAATATTTTCAAGTATTATTTACATTCATGATTAGTTTTATTAATCATTTTAAGTAACTATGGTGATTAGTTAGTTACTTGGGCTTTAATTGGGTTTATTTGTTAATTGAGTGAAATTGGGCTTTATTAGTGAAATGGACTTATGACCTTGGGCTTACAAGCCCACCCTACCCATTTTAATGGATTAACTAACCCACTAAGACATGTAAATGGTAATTAGATCATGAACTAGTTAGTTAAAGAAGACTTGGAATCTAGTTGCACACCTTCCCCATGCATGCACCCTAATATCCACACTTTTAAGCTTTAGCATCTAAGTAACCATTGAACACTTCTCCCTCCCTCCTAAATTCTGCTGCAGCCGTGATTTGGTGAGAGCACAAGAGGGATTCAAATCTTTTTTTTGACTACTTCATTCACTAGTTTCATTTACACTTCACACACACATTACTTGCATCTTATTTTCTCTCTTTACTTTCTCTCTTTTCTCTTCATACTTGTAAGTATTATGAAGTTCTTTTCTCTTCTTCTTTTCTTTACAAAACCAAACCTAAAGCACTCTTAATCATCATCATCATTTGTTGTTGTTTGATACTTGTCTTGTTAGTTACTTATTAGTTGTTATTAATTACTTACTTTGTAGTTAATTGTTACTTAATTACTAGCTTTCAAGAATCAAACTTACTAGTTTGATTCTTCATAATATCTTGTATTTTCAAGAACATACAAGAACAAACTACCTAGTTATGTTCTACATACATTATGTCAAAAGATTTAAAGTTCTTGTGTTGTAACTTATACTTGAAGTACATGAAGTGAACTTAATGTTTACTTTCTAAATCTTTAAAGTATGAAACTCATGAACTTATTTACTTGATTATTTAGTTTTACTTGCACTTTAATTTTATGATTTTGGTTGTTGTTGGTCAAGTACTACAAGTTAGTCTTGATCTCATATCTCTTGGAACTTAAAGTTAACTTAAAAGTTCAAGAACATATAAATGAGTTTTCTTTAAAAATAACTTTGTATACTTATGCTTGATCTAGACTTTTGAGTCTTGGATCTTCAAGATCTAACTAAGAACTATGTTCTACATCTTAAGATCTTGATTAGTTAGTTTACTTTCAAGATTGTAACTTGTTATTAGCTTTAAAGTTTATATAGGTGTTAGATCTAAGACTTTGATGTAACTTTGGTTCATCAAACTTCATACAACTCTTAAGTGAGTTGTGCTTCATGTCTTAGACTTGCACTAGGGTTATGATGGTCAAGACTTGGTTAAGATGATGTAGATACATCAATGAGTTGTACACTTGAAGCTATATGCATCAAGGACGAGAACCATGATGAACATCAAGCACCAAGACCACCGGAACTCACTTAAACTTACTGTTTCTGTCCAAAACCTACTGACCTGCTGTTTCTGTAATAGAACAGTAGACCTGCGATGTTCTAACCATGATTTTTAGATAGAACATTTCGAGTATAAAACTTTTCATATAGGACTCGTCTTAATCCGAGTTACGGTTTAGGATTTATGGCCCTCCGATCGTCACTATGTCCTTTAACGTTGAGCAGAAATTTCTGACCTACTCACACTTAGACCATCGTATCGGTCAAACCAAGACGAGTTGGCTTCTGTAAATTTTACCAAACTTAAAGGACTCATATACGGATCCATGTCCACTAGTCTCACCTTGTTTCAGTAAGGATAGAGGCCGTGGTGACTGACTGAAGTCAGACTTTGTTGTAAACTACTTTCATAAACGAAACTTACTTTACGCCTTTTGTTTGATGATGAATGATGATGACCCTTAAGACCTTATTTACATACTTTTAAACCTATTAAGACGATTTACTGACTTAGTACTATTTGCCTTAGGTTGAGGACCTTCGGACCGTTTACTTGCACACCTTTCCCGACTACTACTTTACCGCTACATATCATTGTGAGTTATAGCATTCCCTTTTTACTTTAACTTATTTTGGGAACTGAGAATACATGCGGATTTTATGTTTTACATAGTAGGCACGAGTACTTAAACTTATATATGTGTGGGTTATACAACGGCATAAACATTCCCTTTAGCTCGGTAACGTTTAATCATTGGTTTTTGAACCGTGAACGCGAATCTTAGATATGGATCCATAGGGTTTGACATCCCCACTCGGGCTAGTAGCACTAGCATTTAACGAGTGTTTAATACTTCGTAAACATACGCACTTGCCAAGTGTACTTTCAGGGGGTATAAACGTTAAGTTAGTTACCAAGTGCCCACGGTTAACATATACTTTATCATACTGTTTTGAAACGCTCTTTGTAGCACTGAAATCTCATGGCCTACCTTACTTACTGTTATACTTAAACTATAGCTCACCAAACTTTGTGTTGACATTTTTAAGCATGTTTTTCTCAGGTGCTTGAGGTTAGCTTTCGCTGTGTACTAGTCGTGCTGTAGACACCCGCTGCTTAGAGTTGTCATCGCATGAACTACTTTATTTTACATTCAAACATTCGTACTTTTGAACTATGACTTGTAACGACCATTGTGGTCACATACACTTATTATTTGCTTCTACTTAGTGAAGCATTCTTTTGAAATGTAAAACATTTGATATCGGTTATGACATCACCTTTTTATCGTGAATGCAACTTCTTTAATTACAGCATATAGTACTTAACCTTGTAATGATCCTGTTGTTGATGGTCCGTACATGATGATTTTGTACGGGGCGTCACATTTTAGTTGCAACTGTTCTATTTACAAGTGATATTTGTTTAAATAATAAAAGGTGAAGACAAAAGACAGATTCGACGAATTGAAGACGCAAACAACCAAAAAGCTCAAAAGTACAAAGTACAATCAAAGTGGTTCAAATTATTGATAAGAAACGTCTCAAAATTACAAGAGTACAAGTCGCAAAACGCAAAATACAAGATATTAAATTGTACGCAAGGACGTTCGAAAATCCGGAACCGGGACCAGAGTCAACTCTCAACGCTCGACGTAACGGACTAAAAATTACAAGTCAACTATGCATATGAATATAATATAATATATAATTAATTCTTAAAATTATATATATTATATTATTATATAAAACCGTCGGCAAGAAGAAAACAACCAAAGTTGAGCTGTCCCAGCTGGCCATGCGATCGCATGGCCTTGAAGAAGGATTTCCATGCAGTCGCATGACCCAAAAAGTCAGGCCACACCCCTATAAATTCGCAGTTTGGTGATCGATTAAACATATCCATCTATCTCTCTATCTCACTCGTATAAATATATATATATATATATATATATATATATATATATATATATATATATATATATATATATATATATATATATATATATATATATATATATATATATATATATATATATATATATATATATATATTTTAATTTTAATTTAAAATTCTAATAATAAGGGTATGTTAGCGAATGTTGTAAGGGTGTAAGATGAAATTCTGTCCGTGTAACGCTACGCTATTATTAATCATTGTAAGTTATGTTCAACCTTTTTAAATTAATGTCTCGTAGCTAAGTTATTATTATGCTTATTTAATGCCTAAGCAATCATGATGTTGGGCTAAATATTAAAATTTGGTAATTGGGCTTTGTACCATAATTGGGGTTTGGACAAAAGAACGAAACTTGTGGAAATTAGACTATGGGCTATTAATGGGCTTTATATTTTTTTAATTAAATGATAGTTTGTTAATTTAATATAAAGATTTACAATTGGACGTACCTATAAATAACCATATACACTCGATCGGACACGATGGGCGGGATATTTATAAGTACTAATAATCGTTCATTTAACCGGACACGGGAATGGATTAATAGTCTATGGACTTATTAAAACAGGGGTGAATTATATACAAGGAAAATTGGTGTAATTATAGTTTAAGTCCCCAATTAATTAGAATATTTGACTTCGGATATAAGGATAATTTGACGAGGACAGTCGCACTTTATATTTATGACTGATGGACTGTTATGGACAAAAATCAGATGGACATATTGAATAATTCAGGATAAAGGACAATTAACCCATGGTAATAAACTAAAATTAACACGTCAAACATCATGATTACGGAAGTTTAAATAAGCATAATTCATTTATTTCATATTTAATTGCACTTTTAATTATCACAATTTTATTTATTGTCATTTTATTTATCGCATTTTAATTTATCGCATTTTAATTATTGTAATTTACTTTACGCTTTAAATTAAGTCTTTTATATTTTTAATATTTTACATTAGGTTTTAACTGCGACTAAAGTTTTAAAATCGACAAACCGGTCATTAAACGGTAAAAAAACCCCTTTTATAATAATAATACTACTTATATATATTTTTGTATTTTTACAATCATAAGTTAAAAATATAGCGTTAAACTTGGCTATGATCCCTGTGGAACGGACCGGACTTACTAAAAACTACACTACTGTACGATTAGGTACACTGCCTATAAGTGTTGTAGCAAGGTTTAGGTATATCCATTCTATAAATAAATAAATATCTTGTGTAAAATTGTATCGTATTTAATAGTATTTTGTAGTAAAAATATAACTATTTTATATACACCACCTCGCACACATCACCTAACAATATCAATTTCTATTATATAACCATAACTCAAATCAATTAAGTTTATCACTATGAAGCTCTTTAACTTAGTTGCATGCAATTCAATTTAGAAAGTTTGATGGACTAGATCTAAACAAGTAGCATGAATCGAATAATAGATCATCGGATCAAATACTAATCAACCCTAAAATCATGTTAGTTAATCATTAAGCATGGCAAACAAGTGTAATCAAGCAAAACAGATTCGAAAAAATTCAAATATCATTACAGAGACTCAACCATACAGATCTGGAAAAGAACCAGGAACTACACAGAATGAAGCACGAAGCCGGCGGCTTCCTTCACACCAAGCCGGCGGCTTGGGAGTGAGGCCGGCTACTTCATTTGATTCCCAGATGAAGTTCAGTTTTCGTCTACGTAACCACTATGAACGTTTAGTTCACAGCAGAAGACGAAAAGAAACGAATACAGAAAATAAAATAAGTAAAACAATAAAATAAGGATAGAGTCACACCTTAAAAAGAAGGTAGATGTAAAAGAACTTGAATTAAAACTTGAATCTTGATTACAATAAGTAAATCTAATCTAAGGGTTTAGAGAAAACCCTAAAAATGACCTAACCAGAATTATTGAATTCTGAAAACTAAATACATATGAAAACTGAGACCAGAGGGCGAAATTTATAGTATTTTGAGACGGTGGCCAAGCCGGTGGCTTCAGTGGGAAGCCGGCGGCTTGCCTTGGGTCGGTGACTCCTTTTGCAAGTTAAAATTAATCCTTAAGCTAAGATCTTTTAACCGTCATACTCAAGCCGGCGGATTTAGAGAAGGCCGGCGGCTTCAGAGATCCGCCAAATCTTTTTGATTTTGTTTCCATTTTTACTTGAACTTGGTCGATAAGTTGAGAAACCGTGTCAACTAGGTCGGCGGCTTCAGGTTGAAGCTGGCGGCTTCCTTTTTCTTTTGCTTGATCAACAAGTTCTTTCTATTTTACGAAGATTCTGGAACATTCTGACATATGTGACTCCAAGCCGACGGCTTTGTATAACCCATGCCGATGACTTCATGTAGCCGTTCTGCATTTTTCTTTATTTTTGATCCTGTTTGATACATAACTTTGATACAATCATTAGAAATACCTTTTTCCTATTTTTACCCATTTTAGCATGTTTTGGCATTAAAATGACTCAAAAATACTAAGATAAAAAAATTGTATAATTTAGGAGTTATTAAATTCCCCACACTTAAACCTTTACTTGTCCTTAAGTAAACCTTAAAAATTATATCATGGGTATTAAAGTAAAATTGCAAAGTCAAAAGTATGTCTTAATGAGAAGTTAGTATTTATTATTCGTAAGAACTAGTCTAAACCAGACCAAGGATTACAAGTAGTCCTAATGGTTATTAAGTCAAATTTATACATTTTGGTCATCATTGGACTCTTTTGTTTTCTAACTTGTATGAGTGTATGGTTCTCATTGGAACTCTTTTCTTTTGTTGGCCTTCATTGGGCTCTTTTTCCTTTTCATTTCTTTTGCTTTCATGCTTAGCTTTTAGCTTTACACTTGGCAAATTTTCTAAATTGGCCCTTATTTGACTCTGTTGCTGCCTCAGTGGTCCATGCTTTTTATGCCATATGGTAGTCGCTATAAGTTTGCACTCGTTTCACAATTTTTGGCTTTTAACTTCTTATCTTAAATAAGTAATCCGATCTCAAAATTGATAGTAGTTCTATTATTAACATTAAGATTAAGTTAGTAAAAAGACATAAGTTTGACTAAGAATTTATACTTTCGAAAAATTTAAAATTATACCCATTTTTCAACTTTTTTGGGAAAATTTGATAGTATATTTTTAATCTTTTAAGTGATTAATCACTTCCCTCCTCACACTTAGATTATGCAATGTCCTCATTGTATTTATAATAAAAGAATGAAATAAATAAAAGACTCAATTGAAAATAAGGGAAAGAGTGATGTTACTTGATTTTTAGGATCATAGAATGATTTGCGAGCACTTTTGCAGACTTCTTTTGAATTGAATAAGTAACTTGACAGAATATTAAATAACACAAAGTCTAACACAAACATAATATTTTATTAATACCTTTCATCACTTAAACATTTAAACACTTAGAGGCTATATTTCTCTTACATTCATAATTAAATAAAAAAAACAATTAGACATAATATAGTCCTAATAAACATATATAAAGGGATAGGTAGTTTTGATTATAGAGTCGGTTGCGCGTCTCTTTTCTTCTTACGGAATTACTCCTTAGGCTTATTCTCCTCACACTTATTCTTTTCATACTCATTTAACGCTTTAATTTGTTGCAAGAAATTCAATTTGATGTCAAGACCCCTACGAAAAGACATTTCAAATGAAACACTTAACTCATAGATATGTTTTCTCACTTCGGTGCTAAGCTTATATTGCTCTTTTATAAATTCAGTTACAATTCTATCCACGGTAAAGTTGTAGCGACCCGACAAAATCGTCATTGACGGTGCCGTTAACTTAGGTCCCGTTACGTGGTCGTAGTCCCTATATGAGACACGGTTGACCAAAATTATGTCACATTCATTTGAAACGTACAAGACTTACAATGTTTTGTTTACCAAACGGTTCGAAAATAAGTTTAAGTTTACAAGAGTTATAAAGTATAAATGAAATAACTTGCGACATAATTAGTTTAAAATCACAGTTACTATAAATAGCGTAAGTATGTAAACAAATGTTTGAGTCTAAAGGTGCTATCACTAGCGTATGTATGTATGCTTACCCCAAGCAAGTAATCAAAGTGTATGCATGTATGCTTGACCCCAAGCATGTATGAGTGTACGTGGAAGCATGTATCAAATAGCCATTCATGAACCTGAGAAACATATAAAAAACTGTCAACGAAAAACGTTGGTGAAATTATAGGTGTTTGTAAACGTTGTTTTTGAACCACAAAATTTAAGATAGTTGATTATCCAAATCGTTTGCATTCTAAAAGTATGTTCGCGAGTACCCAATTATCAAGACTTAACTGTTTTGCACCCTGTTGCGTAGTGTTAGAACATACACTAAACCCAAAATATATTTCATCCGCCGGCGGTAGCGAACCGTCCGAATGAGGCTCGTCAAGCCCATGTGATCACATAATATAAGTTCTCGCTTACACCCTGCAAGTGTAACTAATGATAATCGAATTGAGGCATTTTGTTCTAACTCGTTGTGGAATGCTTGTTTCCGTACTTGTGTTCAAAGTATAAAGTATGTAGTATAAAACTGTATATGTTTCTCATCCCATGATTTAAAAGTATAAAAGTTATTGAAAGATGGGACTATGATCTCACCTCGAGTGCACGAGTATAAATGTACTTCACAAAGTAAACGTGTGCATGAAAGTTGCTTAGCATTGACCTAAATAAGTAAGTTGTATCAATTAACCGGTTACGACACAAGGTCGGGCAAAATGTGGTCAATTAGTCCTATGGCTCGTTCTCGATTAATATAACTGTGAGTCACGTTGTCAAGTTTCATGCAAGAATCAAGTATAAAAGCATGTTAGAATGATTGCATAAACGTTTGGTTAAGTTTGACTAAAAGTCAAACTTGGTCAAAGTCAACGAAAAAGTCAACACGTTCGGTTCGTGTCCCGAACTATTTTTCCGAGCTTAGAAGTCATATATAAGCATGTTGGCCAAGTTTCATATCAATCGGGGGTGCATAGCATAGCTAGAATTAAACGAAAAATGACGTTTTTGGGCAATCTACCTCAGATGTGCCGCATCCAAGGCAGATGCGCCGCATCTGTGTCTGGTGCAGCAATTCTGGGGCAGTTTAACACTTAGACGATTCCAACTTCAAACAACCATAACTTATGAACCGTAAACATTCAAAACACGTATCTTATATCTTTGGAAAGGTTATTTAAAGAGAAATACAACTAAACACATTTCATCAATCAATTCCATCATTAAAAACAATGAAAACCTCAATAAATAATCATTAAACGTTTAAAATTAAAGTTTCAAGTTCATAAAACGCATTTCTTGACTCGGGAATCCGATTTACACATACGATACGCCGTTTTGAAGGTAATGAAACATACAATACAACTAAACACTTACTAATAACATTTCATGACATTCAAAGCATCAAAAGTTTATTTCAAAAGCTATCAAACCATAACCAAGAATCACAAAAATCAATAATCATGTTAGTGATGTTTTCCAAATCAACCTACACATCAAAATGAAGCTAATGATGCTAGTAACACATTTAATACATGAACTTTAACATTTAAACAACATTAAGTCAACCAAAATCAAAGATTAAGCACACCCATTTCAAATGTTCATGCTAGTTACTCTAAACAACAAATCGAACAAACTAAACACATATTCATGCTAGACACGAGCCATAGACACTAACTAACACCATTTCAAGTCAAAAATACGAATTTGAGAAATCTAGAGTTTTAGAAATGTTACCCAAACGAGATGAAATTGGTATCAAATTGTAGAGGATGAAGAGAGGATCACGAATATGTAATTTGTTTTGATGTTTACTTGCTTGAATTGATTTAGATGATGATTATTTGAAGATATTAAAAAGTGTTCTTGGTGACTAGAGAGAAAAGAGGATGATGAGGTGAAAGTATAAATGAATGGATGTAATGATACCGCAGCCCGCATGCGCATGTAACATACACACGGGCATGCGCTATGGTGCGTATGCGGGGTGCTCTCATGCGTCATGCGGCATGCGGATCCGTATCTGGTCCCTTTACGGCGGTTGAGCAAATATCTTTTCCATAATTATATCCGTGATTCGGGGGAGATGGTTATGGAAACGATTATCACTATCCTATGACGGTTCTAGAATTAGGGTTTGCCTATAAATACAAACCCTAATCGTCGTTAGCAATACACCACGTTACGTAGCCATCTTCTACCACACATCCTACATAACTTACATCCTCTATCATCTTCTAAAGGTTAACAGGTGAGTTCTTTATTAACTGGTACCTACAACCTTGCTTGGGGCCTTCTGATCGACGGACGTCATCGAAGGTGGACTTAATCACTTGGCCACCCCGCCGACATCATCATGTCGGCCAGGGTTATTCACGGTAGCCGGACCGGAGAGCCACGTTCTAAGATCCTTAAACCCCTCCTTTACATTGAGCAAGCATGTTAAGACCCCTCGGTTAAAATATGCATGATCAAGTGGTGCTTTCATTGAGAGTCGAATTAATTCAAGACTGTTTAATTGCTTTTTCTTTTAAGGTTTTGAATTGTATGACTCGTTATTTACAAAATTTTTGAATTTTTTCTTTAACAGTATCATGACTTCCGAGGAATCATCGGAACATACCCAAACAGATGTTCAGAACGCACCGTCTGGTAGTCAACATACACCGGTTATGACTACGGAGGCCGCTACTCAGGCGGGATACACGATATACCCTCCACCTATATCCGGCGAACCCTTTCAGAGGTACAAGCCGATATATTCAGACGGGGTCACACCGCCAAGAGCAAACTCACCAGTCACAACCACGCGGCTGGACTTTTCGACAGTGGATCCAAGGGTCATCTTTGCAGGCGTTGGCGGTGGAACAACGGAGCCGCATGTGGTTTGCTGCGGCCAGGTACCTATTTACAGTACCACTGTTTCAATACCTCTGCATACGCAGGGCATTCAGCAGAATTCGTCATTTACACCGTTGCAACCTTGGCAACCACCGCGCCCAGTTTCACAATTTTTAACTCCTGCGGATGCGCAGGCGTTACTTAATAGTTGGGGATTTGGGGTCATCCCAGATGCGAACTCTCATTGGGCGCCGATAACAGCGCAGCAGCAAAGCACAGTGCATACAGTTGGGCTTTTAAGTGTGTATCCTCAAGTTTCGCAGATATCTGCGCCACAGGTTTCGCTTCCTTTACAGCCACCTGTGTACTCTGCGTCTTCAAGTTATCCCTCTTTTCCAACGCAGCAGCCTTGGTCATATCCGCAAACGCAGGGTCAACCTTGGTAAAATGTTCAAGGGCAGGCAAATCTTGCAAGTCAATTCATGCAGGCCGCACCTCCCGATATGGTTCACTTATTTTCACAACCTGACTTTGTTCAGGACATGATGAAGCGTTTCTTTGCAAATTTGAAAGGGGATCCTGTTAAACCACCCTTCGAGCTACCGACTACCTTTGACAAGTTTCCTCCGCATATATCCGCCTACCCGTTTCCATCAGCACCAAAGATACCTAGCACGTTGGGTACTTACAATGGCCTGACCGATCCAGATGATTTTTTACAGCGCTTCGAAGGCGCAATGCGCACTCAAGGCTGGGTGGATCCGGTTGCGTGTCAGATATTTCCTATGACACTACAGGGTATTGCTCGTGAGTGGTTTAATAAGTTGCCGGCGGGTAGTATTGCCGGGTTTATGGATCTGCGGACAAAGTTTTTACTGCAATATCAGAATCAGAGACCACGCAAGCGCACTCACATTGAATGCCATGACATCGTGCAGAAGTCCAAGGAATCTTTGGGCGAATTTCTCACAAGGTATACTAATGATTGCCTGCGTATACCAGATCTCAAACCAGAGCAACAGATTTCCGGACTCATACATGGTATAAACTCAGAACATCATCCAACACTGGTAAGGCGTCTGCGCCATACAGTCCCAACAACTTATGCTGAGGCGCTTAATGAATGCCACGATTATATGCGGAGTGGCGAAGATAATGACATTCCAACAGCTAGCACACGCAACGAGAGGAAGGACGATGATGATCGTTCGCGCGATCAAAATCGTGGTAACAACTCTCGCGGAAGGTATCCTAGCGGTGGTCCTATCAGGAATGATAAAGGGAAATCAAATGGCAATTATCGAAACAATAATCAGCGCGGCATCAACAATCAGAACTATGCGCTTCTTAAAAGCTTGTCCAAAACGCCCAAAGAAATTTTGGCGACGGAGCCAGTATGCGTGACCTTCGCGGTCCCAACTCCGCTTACAGAATTTGGTAAGCGGGATAAGACAAAGTATTGTGAATTTCACGATGATTACGGGCACGATACGAACAAGTGTAAAAACTTGATGGAACGGGTACTGGAGGCGCTCCGTGCGGGTAAGTTGGATCACCTCAAACCGCCAAAGAAAGATAAAGGGAAAGCCGCAGAAGAGGGGTCAAAAACTAAAACCTTCGCGTGGCAGAAAGTGGATAAGGCCAAAAATGCTGATTTAACCATTAACATGGTTGACGCAGAGAAATTAGGTCAGCGAAGAAAGTATAACGATCATCAGGATTGGGAACTTCTTCCAATCACTTTCCCTCCTGTGATGTCAATTGACAGGGTGAATGAACCTATCATTATCAAGTGCCGCATTCCTTCTTGCGGGGTGCAGGTCAAGCGCATGCATGTCGACACTGGGAGCGGCGTTGACATTATGTACGAGCATTGCTATCAATTTCTTCCCGCACACGTGAAGGCGCAGCTACGTCCGTCTGATATCACGATGTCTGGTTTTTCCGGAGAAAGCTCATGGCCCGTGGGACGGATAGAGTTATTAATAGAGCTCGAAGATGACAAGAATCCGCAGTTAATAAGGAACGAATTAGTTGACTTTTATGTGGTTCGCTCGACTTCGCGATATAATGCGCTACTGGGAAGAAATTTCATACGGCGTTTTAACATCATACCTTCGGTAGTGCACGGTTTGATTAAGTTTCCTACTAAGGGAGGAGTTGCCACAATGGCGTCACATCAAAAGATTGAGATATGTGCGTCAGTTGTGCAAATTAACATCCCTAGCGTCGGGGAGCAGATTGCAAGCAGTGCGGTCATTGCTAATCGCTTGCATCCAGATAAGGGTATAAAAATCGGCGCAGGTTTATCAGCTGAAACCAAGGCTAAGTTACATGGTATATTGTCCGCAAACGCAGATGTTTTCGCATGGCGCGAATCAGATATGACAGGTGTCCCGCGGGACATTGCGGAACATAAATTGAATGTTAATCCATCGCTCACACCTGTTAGACAAAAAAAGCGACATATGGCTTTAGACCGCAGTGATTGGCTATGCGCAGAAGTAGACAACCTTGTCAAAGCAAACATTCTACGTGAAGTGCGTTATCAAACATGGGTTGCCAATCCGGTGTTGGTGAAAAAGGCTGATGGTAACTGGCGAATGTGCGTTGATTTTAAAGACATTAACAAAGCATGTCCTAAAGACAATTACCCTCTCCCGGAGATAGACTGGAAGGTTGAATCTTTGTCTGGATTCAGATATAAGTGCTTTCTGGACGCATACAAAGGTTATCACCAGATTCTAATGGCTGCGGAAGACGAAGACAAGACTGCTTTTCATACGCCGCAGGGTATTTATTGTTACACAAAGATGCCTTTCGGCTTGAAGAACGAGGGCGCGACCTATCAGCGTGTAATTGACGCAGCATTCAAGCCTCAAATTGGCAGAAATCTTGAAGCGTATGTCGATGACTTGGTAATCAAAAGCAACACCGAAGAAGACATGCTCGCAGACATCCTAGAAACGTTTGCGTCTCTGCGAAGGATCAACATGAAGCTTAATCCGCTTAAATGTAGCTTTGGAGAGGAGGAAGGCAAGTTTCTAGGTCATGTGGTGACAGCGCGGGGTATCAAGGCTAATCCCAAAAAGATTGAAGCTATTGATAATTTACCATCTCCGAAAACAAAGAAAGATGTGCAGAGTCTCACTGGGAAGCTCGCAGCAATCACGCGGTTTTTGTCAAAAGCCGCAGAGCGTCAGCTACCATTCTTTAGCACTTTGAAAAACTGTTTGAAGAAAAAGGATTTTGTCTGGACTCAGGAAGCAGAATCAACCTTTCAGGAGATGAAAAAGGTGCTTGCAGAGTTACCAACACTTACTGCGCCAGTCCCTGGGGAGACGTTAACGCTGTACCTTGCGGCATCAAAGGAAGCAATCAGTTCAGTTCTCATCGCA
Source organism: Rutidosis leptorrhynchoides (assembly GCF_046630445.1). Classification (NCBI taxonomy): domain Eukaryota; kingdom Viridiplantae; phylum Streptophyta; class Magnoliopsida; order Asterales; family Asteraceae; genus Rutidosis; species Rutidosis leptorrhynchoides. The sequence goes on from NC_092333.1 coordinate 201,518,618, forward strand.
GACCGCGAAAAGGTAACTTATCAATTTACTTGCATTATTTATTTCGCAGAACTTTAACGCTGAGGTTTTCTCAGACACAAATGCCGGTCTACTTCGTAAGCAAGACGCTGACATCAAGCGAAGTAAACTACTCGCCAATAGAGAAGTTAGTATATGCGCTTGTCCATACAGCGCGGCGTTTACGCCGATACTTTCAAGCACATCCGATTGTGGTTTTAACTGATCAGCCAATCAAACAGGTTGGTACATGATTACTTTGCGGCAATGACCGGGGTTACCGCATTGACTAACGCAATCATTTTATTTCATTCAGGTACTGTACAAGCCCGAGATTTCTGGCCGAATGGCCAAGTGGGCAGTCGAATTGGGAGAACATGAAATAAACTTTTCTTCACGCAGTGCGGTTAAGGGTCAAATACTTGCTGACTACCTAGCAGAAATACCTGCGGATGTCGAAGCGTCAGCAGAACATCAAGATCCGCCCGCACCTGTTCTATCACCATGGGAATTATACACCGATGGTGCGTGTAGCGCATCTGGCGCAGGCGCAGGTGTAATTTTGACAGGTCCAGGCGGTTAGGAACATACGTACGCACTGCGGTTTAATTTTGCTGTCACAAACAATGAAGCAGAGTATGAGGCTCTGCTAGCAGGTATGCGCATCGCGCATAAGCTAAATGTTAAAATCTTGCACGCTTACGTGGATTCAAAGCTAGTATGCAATCAAGTCTGCGGAGACTTCGAAGCGCACGACATTGCTATGCAGCAATATTTATCGCTTGTTCATAATCTCGCTGACCAGTTCGAGGCTTTTCAAATCTCGCACGTAATGCGGGGGCAAAATAAGAAGGCGGATGCGCTAAGCAAACTAGCTGCCTTGGCTTTTGATCATATGGGTAAGAAAATTCTAATAGAGGAACTCAATGCAAAATCTATTGTCATGATGCCTCTAGTGGCACCGGTTGAGGAATCAAGCCCAACGTGGATGACGCCCATCATCGCTTTTTTACGGGACGGCACTTCACCCGCGGACTCCTCTGATGCGAAGAAAGTCCGCACAAAGGCACCGCTTTATGCCCTCGAGGGTGACGTCTTGTATCAAAGAAACTATTTGGGACCGCATTTAAGGTGCGTAGGTCCGAAAGAGGCAGAGGAAGTTATACGCGAGGTGCATGAGGGTGCATGCGCCCTTCATTCGGGACACAGGTCCATTGTGTCAAAAATCATGCGGTTAGGTTATTATTGGCCTACTATGTACGCAGACACCGCGCGTATTGTCAAGCAATGCGAATCATGCCAAATACATGCACCTATCAGCAGGGCACCTGCGCATCCAATGATACCGGTCTCCTCACCATGGCCATTCTGCAAATGGGCGATCGACATAGTCGGACCATTCCCCAAAGGCCAAGGTAATATTGCCATTCATTTGCTAAATATGCTACTTACGTCATTATCTTACGCATACTCTGCACACGCAGGAAATGTCAAATTCTTAATTGTTGCAATCGATTACTTCACGAAGTGGGTCGAAGCGAAACCGCTGGCAACAATTTCAGGGAAAAGAGTGCGGAATTTTGTATGGGAAGACATTGTCTGTCGATTCGGCATAACCAATGAAATTGTTAGTGATAACGGTACACAATTTGCCGGTGATCCTTTTCGCAGTTGGTGTGCGGAGCTTAATATTAAGCAAACTTTTACTTCAGTTGCGCATCCGCAGGCGAATGGCCAGTGCGAAGTTACCAACCGAGATATAGTTGCTGGAATCAAGGCAAGGTTGGGTCATGACCGCATTGGTTGGGTGGATAAGCTTCCAAAGGTTTTATGGGCGCATAGAACCACACCCAAAGCAAGCACTGGTGAGACTCCGTTTAGTTTGGTTTATGGGTCAGAAGCTGTTGTACCCGCAGAGATTGGGGTACCAACGTTCCGCATACAAAACTTTGATGAGCAAAATAACTCTGAAGCTCTGCGGGAAAATCTTAATCTGCTTGAAGAACGCAGACTCTCTGCGGCTGTTAACGAAGCAAATAACAAGCAGAAAATCGCAAAGTATTACAATCAGCGTGTGCGTTCACGCACTTATAAGTGCGGTGATTTGGTTTGGCGCCAGAACGATGCAAGTCATGCGGAAGATACTGGGAAACTGGGACCTCGTTGGGAGGGCCCATACAGGGTAGCAAAAGCAAGCAACACCGGGGCATACCATCTAGAGACATTAGATGGCAAACCTGTGAAACGCACTTGGCATGCGACGTTATTGAAAAAATGTTACATGTAGCTAGATGGACTTGATCACTCCAATTTGTTTAGCACATTATTTTTTGTATTTTTCATCCTTTCGGATATGTCGCAGTTGTAATCATAATTAATGCCAAATAAAAATAATTACATGCGCATACTTTTGTTGTCCATTTATATTTTTTGTATGCGTTTCCTGCCTACTTAAGGGGTGTCCTCTAGCCCCCGTGCGGCAGAAGCCTGTTTGGTTACAAGGCTAGACAATAACGGCAGGTGAAGGGAATTGGTTTTCCCCTAGCCAAGCGCCACGCAGACTAGATGGCTGCAAAGTCGACTTTTAAAAAATATACAAGCATTGGTTTGCTTGTGCGTAATCGCTCTCGCATTGGTTTGCTTGAGGAACTCCTAAGCATAAAAACATTGGTTTGTTTTTAGTTGCGTTTGCTTACCATACAACTAATAGTGCACCTCTAGTACATGACAAAGCAATAGCGCAGTAGCTTTTGAGTCTAAATTGTTAAAGGTAAGTTAAAATATTGGTTTATTTTACGCAGTACCATCCGCATACGCATAAGTTGTGGTTAACTATGCGCATGCGCATGCGGTTCATAATTTGTTTTGATTCGCGATATATAAACAAGGATATCACGCATGCATAACAGACAAACATATATACACATCCAAATAAATTATTACGTAAGTAATTGTTTCACATGCCTGCCCAACATGGGACTTAGGGCTCCAAAATACATTTACAATTACCTGCCTAAGATTAGGGCTTACGGCACAAACTACTCTAGTAATCCTCCTTCAAAAACCCATCAAGCGGCATCGTCGGGTCAGCCGCAAACGCATTGATCAAAAGGATAGGGATGGACTTGATTGCCTCTTCCGCCTCCAGCAGCGCCGCGACCGTTCCCTCCTTTAATTTCTTTTGGACAATGTCGGGGAACGGTGGAGTTAGGTCGCATGCCTGGATCACATCCCGCACAGCCTTGTTCACCTCATGGTCCTTGACCGCATCGACATAGGCATTAAACCGGTCGGACACGGGCTCGGAGTCCATCACTTTCTGCGCAATCGCGGGGAGTGCGGTGCGCAGCTTTGTCATATCTGCCTCGGCCAGCTCGCGGTCGGTAACCGCATCATCCCTCTCCCTCGTCACCTTTTCCAACTCCAGCCTCACTCGCTCAGTTTCCCCCTTTGCCTGATCAACCGCACCCACAAGCTCTTGATTCTTTTTTCTTTCTTGAATCAAGAAGGTCTTGGTTTCGGCCGCAGTCAATTCAACAGCTTTGCGGGCCTCCTCAGCAGCGTCCCTGTCCTTCTTGGCCTGATCTACACCCGCCTGCAGCAAACCCAACTCCACCTCTTTGCGCAGTGCAACATCGTATAGGCTGGAGGATCGACGGGCTTGGTCCGCAAACATCCCAAAGAATACCAGCCCGTTCTGGACAAAGGCGTTGAGCGCCTGGTTAAACGGCAGCGCGGCCAGTTGCTCGCGGAACTCTGCTGGGAAGATTTGCTGCAAGAATGCAGATTGCTCCGCAGCGTTTTCTGCGGAGGACTGGCAAAGTTGGCGGAGGTTGGCAACACGGAAGCTGCCTTGCGGAGGAGGTAATGTAGACTCAGACTCGACGGGGATCGCCTTGTCTTTGGATGTGGCAGTGGCCTGCAGCTCGGGGTTGACCCGCGGTGTTGTTGGCTGCGTCTCCTCCACATGCTCTGCAAAATACTCAGATTAGTACGCAGATTTTTCTACGCGGTATACATGCGAAAAAATAAACGCTCACCATTAATGGGGGGAGGTAGGTCTGCGGACCGCGGCTCGATGGCAACAAAATTGTCGTTGCGCATATCCTCCAGCTGCTTAGGAGTCTTCTTCTTCTTCTTCTGAGCCTCGGACGTCCCAGCCGCCTTGCGTTTATTGCCTGACTCCGCCGGCGATTCCTCCACATGTTCGCTAGCAGCTGCCTGCTCTAGCTGTTTGTCCACATCCTGCTTGCGGAAAGAGATCCCAGCAATCTCCTCCGCGGTAAGCACCTTCTTCATCCTCATCTCTGCAAACAATAAACACCTGCGTTAGAAAATATACAAAAATTTATGTAAGTACGCGTTTATGCTATTCCTACCCTTTCCATCGGGGCCAACTATGGCCGGCCGCACATCCTCCCAAGGCCAATACGCGGAGATCTTCCCCAACCTCAGCATAACATTACCATACGAACGGTGCACCAGTTGTGCGTTGACGCACTGCTTCAACAACTTTTTCTCCTCGTCATCCAACGCTGGCATCTTGTTCACATCTTTTTCTACCTTCTCGCACCAAATGAGCGTCTGCGGGAAGCCAGTGCCTACTACGGTCTGGTCGACGAAGAAAAAAGTTTCTTTCCAACTTCCCGCATTCGATTTCGGGGTTTTTGTAAAATTTTGGCGTGCGAAGAAGGTGAACCAAGATTTATGGTGGTTGGCTAAGCGGAATAGGTGGCAAAAAACCTTCACCAATGGTACTGTGTTGAGTGCAACACACCACATCTCGAATAGAACGATTTTGCCTATCGCATACGGGTGCAATTGCCCTAGCCCTACTTTGAAATGATCTAGTACGCCTAAAAAGAAGTCGGTGGGTGGAACCCTAAAATTACCATGCTTAAAAGCATGTTCGTAGATCGCCACCTTATTCTCTGGTGGCTGATGGGCTCGCTGGCTAGGCAGTGGTGGTACCGAATTGTAACCCGCAAGAGGGGGGTATTGCTTAACTAAGTGGTCGATGTTTTTCTGGCCTATGTTGGACTCTACATTCTCTACGAAAGTTTCATTAGCTTTGGTCATTTTTAGATGAATGGAGAACGACTGACCTTTAAATGACGATCGGAATATGACGGAGTTGATCGGAATTGATAGGATTTGGAGGCGAGAGCGTATTTGGGAAGCTTGACACCGGAAAAGTGAAAATGAGTGTGATTTGGGGCTATTTATAGGCAAGTTTGGGGGAGCGTGGGTTGGAATGGTGTTATCGTGGCCATACACGTGTAATGCAATCGACGGGTAGCATTTGCTGATCGCGCGTGGTGTCAGTTAAGAATGATTACAAACACGCGCGTGGTTCGCACGCGCCTGCGGCATTGTTACTTTATGTCTTGTCAGCCGAATGGGCTTCTGCGATTGTGGCAGGCATCGAGGCGCACGCGAGGACATTAAATGCTCGTTGTCCTTTTGTTTTCTCTTTTTCGCTTAATAGTTTGATATCATATGACTTGCGTCAAATAACATCAAACTGGGGGGACTTAATGATACCGCAGCCTGCATGCGCATGTAACATACACACGGGCATGCGCTATGGTGCGTATGCGGGGTGCTCTCATGCGTCATGCGGCATGCGGATCCGTATCTGGTCCCTTTACGGCGGTTGAGCAAATATCTTTTCCATAATTATATCCGTGATTCGGGGGAGATGGTTATGGAAACGATTATCACTATCCTATGACGGTTCTAGAATTAGGGTTTGCCTATAAATACAAACCCTAATCGTCGTTAGCAATACACCACGTTACGTAGCCATCTTCTACCACACATCCTACATAACTTACATCCTCTATCATCTTCTAAAGGTTAACAGGTGAGTTCTTTATTAACTGGTACCTACAACCTTGCTTGGGGCCTTCTGATCAACGGTCGTCATCGAAGGTGGACTTAATCACTTGGCCACCCCGCCGACATCATCATGTCGGCCAGGGTTATTCACGGTAGCCGGACCGGAGAGCCACGTTCTAAGATCCTTAAACCCCTCCTTTACGTTGAGCAAGCATGTTAAGACCCCTCGGTTAAAATATGCATGATCAGGATGAGATGGGGTTGACTAGTTGACCTAGTCAACTAGTTTGGCCCCTTGGCAACTTCGGTCCCTCAAGTTTCAAATCGGGTGCGGGAATTAACCAAATGAATTATTTTAAAACGCTAGAGTAAACGAGTGATGTTATAATTAAATAACGGGAATATTAAGAACGTTGGTTAACGAATGATACGAATTTAGATAACGAAAGATATTATCTAAAAAAAAGACGATGTTAAAATAAATTTAACGGAAAAATGCGGGATGTTACAAAAGTCATCATCATCCTCTTTATCATCTTTAACCATTTTCACATTAGAGCGGGGAACTTTGGATTTTGGAACTAACAGAATAGATTCAAATATGGCACCATAACAAATAGTTAACGAATTATCAGCATAATTAATGGTAGCACGAGCGGTAGCTAGAAACGGAGATCCTAGGATTAAAGGAGTTATAGGATCTTGTTTCATGTCCATAACAACGAAATCAATTCTATAGAAAGCATAACCAATAATAACTTCAACTTGTCTAACAATCCCCAACAGTTCATGTAAATGATAATCAGCAAAACACACATTTCCTTTGATTCGTTCCAGTGATGGCAACCCTAAACGATTATAAACGGAGAATGGCATAACATTAAACTAGAACTAGTATCAGCTAATCCCATAACAGGAATTGGACCACGAATTAAACAAGGGATTTGGAATTCCCCTGGATCAGTGTTCATAACAACAGGAACTTCAGGTGATGTATAAGGATCTATCGGATTAATTGTGAATGAATAAAGAGGGCAAAAGCCTTCTTTTCTTCTTTCTTCCAACTATTTCATAGTATCAGCTAACCAATCATCTTTATCTTCACTTTCCGATTTTTCAGATTTTTCACTACTAACTTCATTATTTTCATCAACCTTTTTATTATCTTCTTCTTCCTTTTCATCAAACAACTCATGCATGATAATTACCTCATCACGATCAAGACCTCGAACCTTCGTATCTTTTAATTTATCTTCTTCAGTAGCAGTTAACTTCTTTATTTCTTGATCATATTCTTCCTCTACCGTATCAAACTCCCAAAAATACTTCAAACCAGGTTAATAAACATCAACCCTAATCACTTCTCTAATAACATTCACCTTTTTAAAACGAACTTCTTTAGAAACTTCAGATTCTACAGGAACTTTACCCTCGACAAGTTTGAATAACTTAGTAACATTGTGCTCTAAGTTTTGAATGGACGCTTGATGATTATTTTTCACTTGGGAAAGTTAAGCCTTTATGTTATCATTAGCTTCATTTTGATTTTTGATGAAATTTAAGATGCTTTCTTCAAGATTAGACTTCTTATCTGTTTGAGCATTAGAAAAATTTGGAACGAAGGGTGCTCTAATAGGAAAGAAACCAGGTGGGTTTTTATTACTAGCATGATAAGGTGTATTATAATTATTACGGTATTTTGGGTTTCCTTGGAATTAATTCACATACGAAACAATCTCAACTTGGTCCATAGTAGGACTAGCAACACAATCTTTAGTAGCATGAGGACCTTGGCATTTTTCACAACCTACCTTAATCATATGCATTTCCTTAGTAAGCTTTTCAATTTGCCTTCCTAGATTACCCAATTGCACATTCATAGCTGTTGATGCATTTTATGCAAGTCCCTAGACATCTACCCACGTCCATTATAGGTGCAACAGTTTACAAGATACCATGATCGCTCGTTATTATCCTATATGTGTTTATATGTGGTTTCGGGTACTACAGGAACGCGATAAGGATGTTTGACTATGTTAGACTTAGTTAGACTTACGAGTGAAGCATCACTCGTACGGCTGACAGGCTCATATGCACGGTTGATGCTGAGCTAAGTTACAATTATAACCTAAATGAGAAGACACGAGTGAGTGGTCAACCGTACGGCTGATGAGGCGAACTCGTACTAGTGATGGATGACACGTGCGGTTGAGTCAACAGCTGGAGTATATAAAGGTTTATGTTCTTCATTTTAGGTTAAGCCTCTCTCACACATAATCACTCAGATCTGGTTTACCTGATTCGATTCTCTCTCAACCCAAATCACTCCAGGTAGTAAATAATAGCTCTAGGCATTAATCTAATCACATCCTTGTTGTGGTTTGACTAATTTAATCCTAAAAAGCTTCCCATATTCACTTTGATTGGTTTGATTCACTAATTCCGCCATTGTGTGAATTAAACCTGTTGATCTCGAAGTTCCTAGTCATGTTTTATCATTAGTATCAGAGCATTGGTTGTGATTTCAACATCATCAAGCGATTTTTGGTGATTAATAGGGTTTATTTTTGGGTTTTTTGAGATAAAAGTGATTTTAATCAAAAAGGAATCATCTTTACGTGTGTAATTGTAATTAGAGAGTGTGTTTATGTTTGTTTAGTGCTAATCTAGCTATTGGACGAAGAAATTGAGGTTTAGCATCAATTTTTAGGGTTTTTGGGTGATTTTAGCTGAACAGCAGTTCACACGAGTGGGTCAAAATTTCTTGATCACACGCACGGTTGCCCACACGGTTGATCATCACTCGTGAGCTCACACCCACGGATTAGCATAACCTTTTGAGGTTAAGTGACAAGTCTAATCACATGAGTGATCACGCGTTTGACGGTGACACGTATGAGTAATCACACGGTTGATTATCACTCGCACGTTTAAGAATTTGTGTTTGATTTTATTGGATAAGTAGTGACACGTATGTCTGAGTCTGTGACACGTACAGTTGATACTTTCACACGTACGGTTGATACTACACACGTACGAGTGATATCCAATATTGCACGTCTGATCTTTGTTAAAAGTTCTTTTTTTTAAGATGTTTATTTCAAATGACTACGCGTTGGCTGCACCGTTAGTCCAGAGCATTACGAGTATGACTCAATGATTACTCCTCGCTGAGAGTGAATCAGGAAGTGGTACGAAATGTCCAAGGTTATTGAATATGGATAACTATTCCACTTAGAAGTCAAGATTTAAGATTTGGTCTGATGGTCAGGACACGAAGCTTTGGAAGTATATTGAAACTGAATTTCAATGGCCACTTTCACCTGTTATAAATGAATTGTATACGTTACACAATATGCCTTCAGAAAAGCGTGAAGAATATAATTTGGAGAAGAAGATGTACTGTAACTTCACAAGTGCTCTTGATGGTCCGATATTCCATCAATTTCTGTGTCATGACAATTCGTTCAAGATATGGGAAGCACTTCGTACTTTCAATGAAGGGAATTCGTCTTACAGAACCAGAAAAGGATTAGAATTGAAAGCTGAGTTTGATCGTTTTCACTAGCAAGTTGGAGAGTCCATTACAGAATTGGTTGAAACATATCGTCATTTGCTAGCTGAAATACATAAGCATGATGTAACCATTGAAGAGAAAGACAAAGTAACATGTCTTGCTGGAGCATTACCGTTAGAATGGAATGGTTTTGTATTGACTATGAAAACCAGTGGAGAATTAGCTACTGCTACAGTGAACTCGTTTATTGCAAGACTTCAAGAAGATGAACTAGAGTTGTTAAACAAAGTCAAGAGGTCTAAACAAGTTCAAGACACGAAAATGTATTGTCCAAATGGTTATACACCGCCTAAGTCGGCCCATGCACCATTTCAAACAGCTTTCGCTACGAACAATCAGAATATGTATGGTTTGAATGTAAGCAGTGCACCTATTCAACAAACTTCGTATCCACCACAAGTTTCACCATGTTCTCTCAATTCTCAATTACAGCCTACTACCAATACTACAGAGACGTCTACACCGACTGCATCGGATGTTCTTTCTGCACTTAAGATTGAAAACATGAGGAAAGCTGGGAAAGAAAAGATAAGTGAAGATATAGCTTTGCTATCAAGCCTGGTCAACTCTTATGATAGTTATCTTGATGGTCGTGTGGGCAACATTCATCTAACAACCAAAGATTATCATCAACTTGATAAAGATGAAGAAGAAAAGATGGATATTATGTAGGGTATGGCAAATCTTGTGAGACGAGCAAAAGATTACGAAGAGCAAACTGGAAAACCGATCAGTCTGACCAAGGATACAAAACTAGGTTTTGATATGAATTCTGTTACTTGTTACAACTGTGGAGAATTAGGTTACTTTTCAAGACAGTGTACGAAACAAAAGCAGCAGGGTAATCGTAATCCATTCAAGAATCGGAACTACAGTTCTCAGAGTCATTCAACTAAATGCGAGATCTACATTACTGATAAAGTAAATGAGGCAGAAACAGCTGAAAGTCTGAAAAAGCTTTGGTTGTCATTCATGGAGAAGATGATGATTGGTCTATGAAGTTAAATATAGCTGATCAACAAACTAAGGCTAACATGGCTAAGATTTCTGAAGTAGAAGAAGATTGTGTCACAGTAAGAGTTTAATTGAGAAGCTGACTGCTCGTGCTGAAAGAGCTGAAAAATTGTCAAAAACCATTTTAAAAGAAAAGGTTCAGAAACAAGTTGTGAGCAAATTCAAAAAGGCACGTGATTCAGTTCCTCGTACACCTGAATCTGGAAGTGTCTCACCAACATCATCAGAGGACTACTACTTCAACAGTTGGAAGGATAAGTATGGTGATACCTCAGTGTTTGAAGACAGTCTAGAAGCAGATCATAGTGAAGAAACATTGGTTGATGCTGATAAGGAATTAGACGAATGGGGTAGAATGATTGCTGTTGAATTGGAGATGTTAGTTCTTTTGGATGAAGGTTCAGATCTCGAGAGTATTAAATTCAGAAATTGATGATGCAGACAAGACGTCAGAATCAGAGGTTAAAGATAAAGCTGATCATACTGGGATAGATCAAACTGATTTTGAAGCATTGAACAATCAAGCAGTTGACTTATTGAAGATGTGCTTATCAGCTAGTGATCTTGAGAAAGTTTCCGGTTTGACAAAAGCTAAGGACATATGGGATAAACTTGAGCAGATTCATTTGGGAAAAGATGCTGATACTTCAGAGTTTCTTACAGACTCGTCAGAATCAGAAGATAAGCTCGATGATAGGAAGAAGATAGATTTCTTTGCATTTATGGCTGAGACTTCCTCATCAAATAATGCTCAACAGGTATCTTCTGATCCATCTACTGTTGTTGAATGTGTTAAATGTGCTGAATTTAAGGTAACAATAGATAAGTTAACTAAGGCATATGCGGAAATGAAAGAAAAATGGCATGCTGACCATGTGACCACTAAGGTTGAAAATGAGTTGAAAGAGCAAATCAAAGTTTATAAAAAACAACTTCACGATCTGAAATGTAATAACTTTGATATAAATCAAGCTTTAGTTAAATGTGTTGACACAATAAACGAATTGAAGAAAGAAAATGAATGCGTAAAAGCTGATTTAGAAGCTATGTCAATTAAGATGAAATGTTGGGCAAGTGCGTCACAATGGAATGCATTAATGGTTGAATTAAATGGCACCAAGGGAAAGGGTATTGGATTAAAGACCGCAGTTCCACCATTTTAGAACAAATTTGTTAATGCAAATGTTGTTGATGGATGACCAGAAGACTGTATTCCACCTAGTTATGAGGACTATGTTGAGAAGAACAAAAAGTGTAGCTCAACTGAGAATGCTCCTTCTGATGATACCACTGAAGGATCTTTAGATCATGAGTAAGATAAGAAAACTGGTCTAGGAGATAAGTCTGAGAAAAGGAAGGTGATAACACCTGATGAGCCAATTCGGATTATGAAAAATCCAAAGTTTGCTAATAGAGTGGTTCCATCGGTTACACCTAAACCTGTATCTAAATATGTTCTTAGAAAGAGATCAAACGTTTCTCCCGTGTCTGCAAAAACACAAGATCCCCCTTCCTCTAACTCTAATGACCAATATCAATCTAGAGGATATAGAGAATTTCGACAATGTTTTAGTTGTGGTGTGTTTGGACACATTGCTACTAACTGTCCTACAAGGTATAGAACACAAAGATGTAAGATTTACCTCACATATGATGATCACCGATCACCTCATACTCATAGAACATGTTCACCTGTTCGTGATGAAGTTCGTTCTAGAAGACATACGACAAATATTGTCTATGGAGACTATAAGAGAAAGAACTTCAATAGGTCAATTTACCCTGTGAAGATGGAAGTTCCTAAGAAGGATACCGAGGCAAGCGTTGCAGAATCAAGTGATCGTGGTAAGTCTTTTGAACCTAAGGCACGATCACCTTCGCAAAAAGTTAGTCGTCGGAAATACTTTTCCCGCAACAAACCACAAGTAAATCGCTCTGAAAATGAGCAGAATGTGAAAAACCAGAAGAGCAATGTTGCTTCTTCTAAACTGTCTAAGTTTATGGTTTCCAACGATGAGATTCCACCTGACTCAAATGGGAAATGGATGGAGTTTCAAGCTATGGGTGTTAATGGACAACCTACTACCGTCAGGGCGTGGGTTCCCATTATCAATTAATTTTCTTAATGTGATATGCAGGGAACCAGGGTACCTGCAAACAACACCTGGATAGTGGATAGCGGCGCTTCGAGACATATGACTGGACAGCTATCTCTTCTTTCGGAAGTACACCCAATTAAGGGAGGTTATGTTGCATTTGCCGGAGATAAAGGAGGTCACATTTCAGCTCAGGGTTTACTGAAGAATGAGAAAGTTAGTTTCGATAAAGTGAATTACTGTCAAGAGCTTGCAAACAATTTATTGTTGGTTTCACAAATCTGTGATAAAACTTTCAAAGTAGCATTTGATGACGAATTCAGCTACATTCTGAAATCAGAGTTTGTGATTCCTCCTGAAATGATATTGATGAAGGCTCCTAGACAAGCTGATTTATACATACTAGATATGAATGTTGCTATTTCAACTGCTGAACATCATTAAGCTTTTGTTTCTAAAGCGAATGAACAAGATTCTATCACTTGGCACAAACGCATGGGTCATCTAAGTTTTCGGAAAATGAATCACCTTGTCCACAACAATCTTGTAAAGGGTGTTGATCTTTGATCTTTTCATATTCTAGGAACATGTGTTCTTTGTAAGAAGGGTAAGCAGAGCAAGAAAGCTCATAAGCTGGTGAAGTATAATCCAATTTCTGCTCCGTTTGAATTGCTACATATGGATCTTTTCGGTCCAATTCATTTTGTAAGCATTGATGGTAGTAACTATTGTCTGGTGGTAACTTATGATTATTCAAGATTCTCTTGGGTAATGTTTTTGAAAGAAAAGTCTGATACATTTGAAAACTTGAAAGTGCTAATCAATCGATTAGAAACAGGTTTTAATCTTAAGGTAAGAAAGATTCGTGGCAAAAATGGTACAGAATTCAAGAATCAGTATCTTGCAGGTTTCTGTATTGAAAAAGGCATTAATATGCAGTTAAGTTCTGCATATGCTCCTCAGATGAATGGTGTTGCTGAAAGAAAGAATAGAGTTTTGATCGAGACAGCTAGAACAATGCTGGCAGATTCATCATTGCCTGTTCATTTTTGGAGTGAAGTTGTTGCTAATGCGTGTTACACTATGAATCGAGTTCTAACCGTTAAACGACTGGGTAAGACCTGCTATGAGCTACTGCATGAGAGAAAACCATCTCTGAAGCATCTAGAACCATTTGGTGCACCATGTACCATTTTGAAAAGAAAACCAGGAAGTAAGTTTGATTCAAAAGCGGTTACTGAAGTATTTCTAGGATATAGTTCTCCTAACAAGCGAGTTTTCAACAATGAGACAAGATGTGTTAAAGAATGGTCTGAAGTTGACGTCCAAAGGAATCATACGAAGAATGCTCAGAAAAGTCATCCTTGGATTTACAACTATGATGAGCTGATTGACTCATTCAATCTTGCACCAGATCCAATAGAAAATGAAGTTGAGTTACAGATGCTGTTTGATTTGTAGAATGAACCCGAAGTACCTGCACCTACTCCAACTTTAACTCCATTACCCACAATCAATGAGCCAGTTCACGATTCAGATCAAGATGTTGATCTAGTGTACGACACCTGCGGATCTGATATCTCAAGTGAAAATTCTGATAATCCTGAAGATATTAGTGATACTACGAATCTACAACCTGAGATACCTGTTCCCGCACAACCAGTTCCCAGAACTACAGCTGCTCATCCTAGGGAGAATATCATTGGAGATCCAAATGCATGTGTTAGAACAAGAAGACAAGTTAAGTTTGATGGTCAAGTTGATACTCATATGACAGCCGCTGCTGCATATTTCGAGTTCTCATGTCATATTTCTAGAATAGAGCCAAAGACAACAAAGGAAGCCTTGAAGCATGTTGATTGGGTTATGGCAATGCAAGAAGAGATTCAGCAATTCCATCGTCTAGATATTTGGAAGCTAGTTACTAAGCCGCATGGTGCTAAAGTAATTGATCTCAAATGGGTTTGGAAGTTCAAATTCGACGAAGATGGCAATGTTATCCATAACAAAGCAAGATTGGTTGCTAAAGGTTATCAGCAAGATCCTGAATTTGATTACGATGAAGTTTTTGCTCCTGTTGCCAGATTGGAAGCTATTCGTATTTTCTTGACTTTTGCTTCATTTATGAAGTTTAAAGTATTTTAGATGGATGTTAAGAGCGCATTTCTTTATGGCAAGCTTAATGAAAGAGTATATGTCAGTCAACCTCCGGGTTTTGAAGATCATCTTCATCCTGACAAAGTTTACCGATTACGTCGAGCCCTTTATGGTTTACATCAAGCTCCTAGAGCTTGGTACGGACGCTTATCAAGTTATCTAATTGAAAAAGGTTATCAAATGGGCACGGTAGATTGTACTCTGTTCACAAAGGTTAAGAATGATGATATCATTTTGGTCCAGATTTATGTGGACGACATTATTTTCGGTGCTACTAAGCAGGAACTCGTTGATGAGTTCGAACAGGTGATGAAGGACGAGTTCAAAATTGTGACGACCTGGAAATTTCTGACCAAATTTAAACTTAACCTTTATATGTTTTCGACACGATAAGCGGAATTTGTAATGTTGAATCTTAAAAAGTTTGGAACTACATTCATGTAATCAATTACCCTTTGACCGTGTTCGACGATTCACGAACAATTATGTGTATATAGATATGTATATATAATATATAATATTAACTGAAAACATTAACAAAGTATTAGATATATGATACTTTACATAAACATATTTGTTTCGATATATTTATCGACAGAATTAAGAGATAATATCAAATGATTGAATTATCAGATACATTATGATATGATTACGGGCCTATGTTATGAGGTCCACTGTGATTTAAGAAATCTATTTTTTTTTTCAACTCATTACTTAACTATTATGATAAAGATAACGATATTTATATTTTATTTTATTAAATATATATATATATATATATATATATATATATATATATATATATATATATATATATATATATAACGATTTAAATTAATATTATATATATTTTTATACGCGTATTATACGTACATAGTTTTATACTTTTACTATACTTTAACTTTACCTTTACTTTACTTTTACTTTACTTTTACTTTAATAATTCACTTTAATAATTCATACTTTAATAATTCACTTTAATAATTCATACTTTAATAATTCATTTTAATAATTCATACTTTAATAATTCACTTTAATAATTCAAAAATCTATTATAAATAGAATTCAATAGGTTTCATTATTTCATAGAAACTTGAAAATATATTTCTCTAAACTCTATCAATCGAATTACATATATATATATATATATATATATATATATATATATATATATATATATATATATATATATATATATATATATATATATATATATATATATATTTACTTAGTATTATTTCAAGATATTATTAGTGTACATAAAATACTAAGACGGAGTTATATTCAGACGATTTCAAAATAAGTTTTCAAATCGGATAGAGCTAAGGAAATTATGGGTTATAGCTATGAAGGTTATGGGTATTGATCGAGGGTATTGCTCGTGAGATCAACCTAACGTTTATCATTTTCGTTGCGTCTACGTACTTTCCTGCAATATTGAATCACAATATTGATACGTGAGCATTCATATCTTATCTTTTATATATTAATAGTGTATCCCTGACTAGTGCTCGAGTATATATGATTATGCATGTTTGTATGCTTAGTTTCGTCGTTAAATAGTTTATGATAAATCACGAATTTGATACATATGCTACTGAGATAAGTTATATGATATGCATGTCGTTGAAAATCTGAAGAAAAAAATTAATAACTTTTCATTTAGAAATCGTGTGGTTTCGATGAACGGATTAAAAGATATGGTCAACTGAATTATCATTAATTTTAATATTATTATTAAAACGATTATTATAACTGTTATCAGTTGATGTTATTACTAAAATTATCTTTATTACTAAAAATTAATATTTTTATTGAAACTATCATTTTATTATTTTTATCATTATTATTATTATCAATATTATTTTATCAAATAAATATGCGTACAAAGATAGTTTTACCACACGTAATGTAATTACATTAATAATACATACCACTATATTTTTATGATATTAAGTGAATTTTATAAATTTTATTATTTGAGATATATAAAAGTATATTTTTATCATATATGAATTTTAATATAAATTTTTATTTATTAATAAATGACTTGTATTATTTAGTATAATAAGATCTGATAAATATATTTAAATATATAAAACTACTATATATAAGTTATATAATAAACATGTATAGATTTTGGAAGTCATTTTGGGTCAAGTTGACTTTTGTTGACTTTTGCATGTCGGTCTCGAGCATTAGGATTGTGATACACTACGACTTGACCTAAATTGTTAGACAGATATTGACCAACATATAAATATATATACTTAATATAGGTTCGTGAATCCGAGACAAACACTGCACTTGTTCAGTGCCGTCATATACATAATTGCTACGAAATACAGTATTGTGAGTTTCATTTGCTCCCTTTTTATATATATTTTTGGGCTGAGAATATATGCGCTGATTTATAAATGTTTTACGAAATAGGCACAAGTACTAAAACTAATTCTATGTGGGTTTAAACCAGAAATATACCCTTAGCTTGGTAACATTAAACTACTTGTCTATGTACGGTAGGCGCTAATCCTAAAGATAGATCTATTGGGTCTGATAAACCCCATCCTGACTATGGGATGCTTTAGTACTTCGAGGTTATTTTAAACACACCTGATCTGGTGTACTTCAGAGGGTAAAACATGAATGTTAAAGCTTATTACCGGGTGCCTACAACTTATAGAATACTTTTATACACTTGCGAGTGTACGGATATTTATAGAAACTGAAATCTTGTGGTCTATTACTATTACGGAAATGATGGATTATGATAAGCTAATGAACTCACCAACCTTTTGGTTGACACTTTAAAGCATGTTTATTCTCAGGTATTAAAGAATTCTTCCGCTGTGCATTAGCTCATTTTAAGGATATTACTTGGAGTCATTCAAGACATACTTTGAAAGACGTTGCATTCGAGTCGTTGAGTTCATCAAGATTAATATTAAGTCAATTATAGTTGGATGTAATATGAAATGGTATGCATGCCGTCAATTTTTGATGTAAAGAAAGTTTGTCTTTTAAAAACGAATGCAATGTTTGTAAAATGTATCATATAGAGGTCAAATACCTCGCGATGTAATCAACTATTGTGAATCGTTTATAATGTATATGAACGGGTCCTTTCAGTTGGTATCAGAGCGGTGGTCTTAGCGAACCAGGTCTTGCATTAGTGTGTCTAACTGATAGTTGTTAAGATGCATTAGTGAGTCTGGACTTCGACCGTGTCTGCATGTCAAAATTTTTGCTTATCATTTTTAGTCGGAAATCATCTACTTACCATCCTTAGAAAATTACCTGCTTATCATTCTTAAGTCTAGACGCGTTTTCCTACATTTATTGCATAATAGTGTATAGACGAATTCTTATCTTAGCATATCTGTTACTGTGAACTTTGACTGACATCTTTCAAAGATTCCTCCGTAATTTATGGGATTTTGGTATTATATATACATATGTAAATTATGTGTTGAAGAATACCAAATCTAAATTCTACAATCTATTTCATACCAAAAAATTCTTTCCCTGATCATACAAGATGGATCCCTCAACCAGTTCGAGTTCCTCGGATTCCGACAGCTATGCCGATATGGATTTCCACATGAGCTCCGAAAGCAGTGTGACCAGAATGGATCAACCAATTAGCCATCATCTATTTTGGATGAATTAGGGATGGGTTCGTAATTTACTTAACCATTGGAGATAAGAAGAAGGCGATCCCTTTCATCCACCACATTGCCCTCTTGGCAATGAACCTGAAGCACTTACCGGCGAACCTGTCCGAAACACCATTTTCTCTCTCATTTCCAGAGTATATCGTCATGATTATATACTACACCAAATTATAGATCTTATTTATCCGCTCGTCCGAACCGACAATCACCCCGGTGTAATAGAAGAAGTCAACGAGCTTCGCGCTCGGGTAGCGGCTTTGGAGAATATGGTGCAAAGGTTACAAACACCAGCAGTAGCACCAGCAGCATAACCAGTACCACCATCAACAACATCAACAGTACCATTACCACCACCAACAACAACCGCATCGCAAACCTCAACTTCACAATCTGTTCCACGAGCATCGACGTCATACGCCATGTAGATACCAAGGAATACCACAACGATGAAGTATTGATTCATAACTTCATTGGGGAAACATTCTACGGCGATTATGTAATTTCTAAAGTTTAGAAATTATCTATCTTAGCCTTAACCATAAATCAAATGAGTTATTAACTCATTAAATCAATATTACATCTGAAGAAATATACACATATATATATTTCCATAAAGACTGTAATAAAATTCTTTTGTACAAAATATTAATTGTGAAATTTTTTTTTAACGGGTAGGTAATACCCGAGAGATATATAAATTCACAATTAATATGTTACATTCTTCGAATCTGATTCAGCAAATCATCCATTATACTCCCTACTTTCACAACAATATACATTCTTTTATAAAAATCAAAACAACCATACTCATTCAAAATCTAATTACATATTCTGATTTTGAAATCTCAGAATTCGATTCAAGATATAACCAAAAGCATCACTCTTAGATTCCTACATCTTTCAAAATTATACTTTGACTTCAAAATTGTCCTAGAACCTCATTTCTATTCATGGAACTCACAAAAATATTTGTATCATTCAAAATCTTAGAACATCATATGCATATTAACAATTACAATATGTGTTCAAACACTTTGAAATTCCTAAAGACATGCGAGATGATGATCCAACCACATATTACCCACTGTCATGCATCTGAAAAGCTCTCGAAACCAAAGTTATAGTTTAACACGTATCCGTGTCAGATCCTTTGATATTTATTACCAAATGTAATTTTTCAATCTCTTTCCAACATAGATAGTTTTGTCACAGCTCCAGCAAATCACCTTCATTTGTTTATACGAATAAACCTTATTATAACAATTACCCCTTCATCATTGTTACCGGGGAACCTTTCATATCTCGCCACATTAGCAGTAAACTTATCAACAACTTCATTAACCTTCGACTTAAGCCTCTCCGAAAAGCCACTATACTTATTCATTAAAACCCCATCATGTACTCACCTACATCCTGTAACAATAATTGTCACACCAACTACTGGGAATTAGCAATCAGTATTTTGAATTTCGCGACAATTTTATATCAAAAGTTATACATATAACGTCTATCTCCTAGACTTACATACTTCGAATGTGAATTTTCTGAAAAACATCCCAAACTATGAACTCGTTCTCCGAAATTGGAAAAATGCTGATGAAGCAGCAAAAAATGTAAACGACTTTAACAGTCAAAAGTTTGATGATAAAGAATAGTATGGTGGTAAAGCTGAGAAAAAGAGAAGGTTTGAAACTGGAAAACTGATTGAGCAGACCATGAAGGAGGCTGTGGACAAATCACAAAGACTAAACCTGCCTTCAAAGGATCCAAATGATTCAGTGTCTACTGAAATCGTTAGCAAACAACTTACTTCTTATTCTAAACCTTCACAGACAAATCTTCTTCATCATCCACATTATCGTATCTTTTATTATAATATCTTCGATATTCCTGAAGATATTTTCACAACTATTCTTATCTGAAATCTTTTATCTCTTCGCAATATCTGCGTTACAACATAAAAAGAAACTGTGTTAGTTTCTAAATTCTAAAAAAAAAAAAAAAAAAATTGAATTTAAAATAGGAATGTTTTTGAAGTAGTGTTGGGAACTGAAGCATGAGTTAGTATAATATAATGACACTTGATCAACATGATTATATTACAGTAAGTCATGCTGAGTTTCTAATGGAACGTGATGATTCACAGAACATACCGTCATCATGTACTGTTTACACGACTCTTACATTCTACCCAATTTCCAAACATATTAAGAACATATCATCTTGATAGCTCTATATTTTCAGATATTCTGGTAATTTGCCAAATCAAGATCGTGCCATTACGATTTTCTTCTTGGAACATTAACTATGTTCATCCAAAAATTCATATCTACGAATTCTGGACCATTATCCGCTTGACTTAAGGTCGGAAAGAGAAAACAAAAGCATGAAGCTCCAAAATATAATGGAGAATATAAAGCCCGATAACAACCCTGAAATTACAAACCGTGTATATCAATGCGTATAGCAATATAAAGACACGGAAGAATGAAAAACACAATAACCCCAAGGTAATGGTAGAAGAAAATAACTTCTTCCGGTGGTAGATGAAAAAGAAGAATGACAGATATGAAAGTTAAAAGTATATCAAGAATCAATACTGGATGAAGCATATTAACGACTGCTTTAAAGTATGAATTGGGGAGAAATACTAGAAGGTGTGAGCTGTGGAAATAAAGAAACGAAGGGGGTGGAATTATAGTAAAATATCAGACAGAGAAATCGAGACAGATTATCGCATTTAATCAAAGAAGATCCTGATTTCCTTAATCGTCGAAGAACCAAATCTTATTGCAAAGATTTTCTTTAAATCCCATGAATTCCGGAAATCAATCATAACTACGTCATCGGTTAAAACGAATATACGTTTACTCATTTCACTCTCTTGCGATAGCTTCACTTATACTCTTCGCGTAATCAAATTATTTTATCTATATTACTCAATGATGATAAAACTCTATTTATCAACTCATATTCATCATGAAAACATTTTTATAGTTAGCCATGACAACCTCGATCAAATTTCGGGACGAAATTTCTTTAACGGGTAGGTACTGTGACGACCCGGAAATTTCCGACCAAATTTAAACTTAACCTTTATATGTTTCCAACACGATAAAC
The DNA here is from genome assembly GCF_046630445.1 of Rutidosis leptorrhynchoides. Lineage (NCBI taxonomy): Eukaryota > Viridiplantae > Streptophyta > Magnoliopsida > Asterales > Asteraceae > Rutidosis > Rutidosis leptorrhynchoides. The sequence continues at coordinate 201,540,094 of NC_092333.1, forward strand.
GGAATTTGTAATGTTGAATCTTAAAAAGTTTGGAACTACATTCATGTAATCAATTACCCTTTGACCGTGTTCGACGATTCACGAACAATTATGTGTATATAGATATGTATATATAATATATAATATTAACTGAAAACAATAACAAAGTATTAGATATATGATACTTTACATAAACATATTTGTTTCGATATATTTATCGACAGAATTAAGACATAATATCAAATGATTGAATTATCAGATACATTATGATATGATTACGGGCCTATGTTATGAGGTCCACTGTGATTTAAGAAATCTATTTTTTTTTTCAACTCATTACTTAACTAGTATGATAAAGATAACGATATTTATATTTTATTTTATTAAATATATATATATATATATATATATATATATATATATATATATATATATATATATATATATATATATATATATATATATATATATATATATATATATATATATATATATATATATATATATATATATATATATATATAACGAATTAAATTAATATTATATATATTTTTATACGCGTATTATACGTAAATAGTTTTATACTTTTACTATACTTTAACTTTACCCTTACTTTACTTTTACTTTACTTTTACTTTAATAATTCACTTTAATAATTCATACTTTAATAATTCACTTTAATAACTCACTTTAATAATTCATACTTTAATAATTCACTTTAATAATTCATACTTTAATAATTCACTTTAATAATTCATATTTTAATAATTCACTTTAATAATTCAAAAATCTATTATAAATAGAATTCAATAGGTTTCATTATTTCATAGAAACTTGAAAATATATTTCTCTAAACTCTATCAATCGAATTATATATATATATATATATATATATATATATATATATATATATATATATATATATATATATATATATATATATATGTATATATATATATATATATATATGTATATATATATATATATATATGTATATATATATATATGTATATATATATATGTATATGTATATATATATATATGTATATATATATATATATATGTATATATATATATATATGTATATATATATATATATATATATATATATATATTTACTTAGTATTATTTCAAGATATTATTAGTGTACATAAAATACTACGACGGAGTTATATTCAGACGATTTCAAAATAAGTTTTCAAATGGGATAGAGCTAAGGAAATTATGGGTTATAGCTATGAAGGTTATGGGTATTGATCGAGGGTATTGCTCGTGAGGTCAACCTAACGTTTATCATTTTCGTTGCGTCTACGTACTTTCCTGCAATATTGAATCACAATATTGATACGTGAGCATTCATATCTTATCTTTTATATATTAATAGTGTATCCCTGACTAGTGCTCGAGTATATATGATTATGCATGTTTGTATGCTTAGTTTCGCCGTTAAATAGTTTATGATAAATCACGAATTTGATACATATGCTACTGAGATAAGTTATATGATATGCATGTCGTTGAAAATCTGAAGAAAAAAAATTAATAACTTTTCATTTAGAAATCGTGTGGTTTCGATGAACGGATTAAAAGATATGGTCAACTGAATTATCATTAATTTTAATATTATTATTAAAACGATTATTATAACTGTTATCAGTTGATGTTATTACTAAAATTATCTTTATTACTAAAAATTAATATTTTTATTGAAACTATCATTTTATTATTTTTATCATTATTATTATTATCAATATTATTTTATCAAATAAATATGCGTACAAAGATAGTTTTACCACACGTAATGTAATTACATTAATAATACATACCACTATATTTTTATGATATTAAGTGAATTTTATAAATTTTATTATTTGAGATATATAAAAGTATATTTTTATCATATATGAATTTTAATATAAATTTTTATTTATTAATAAATGACTTGTATTATTTAGTATAATAAGATCTGATAAATATATTTAAATATATAAAACTACTATATATAAGTTATATAATAAACATGTATAGATTTTGGAAGTCATTTTGGGTCAAGTTGACTTTTGTTGACTTTTGCATGTCGGTCTCGAGCATTAGGATTGTGATACACTACGACTTGACCTAAATTGTTAGACAGATATTGACCAACATATAAATATATATACTTAATATAGGTTCGTGAATCCGAGACAAACACTGCACTTGTTCAGTGCCGTCATATACATAATTGCTACGAAATACAGTATTGTGAGTTTCATTTGCTCCCTTTTTATATATATTTTTGGGCTGAGAATACATGCGCTGATTTATAAATGTTTTACGAAATAGGCACAAGTACTAAAACTAATTCTATGTGGGTTTAAACCAGAAATATACCCTTAGCTTGGTAACATTAAACTACTTGTCTATGTACGGTAGGCGCGAATCCTAAAGATAGATCTATTGGGTCTGACAAACCCCATCCTGACTATGGGATGCTTTAGTACTTCGAGGTTATTTTAAACACACCTGATCTGGTGTACTTCAGAGGGTAAAACATGAATGTTAAAGCTTGTTACCGGGTGCCTACAACTTATAGAATACTTTTATACACTTGCGAGTGTACGGATATTTATAGAAACTGAAATCTTGTGGTCTATTACTATTACGGAAATGATGGATTATGATAAACTAATGAACTCACCAACCTTTTGGTTGACACTTTAAAGCATGTTTATTCTCAGGTATTAAAGAATTCTTCCGCTGTGCATTAGCTCATTTTAAGGATATTACTTGGAGTCATTCAAGACATACTTTGAAAGACGTTGCATTCGAGTCGTTGAGTTCATCAAGATTAATATTAAGTCAATTATAGTTGGATGTAATATGAAATGGTATGCATGCCGTCAATTTTTGATGTAAAGAAAGTTTGTCTTTTAAAAACGAATGCAATGTTTGTAAAACGTATCATATAGAGGTCAAATACCTCGCGATGTAATCAACTATTGTGAATCGTTTATAATGTATATGAACGGGTCCTTTCAGAAATGAGTAAATTGGGTCTCTTACACTACTTTCGTGGTTTACAAGTTTAACAGACTAGTAATGGTATTTTTCTTCATCAAGCAAAGTATGTAAATGATATACTCAAACGATTCGGTATGACTCAAGAACATCCGGTGTCAACTCTATTTGCTGTGAATCATGGTATTTCGCTAGAGTGCGAAGGAGAACCTGTTGATCCTACTTATTATCGAGCAATCATCGGATCGCTCATGTATCTCACTGCATCTAGGCCGGATATTATGTTCGCAACATGTCTGTATGCTCGTTATCAAGTTAATCCGAATACAGTTCATCTTACAGCTGCCAAAAGAATTCTACGTTATTTGTTGCATTCACCAAATCTCGGTATCTAGTATTCGAACGATGAGAAGTTTGATCTTGTAGCTTACAGCGATTCAGATTATGCAGTATGCAAAATCAGCAACAAGTCTACATCAGGAGGATGTCAATTTCTAGGTGAAAGGCTGGTGACCTGGCAGTGCAAGAAGCAAACTGCAGTCGCACTTTCCACGTGTGAAGCTGAATACATTGCTGCTGCAAGTTGCTGTTCGCAAGTTGTTTGGATTCAACAACAACTTCGCGATTACGGGCTAAAAATCTTTTTCTCTCCTCTTTATATTGATAATACTGCTGCCATAGCAATTACTAAGAATCCTGTGCAACATTCTAAGACTAAACACATAGGTGTTAAATATCACTTTCTTACTGATTGCCATGAAAAAAAGATTATTGAGGTTAAGAGAATAGGTACTAAGGACCAGAGGGCTGACCTTTTTACTAAGGCATTTGATAAACCTAGGTTCTTGCTACTACTAGAGATGAATGGCATTGTTGATCGAGACAAAGTAATTTCGGATGTTGATTGTGAGAGCTAATCAAACTTTTAGACTTTGCATGTAGGATGCATGACATATAGTTTTTAGTTTTTATTCTGTATTGCATATTTATTTTTGCTTACTGTCTGCATTTCCTTGCATGATTTCTGTCATGTTTGCATGCTAGTCTGTAGTTGTTTTCTGTATTCCTTTGTTAAAATCCTAAAAGACAAAAAGATTTTATGTTTTAGTATTTTAGGGGGAGTATATGCTTCAGCAGAAAATACCTAAAAAGTGAAAAATGCCTCACCAGAAAATCTTAAAAAGTTGAAAAATCCGAAAATGAGCTTGTTTTGATTAATATGTGGGGGATGAAGAAATTACTGTACTGAGAATTGATATATTTGATTAGTAAGGACTGATTTGAATGTTTGTGTTTATCTGTTGTGTGATGTACTGATAGATGTGACTTATGAATTCTTGATATTAGACAATCATAATAAGAACCATAATCATCTATGAATCAGAAGTCATGGACGATCTGTAGTGTTTGAAGGTAGTCACCTAATTATCTCCAAAACTGTATCTAATGAAAATTGTTGAGGATCTCAATAGTCGGTTGAGGATATCCCCTATCATAATTGATAATCGTTAGAGAAAGTTGGTGTTGGATGTCCCCAAGCATTATTCAAACGTTGCTCTACCAATTCAGCTTCACAGCTATGATTGGGACATTCAATAGATCATTTAAGGGGTTGAGGATTATCTGTTTGGCTGGTGCATACCACGTTGTCACGGGCCTAAGACTTTATAATCGAAACTAAACCCCTGATATTATCAGAGAAAATTTGTTTATGTCGAAAGTAAGTGTCCCTTCTCACTTAAGGTCGAAAAGTATAACTCCTTATTGTGGACCGTTCAAGCATATGGGAGAACACCTTTGAGTGATCTGAGCACACAACAAAGAAACATGAGTTCATGCATAAAAATGGAAAATCCATTCATGATGGCTTTCAAAATCAATATATCAAAAGACCGTGATATGCTGAAAATCAAAATATCAAAAGAAATTCAATGTCAATAAAATTGGAGTATCAAGATGTCAAAGTCCTGAAAGTTGGAATGCTGATTCATGATGTGCTCATAAAGAACTCAGATCATTCTTAGTGTGACGCCCCCGCGCAGCTTGAATTGTTTAATCAAGACGTTCACTCTGAACTATCAAGATTCTTGCCGTCTGCAATCTAGAGTTATATCCATTAAGACTGTAAGTTGGAAAGATACTTACCTAGATATACTCTAATACTTAGTTATGAAAGTTTAACTTTCGATTCAGTTTTCCATGACAACTTGAACATAAAGAAGTTAAGGGTCTTGATGTGAGGACCCGTCCTAATCCATCCGGACAAAGTCCATATCGATTATAAACAATTCACAACAGTTGATTACATCGTGAGGTACTTGACCCCTATATGATACATTTTACAAACATTGCATTCGTTTTTGAAAAGACAAACTTTCATTACATCGAAAGTTGACAGCAGGCATACAATTTCATAATATAACCAACTATAATTGACTTAATATTAATAGTGATGAACTCAACGACTTGAATGCAACGTATTTTGAAATATGCCACGAATAACTCCAAGTAATATCTTTAAAGTGAGCAAATGCACAGCGGAAGATTTCTTTCATACCTGAGAATAAACATGCTTTAAAGTGTCAACCAAAAGGTTGGTGAGTTCATTAGTTTAACAAAGATAATCAATTCATAATTTTAATAGACCACAAGATTTCATATTTCAATATACATCCCATACATAGAGATAAAATTCATTCATATGGTTTGAACACCTGGTAACCGACATTCACAATATGCATATAAGAATATCCCCATCATTCCGGGATCCTCCTTCGGACATGATATAAATTTCGAAGTACTAAAGCATCCGGTACTTTGGATGGGGCTTGTTGGGCCCGATAGATCTATCTTTAGAGTTCGCGTCAATTAGGGTGTCTGTTCCCTAATTCTTACATTACCAGACTTAATAAAAAGGGCATATTCGATTAGATAATCCAACCATAGAATGTAGTTTCAATTACTTGTGTCTATTTCGTAAAACAATTATAAAAACAGCGCATGTATTCTCAGTCCCAAAAATATATATTGCAAAAGTATTTAAAAAGGGATTAATGAAACTCACAGTATTGTATTTTGTAGTAAAAATACATATGACGACATTAAACAATTGAACAATGCAGGGTTGGCCTCAGATTCACGAACCTTAAAATAGGCTTTAAAAAGAAAAAGTGCCAATGCCAAGAATCGAACTTGAGACCCCTCGCTACCTGGACATGTGCCTAACCCTTCTGCTATACTCGCTTATCTGTTTTATAACTGAACCGAATTGTATATAAAGCCGTATTATTTATGTTTCCTTAATCTTCTTCTTCTTCACTTCAAATTCGACCCAGAAGATACACTTTTATAAGCATAACAACAAATCAAAATTTGCATTAAGCTTGCAGCTTAATTATGAAAGACTCTTAATGATTTCTATAAAAAAAAAATAAAAAAAAATTGATAAAAAGGCCTGTTGTGTCGCGACAGGGTTAAAAAAAATTTATGATTTTTGATTTCAAGTACGTATTAGACCAGACATATAATACGAAATAGATTGTAATTCACTTCTAAAAACTATCTGAAGCATCGATTTAACTCAAATCATAACATAAATTTCGAATTTTATAAAAAACAAATGTTTGACTTTTTGTTCTAAATACTTTGACTTCGAAATTCTCGATCGTTTCTTCGAATTAGATTTCTTAAATTTGAAGAAAGTTTGAAGCAATGAATTAGAATGTTTCTGCATTTCCACTTTTCTTCAATTTGTCTCAATCGATTTGAAGGTAAAAAAAGGGTTTCGGTGTATTTAACAGAAAGGAAAAGAAAATAAAAAAAAGAAAAAAAAATATAAAGAACACAATTAATTTAACCAATTCATAAAAGAGGATTATATGGTGCAGTTTATAAGATTGCTTCAAAAATAATAATTGATCAAAGTTATCTTATAGGGTTGTTGATAGATGACAGTATTCACAGAGGAGGGGAAAAAATGGAGACATGAAGACAAAAAATGAAAATGACAGGGAACTGAATTCATGCGTAAATCTCTGTATTTAAATATCTGAAGTTTATATATTAATAATTAATAAACCTTAATAATTAGTAAATATATTAATAATATTAATACCTTTAATAAATAATGTTAATAAAAAAAATAATAGTAATAATAAGAAAAAAATATATATATAATAGTAATACTAATAATATTATTTTTAATGATATCAATAATATTAGTAATTAATAATATTAATAATAATACAACAAATTAAATGTATCAAATTTATATCCATATATCATATATTTAAAATATTAGTATCAATAATATAAATATTGATTTTAAGTGTTGAAAGTAATAATAATATTACTATAACAACTGTATTTGACTTTTGATTGAATTTTATATATTAAGATTATATATTATTGATCATATAATATTTAATGATTATATATTCTATATATTAACTTATATTGAGTGTTAAATATATATATATTTTAATATATATTACAATATACATTTAATAGTAATTATGTATAGAAGTCATATATATATATATATATATATATATATATATATATATATATATATATATATATATATATATATATATATATATATATATATATGTTCAAACTACTGTATATATAATTATGTTTTAAAGATCAAGTTTCATTACTTAGATGGATGTATTTATTATATATATTAAAATAATTAAACTCAAAGTATAACATTATACGCTTAATACTTTGTTAACGTTGACATATTATGTTCAAAATCATTTATATTCAATATACTCCATATATTAAAATAACATGTTTTAGTTATTTTAATTTATCTTACATAATAACTAAATCACATAATAGTTCATCAATACATTTATTATATATTATTATATAGTTATTTATATATACATTTCTAATTAAAGGTTCGTGAATCGTCGGGAGCAGTTGAAAGTCAAATTGAATTCATGAAAACAGTTCAGAAGTTTTGAGACTCGTTTTACAGACTTTGCTTATCGTATCGAAACTATATAAAGATTAAGTTTAAATTTAGTCGAAAATTCCCGGGTCATCACAGTACCTACCCGTTAAAGAAATTTTGTCCCGAAATTTGAGTGAGGTCGTCATGGCTAACAAATAAAAATGTTTTCATGACGAATATGAGTAGATAAATAGAGTTTTATCATCATTGAGTAATATGGATAAAAATAATTTGATTGCTCGAAGAGTACGAATGAAGTTATCACAAAAAGGTGAAAAGAGTAAATGCAGGTTTGTCTTAACCGGTGAAGTAGTCACAGTTGATTTCCGAAAATTAAGGAATTCAAAGGAAATCTTCAAAATCTAAAAGATTTGATTCTTCGGTGAATAAGGAAATTAAGATCTCTCTAATTAAATACGGTGATCTGCTTCAATTACTCTGTCTGATATTTCCATTATAAATTAAACTCTCCCGTTCCATTATTCTCACCATTCCTATACTTTCCTTCTTGTTTCATACATCCAAAAGATTCTAAAAATGCTTAATCCAGTTCTGATCCTTGTCCTCATCCTTACTATCACAACAATCATTCTCCTTTTCCAACTTCCACCAGAGGAATCTTCTTTCTTCTACTTCGCCCTGGGGATTATAATATTTTTAATTCTCCCGTGTCTTTATGTTGTGATACACATTGATATACACGGTTTGTAATTTATATGTTGTTATCGGGCTTTATATTCTCCCTTATATTTTAAAGCTTTATGCTTTTATTTTCTCTTCCCGACTTCAAGTCAAGCGAATAATGGTCCAGAATTCGTAGATATGGAGTTTCGAATTATCATAATATACAAGGTAGAAAGGAAAAGTAGTAGCACGATTTGATTTGTCAAATTACCTGAATCGCTGAGAATAGAACTATCAAGAATATACTTTCTTGATATGTTCAGAAGTTAAGCAGAATGAAAGAGTTATGTAACATGGCACATGATGATGTTAGAGTCTGTGAATCATCACGTTCCATTTAGAAACTCAGCATGACTTACTGTAATATAATCACTTTGATCAAGTGTCATTATATTATACTAACTCACGCATCAGTTCCCAACACTACTTCAAAAACATTCACAATTTAAACTCGAAAGTTTACAGAATATAGAAACTATCAGTTTCTATATGATGTAACACTGATATCATGTTGAGATTAATGATTTCAGATAAGAATAGTTATGAAAATATCTTCAGAAATATGGAGGATATTTATAATGAAAGATACGATGATATCTTGGAATTTCTAATATCGAAGGATGGTGAAGAAGATCTGTTCGCAAGAGTTTGGAGTCAGAAGCAAGGTATTCGCTAAAGATTTCAGCAGATATTGAATCATTTAGATTCTTTGAAGTCAAACTTATTCTTTGTGATTTGTCCATGGCTTCTTTCATAGTTTCGCATAATCCACTTTTCGGTACTAAATTTTCTATCGAGCGTTCCTAACACTCCATTCTTTATCATCAAATTTCTGATGGTTAAGGTCGTTTACAGTTGTCTACTGTTTCTGCTGCTTCATTCAGCTTTCTCAAAATTTTAAGTATTGATTCGTAGACTGGGTGCTTTTCATAATGGAAAGTCATTATTTTAAGAGATAAATGTTATACATATAACTGTTGATGTAGATATGCTGTGAGTTTTCAAAGTACTGATTGCCGATTCCTCTACATTTACTGTTACCATATCTGAATCATTGGTTATCGATCCGAGGTAATTTCAAGAGAATTGTGTTTTTAGATGATTAAACGCTGACTGTATATGGTGGAATATAAAAGGTTCCCCGTTAACAATTAAAGAGCATACATATAAATCAAGGTGATAATAAGGTTGTTTCGAGCGAAAAGTCGAAGTTGACTTGCTGGAGCTGTGACAAATTTGGCTAATTTTGAAAAGGGATCGCAAAGTTATTTTTGCTAATAAATGCCAAAGGATCTGATGCGGCTACGTGTTCAACTTTTACTCAGTTGCCGAGAGTTTCTCAGGTGCATAACTATATGCATAAACATTTCCTTCCGTAGATGAAGTGCGGTTGATTCATCCTATCGATTGAGGTGTTTTCAAGAATCATGAAAGGTTTGAATGCAGATTGTAATTGTCAACATACAATGAGGTTTAAGATGAAATCAAGTGGCAAACTTGAAGATATGTTTAGTTTCATATGTTATAATCAATATTTTAATTCATTTTAATTATCCAATGTCGACAGTCCATATTTGATAGTCCACAATTAACAGTCCGATAATACATATATAGCTTAATATATAATATCCGAATTAATTAATACGTATCGGGACCCGTGTACATGTCTCAGACTCGATCACAACTCAAAGTATATATATTATTACAGAATCAACCTCAACCCTGTATAGAGAACTCGATCATTACTGCATATAGAGTGTCTATGGTGATTCCAAATAATATATATAGATGCATCGATATGATATGTCAAAACCTTGTATACGTGTCCCGATATTTAAAGTGTGTAAAATAAATAACAGGAATTAAATAATGATAACTAAAGTGCGTAAAGTAAATAACAGAAATTAGATGACAATAAATAATATTGCGGGAATGTAAATTGCGATAATTAAATTGCAATAAATAAAATGCGATAAATAGAATGTAATCAGTTAGCTAGGAACAGTTAGCTGGAACAGTTAGCATGGTTTCTTAAGAAAATTCCATATTGTTAATTAGTCTGTTTCTAATCAATTTTTATTGTGTCCATTATTTCTTCATTATGCCACTTGTTGGATTCTGGTAAGTAAAAATCCAAATATGAAATTGAATTTGAATGAAAATGGTTATTCTGTGGTGAACGGATTTGTATCTCTATAGATGTAAGTAGGATAGTAAATGGATGTTGAATCAGATTCGAAGAATGTATAGTATAACCTATTAAAGTGAAATCTAAATATTTCGTCGGGTATTACCTACCCGTTAAAATATTTTCTCCATTAACAGTTTATATGAAAGAATTTTTAATTACAATCTTTATGAAAATATACTTACAGATATATTTTCTTCAGATGTAATCATAGATTTAATGAGTTAATATTATATTAATCTCATTTGATTTACCGTTAGAACTAGAATATATAATCTCTAAAACATTGAAGATTACATAATCGTCATGTCGAACGAAGATAAATGATGTTGAACGATTAACAGATTGATGATTATGCTCTAGGTACATAATTAGATGTTGAGGTGTATGATGTGAACTTGAGTTGTTGGTGGTACTGGTATTGATGTTGGTGCTGGTGATGTTGCTGAAGCTGGTACGTTTTGCACCATATTCTCCAAATTGATTACTAGAGCGCGAAGTTCATTGACTTCTTGTATTACTCCGGGATGATTGTCGGTCAGAACGAGCGGATGAATAAGGTTTAGAATCTGGGTTATGATATAGTCGTGGCAAGATATTCGAGAAATGAGGGTGGAAATGGTGTTACGAACAGGTTCGTTGGTAAGTGCTTCAGGTTCTTCGCAAAAAGGTGAATTCGGTTAGTGGAAGGGATTGCCTTCTGCGCATCTCCATTGATTAAGTTGACTACGAATCCATCAGATGAATTGGGGATGACTGATTGGTTGATTCATTCTGCTGACGTTGCTTCCGGAGCTTAGATGACTATCCATTCTGAATAACTGTCGGGATAACTATCGAAATAGTTGTCGGAATCCGAGGAACTCGAACTAGTTGAAGGATTCATCTCGTACGATCAGATGAAGGATTTTCGATAAGAAATAGATTATAGGATGTAGATTAGTACCCTACAATACATAATTTACATATGCATATATAATACTAAAAATCCCATAAGTTATGGAGGAATCTACGGAAGCTGTCAGGCAAAAGTAACAATAACATATACGCTAAGATATGAATTTATCGATACACTGTCTATGTAATAGAGGCAGTAAGACATATCTAGACTAAGAATGATAAAAAAATAATTTCCTAAGGATGATAAGCAGATGATTTCCGACACGGAATGATAAGCAAAAATTTTGACATGCAGACACGGTCGAAGTCCAGACTCACTAATGCATCCTAACGACTTATCAGTTAGACACACTAATGCAGACCTGATTCTCTAAGACCACCGCTCTGATACCAACTATGAGGACCCGTCCTAATCCATCCGGACAAAGTCCATATCGATTATAAACAATTCACAACAGTTGATTACATCGTGAGGTACTTGACCCCTATATGATACATTTTACAAACATTGCATTCGTTTTTGAAAAGACAAACTTTCATTACATCGAAAGTTGACAGCAGGCATACAATTTCATAATATAACCAACTATAATTGACTTAATATTAATAGTGATGAACTCAACGACTTGAATGCAACGTATTTTGAAATATGCCACGAATAACTCCAAGTAATATCTTTAAAGTGAGCAAATGCACAGCGGAAGATTTCTTTCATACCTGAGAATAAACATGCTTTAAAGTGTCAACCAAAAGGTTGGTGAGTTCATTAGTTTAACAAAGATAATCATTTCATAATTTTAATAGACCACAAGATTTCATATTTCAATATACATCCCATACATAGAGATAAAATTCATTCATATGGTTTGAACACCTGGTAACCGACATTCACAATATGCATATAAGAATATCCCCATCATTCCGGAATCCTCCTTCGGACATGATATAAATTTCGAAGTACTAAAGCATCCGGTACTTTGGATGGGGCTTGTTGGGCCCGATAGATCTATCTTTAGAGTTCGCGTCAATTAGGGTGTCTGTTCCCTAATTCTTACATTACCAGACTTAATAAAAAGGGCATATTCGATTAGATAATCCAACCATAGAATGTAGTTTCAATTACTTGTGTCTATTTTGTAAAACAATTATAAAAACAGCGCATGTATTCTCAGTCCCAAAAATATATATTGCAAAAGCATTTAAAAAGGGATTAATGAAACTCACAGTATTGTATTTTGTAGTAAAAATACATATGACGACATTAAACAATTGAACAATGCAGGGTTGGCCTCGGATTCACGAACCTTAAAATAGGCTTTAAAAAGAAAAAGTGCCAATGCCAAGAATCGAACTTGAGACCCCTCGCTACCCGGACATGTGCCTAACCCTTCTGCTATACTCGCTTATCTGTTTTATAACTGAACCGAATTGTATATAAAGCCGTATTATTTCTGTTTCCTTAATCTTCTTCTTCTTCACTTCAAATTCGACCCAGAAGATACACTTTTATAAGCATAACAACAAATCAAAATTTGCATTAAGCTTGCAGCTTAATTATGAAAGACTCTTAATGATTTCTATAAAAAAAAATAAAAAAAATTTTGATAAAAAGGCCTGTTGTGTCGCGACAGGGTTAAAAAAAAATTTATGATTTTTGATTTCAAGTACGTATTAGACCAAACATATAATACGAAATAGATTGTAATTCACTTCTAAAAACTATCTGAAGCATCGATTTAACTCAAATCATAACATAAATTTCGAATTTTATAAAAAACAAATGTTTGACTTTTTGTTCTAAATACTTTGACTTCGAAATTCTCGATCGTTTCTTCGAATTAGATTTCGTAAATTTGAAGAAAGTTTCAAGCAATGAATTAGAATGTTTCTGCATTTCCACTTTTCTTCAATTTGTCTCAATCGATTTGAAGGTAAAAAAAGGGTTTCGGTGTATTTAACAGAAAGGAAAAGAAAATAAAAAAAAAGAAAAAAAATATAAAGAACACAATTAATTTAACCAATTCATAAAAGAGGATTATATGGTGCAGTTTATAAGATTGCTTCCAAAATAATAATTGATCAAAGTTATCTTATAGGGTTGTTGATAGATGACAGTATTCACAGAGGAGGGGAAAAAATGGAGACATGAAGACAAAAAATGAAAATGACAGGGAACTGAATTCATGCGTAAATCTCTGTATTTAAATATCTGAAGTTTATATATTAATAATTAATAAACCTTAATAATTAGTATATATATATATATATATATGTTCAAACTACTCTATATATAATTATGTTTTAAAGATCAAGTTTCATTACTTAGATGGATGTATTTATTATATATATTAAAATAATTAAACTCAAAGTATAACATTATACGCTTAATACTTTGTTAACGTTGACATATTATGTTCAAAATCATTTATATTCAATATACTCCATATATTAAAATAACATGTTTTAGTTATTTTAATTTATCTTACATAATAACTAAATCACATAATAGTTCATCAATACATTTATTATATATTATTATATAGTTATTTATATATACATTTCTAATTAAAGGTTCGTGAATCGTCGGGAGCAGTTGAAAGTCAAATTGAATTCATGAAAACAGTACAGAAGTTTTGAGACTCGTTTTACAGACTTTGCTTATCGTATCGAAACTATATAAAGATTAAGTTTAAATTTAGTCGGAAATTCCCGGGTCATCACACTTGAGATTTACTTCGTGTGACAACTGGTCATCAGGCAAGTCTGCTTTAACTGTAGACCAATCCCCGCGGTAAATTGTGCACCTATTCGGATAATCCAATATACTCTGAGATCAGCTGAGCCAACTAGATTGAAGATTGTCAACACATTGGTAGAAGCCAAAGGCTGACAGGGTTATTCAAAATACCGTGAGAACCATCCTGTTCAATTTGAATGAAGTACATGAAAAGAGATAACGGAAAGTTACGCGTAATGAATTGACAACCTAATAAAAACGCACAATCATAAGTGATGAAAGATTCAAGGATTAATGAACTTAGCGTGATCTCAAAAAATCACTGCTCTATAATGTTCAAGTAATTAATACCAACATTATTGCCGAAGTGTCCTGAATGAATATGTTCATGTTTAACGCGGATTGATATCAGTAATTGCATGATAATAGACATAGACTGGATAATTGGAAATGAACAACAGAAATTGATTCAATATGTCAGTTCTGATCCATTTTTAAAATTGATTAATCATCTTGCTCACAAAAAGAATGTGGATTTGTATGTCTTGTATATCTGTTCTGTTAATTAGTTTGCATTGTAAACTCAAAACAACAAAAAGATTTTGGTTTTGCATGTTGTTGCATTTCATGATAGAATGTCTTTTATTTGCATGTTTTTAGTTGCATGACATTATATTTCAGAAAAGCTTTAAAGTTTTTGTTTGTCTTTATTTTCTGATTAATCCTCTGAATGTGCATTAACATCTGACATAACCTTGTCGAGATCAAGATATTGTTGGACACCAAATTCATGAGAAAGAATTTTGTAGAGATTGTGATTGATTGAAGGACTTTATATTTTAAGTGTTAAGGAAGATAAGTTGACATTACACTGTAGGATTTACCTTTGGAACACAGAATGTTTAGGATAATAACCTTGGTCAGGTTAGGATTTTTGATCTGCCTAAGTGTTAATGGTCATTTCTTGAAGGTTTTAGTGACTTATGACTCGAATTAAAGTGTTCGTTAGCTTTAAGATTGCCAAACGAGTCGGAATCCTAAGTTTCTGAAAATCTGAAAAATTAGAAATTTTCTAAGTCCTCACACGCACGCTTGATGTGTGAACCGTACGTGTAACCACACATTTGAGAATTAACCGTACGGATGACCCTGATCAACTTGTCCTAAGACAACTGGGTCACACGCACATGTGATGTAGGTGAGACGCGTGTTTGACGGTGGATTGTGTGATCAACCGCACGGTTGATCACGAGAGTATAAATAGGGGTGATGAGCACAGATCTGTCACACTTGTGCACCCAACACTTTTTCTCTCTCTAAATTCGATCATCACCGATCAAGTTTTCCTTTGCAACAAACGTTAAGCATCATTAGACGAATCCAGCGCCACCTATTAGGTACAATTTCATCATGTTTAAGATTCTTAATTAGCTGTTTGAATGCATCGAAACCCTTAGGGTTATAAATCGAATTTTGTGTAATTTGAGCTTGTTTTGAACTGAGTTTGCTATTATTTTGTGTTAATCGGAACCTTATTATGCTATTGTGATGTAAATCGGTCCATAAAACGTTCGATTATGTGATTTCGATGATTTAAAAAGGCATTTAATATCGGGTTTCATCAGACATGCACGAGTGACATCACTCGTACATGTGAGACATGACTCGCACGAGTCAGTACACGGTTGATGATCAACCGTGTGGACCCTTAAGGTCATTCATTTGTCCTGTTTTTGTTGATCACTCATTTGCAAAAGCTGACACTTGTGATTACACGCACGAGTCACCACACGGTTGATTCACTCGCTTAGATTTTTTGCATCAGCCGTGTACCCTGTCTGAAACCATATTACTGTTCAAAAGATTCAACAGTGACACGAGTGACTGTATCACTCGCACGGTTGATCCCTCAGTCGTACGTGTGACACTATCACCCGCACGTTTCATTCTGTATAACATGATTATGACACCTTGATACAAATGATTTGGTGCTTTATGTTGATTGATTTATGTATCTAACATCTTTGTTTACGTTACAGTTCTTGTTAAGTTATCATCAAATGGCAGAACAAAAAGTAAAAGTTCCGGTGGCTAATGTTGAAGGACAGGGGGAGCAACAAGCTAATCCTCAAGCTAATCCCGTCAACACACCTGCTCAACAAGAGATTCCATTAGAGATGGGCAAACACAATAATCAAGTTGCTCTTTATGACACTACACTGGAAAGAGGCTCTCACTTTAAGGAGATTGTTGAATTCCTTAAGAGATCAAGGATTCACACTGCTATTTCCACTAAATGCACTGCATACTACAGTCATCAGAGAGAATTCTAGAGATATTCTGTGCTATATGTTGATGAAGATAAGCTTGTGAGTAAGATTCAAGGTCATGACATTACTGTTTCTAAAGATGTGATCAGAAGGATTTTGGGTTTTAATGATGCAAACTGCTCACATATGACTATCAATAGAGAACGAATCCATAGTTGTTTTAAGATATGTGCTTACTCTGGTCAAATAATTAGCAAATATGAATTGGTGAAGACATGTCTGCCACCACAGTTTAGATATCTTACTCATGTGATCATGCACTGCTTGAGTGGACGCAAATCAGGCTTTGATAAGTTGCATGAAAAAGTACAGAGTATGTTTGTGGCACTAGTATTGAAGGCACCATACGATTTCTCAGGATTTGTTCTACACTACTTCAAATCGAACCATTTCAGTACTTCCCAGAAATATCTGATATATGCACGTTTTCTACAATTGATCATTAATGATGCTGCACCTGACCTACCTAAGCTTGAAGAAGATATTATTCACCTTTTATCGATGGCTACGATTGCTTTTCGAAGAATGGAAGAAACGAGAATCAAAGAATTGAAGCCTGACTTTAGCCAAAAGCTCATTTGTCACCTTGCCAAGGAGAACTATCGACGCCCAGCAGGTAATGCTTGGAGGAATGAGGATTCAGACTCTAACTACGAAGTTACTGATGAGGAAGGTGAAGGTGATAATCAGAGAGCTACTGGTAATACTCAAGGAGGAGGTAATGTTGTTGATGAGATTATCGAGGGTGACGATGAAGCAACTGAGGAAGATGCCAGTTTGATTCAAAGGAAGAGGAAAGGAAAGGATCCTATGCCCGAGCAACCAAAGATGAAGGAAATAAGAACGAAGTATTCTTATGATACACCTCAGAGATCATCATAGGGAGGTTCTAAACAACAGGTTTCGAGAAAGCCATCCGGGTTTATGAAGGATGCAAGAGCCGCTGTTACCTCACCGAAACCTGCTACAACATCCCCTCAGATCACTTCGGATGAATACAAGACTCAGCAAAATCTGTTGATGTCTTTGATCACGAAAATAACCAATCTTGAGAATCAAGCCATTGAAGATAAGAAGCTCAGTAATGCTAGGATTGAATCTTTAGCTGATGAAAACAAAAAATTATCTGACAGGTTGGATCGTCAGAATGGTAGGACAGATAAGTTGAAGAAGAAGTTTTTGGCAATTAAGAGTGAGAACAAGGAGAAATTGAAGAAGTTGAATGAAAGAATCGAACAGCTTACCTCTGGTAAAACAAAGTTGATTAAGGAGAAAGGAGAAGAATTTTCTTCTGATTTGGGAAATGATGATGAGAAAGAAGATGAAGACACTGGAACTGGAGGACCCTCTTTTGATATACCATTAGTGATACCTATTCGAAGTTTTAATGAATATGGTGAGGTCTTTACTGCTGAATATTATATGAATTATTCAAATGTTAGTAATGATGCAGAAAGGGGGATGTTCCACCAAGTGAGTTTCCGATGGAACAGCTTGCTGCTCTGGCATAAGATAGCGAAAATAATACAGAGGATGCAGAGACAGCTGAAGCTGAAAACAAGGCTTCACAAGAAGAGTCATTTTCTAGTATCCCTCCCGAATCAATCCAAAATATCAACTTAAGTGATTTCGATAATTTGTTTGCTGATGAGAAGAGTGAAGATTCTGTTGGTAAGGAAAGTGTTAAAGAGGATGTGATTGTTGAATTCGAGGATGAATTTTAACAGAATCTGATGAAGAAGAAAAACAAGAAGAAGAAGTTGAGATTGTTATGCCTTCGCTTGCACAATACTCTCACCCGTCACTCAATACTTTGAAAGTCTTTTTCGATTTGAGTAGTGAGGTGAAAAGAAAGAACTTAATAGATTTAGAACAGGCGAGGAAGGTATACAAAGAACAAGTGAAAGATGTTGATGTGTTAATTGAAAGAAACAAAAAGTTCCGTCATGAGAAACTGCTTGCTGAGAAAAGGAGAAAAGAAACTGAGCTGAAGAATAAGAGACTCCAAGCCGAACAAGCCAAGGCCGAGGGATGGAGTGAAATAAATGAATGGTTCAAACGAGATAGGGTTAAAGTTAACAGAAATGTTGTAGAAGACGAAGTCCGTCAGAGTTGGTGAAAAAAGAACGTCGTTAACCCTGATCAAGTAGACAAGCCAGAACTCGAGCCAAAGTTTGTTAGTTTTTATGAGAAAGGAAAGAGAACCAAGAAGTATTCCAAGGGTAAAATACTGAGCTGGGGTTACTTCAAAAAGATTAATTTCTTTGCTATCAAGAGGGAAGGAGGAGTAGATTATATGGCACGTCCTAGTCACTTCAAAACTCTACCTTACTTCGAGATTATGCAACTTGCGAAGCTGAAGATGTTGAACACTGAAGATAGTGACATTTCCCGATGGTTTCAGAGAAAACCTAGATATGAATACAAGATAGGGAAATGGGATATCTTTAGGTCAACAGCCGCCAGATTCTCCATTCATCCAACAAAGAAGAATTCTAAGGGAGGACCTATTCGTGTTGTAAAGTTCCGTCCAGCTAAGTACATGAAGCAATCTCCCTTGATGCCCTTACCCAAGGATATTTGTAAAAACTTCAGATGGTGGTTCTATGATGAATTGTCAGAGTAAGCAGTGATCTTGACTACAATTGAGAAGGATGATGGAAGCATACAGTTCGACAATGTGAGGATTCTAGATCCTATATGGCTGAGGAAGTTGTCGAGATTTGATGTGGAAACTCTTCACCGCAATCACATTACGTTCAGAGATGATCGAAAGGAGGAAGCTATGAGATATCAACGTGTGATCGATGTCCTCTATACGTACCTCAACAGTGAAAGTGATGCTCAGAGCTCAAATCAAGTTCATGCCAGCCGATGTGTGTCGAATATTGTGATGCTAGTTTGTAATTTTTTGTTTTGGTTTTTGATGATGATGTATTTTGAAGAGAGAGAGAATTTGGATCTCTAATAACTTTACTAAACTGTTGGTGTTTATGAACTTGAATGGTTTATGGATGTTTTCTTAATTGTAATAGATGTATATATATATATATAGTTAACATGATATTATGATAAGTAAACATATCATTAAGTATATTAACAATGAACTACATATGTAAAAACAAGACTACTAACTTAATGATTTTTAAACGAGACATATATGTAACGATTATCGTTGTAAAGACATTTAATGTATATATATCATATTAAGAGATATTCATACATGATAATATCATGATAATATAATAATTTAAAATCTCATTTGATATTATAAACATTGGGTTAACAACATTTAACAAGATCGTTAACCTAAAGGTTTCAAAACAACACTTACATGTAACGACTAACGATGACTTAACGACTCAGTTAAAATGTATATACATGTAGTATTTTAATATGTATTTATACACTTTTGAAAGACTTCAATACACTTATCAAAATACTTCTACTTAACAAAAATGCTTACAATTACATCCTCGTTCAGTTTCATCAACAATTCTACTCGTATGCACCCGTATTCTTACTCGTACAATACACAGCTTTTAGATGTATGTACTATTGGTATATACACTCCAATGATCAGCTCTTAGCAGCCCATGTGAGTCACCTAACACAAGTGGGAACCATCATTTGGCAACTAGCATGAAATATCTCATAAAATTACAAAAATATGAGTAATCATTCATGACTTATTTACATGAAAACAAAATTACATATCCTTTATATCTAATCCATACACCAACGACCAAAAACACCTACAAACACTTTCATTCTTCAATTTTCTTTATCTAATTGATCTCTCTCAAGTTCTATCTTCAAGTTCTAAGTATTCTTCATAAATTCTACAAGTTCTAGTTACATAAAATCAAGAATACTTTCAAGTTTGCTAGCTCACTTCCAATCTTGTAAGGTGATCATCCAACCTCAAGAAATCTTTGTTTCTTACAGTAGGTTATCATTCTAATATAAGGTAATAATCATATTCAAACTTTGGTTCAATTTCTATAACTATAACAATCTTATTTCAAGTGATGATCTTACTTGAACTTGTTTTCGTGTCATGATTCTGCTTCAAGAACTTTGAGCCATCCAAGGATCCGTTGAAGCTAGATCCATTTTTCTCTTTTCCAGTAGGTTTATCCAAGGAACTTAAGGTAGTAATGATGTTCATAACATCATTCGATTCATACATATAAAGCTATCTTATTCGAAGGTTTAAACTTGTAATCACTAGAACATAGTTTAGTTAATTCTAAACTTGTTCGCAAACAAAAGTTAATCCTTCTAACTTGACTTTTAAAATCAACTAAACACATGTTCTATATCTATATGATATGCTAACTTAATGATTTAAAACCTGGAAAAAAGTCAACTAAACACATGTTCTATATCTATATGATATGCTAACTTAATGATTTAAAACCTGGAAACACGAAAAACACCGTAAAACCGGATTTACGCCGTCGTAGTAACACCGCGGGCTGTTTTGGGTTAGTTAATTAAAAACTATGATAAACTTTGATTTAAAAGTTGTTATTCTGAGAAAATGATTTTTATTATGAACATGAAACTATATCCAAAAATTATGGTTAAACTCAAAGTGGAAGTATGTTTTCTAAAATGGTCATCTAGACGTCGTTCTTTCGACTGAAATGACTACCTTTACAAAAATGACTTGTAACTTATTTTTCCGACTATAAACCTATACTTTTTCTGTTTAGATTCATAAAATATAGTTCAATATGAAACCATAGCAATTTGATTCACTCAAAACGGATTTAAAATGAAGAAGTTATGGGTAAAACAAGATTGGATAATTTTTCTCATTTTAGCTACGTGAAAATTGGTAACAAATCTATTCCAACCATAACTTAATCAACTTGTATTGTATATTATGTAATCTTGAGATACCATAGACACGTATACAATGTTTCGACCTATCATGTCGACA
Source organism: Rutidosis leptorrhynchoides (assembly GCF_046630445.1). Classification (NCBI taxonomy): domain Eukaryota; kingdom Viridiplantae; phylum Streptophyta; class Magnoliopsida; order Asterales; family Asteraceae; genus Rutidosis; species Rutidosis leptorrhynchoides. The sequence continues at coordinate 201,561,829 of NC_092333.1, forward strand.
CATCTATATATATTTCGGAACAACCATAGACACTCTATATGTGAATGTTGGAGTTAGCTATACAGGGTTGAGGTTGATTCCAAAATATATATAGTTTGAGTTGTGATCAATACTGAGATACGTATACACTGGGTCGTGGATTGATTCAAGATAATATTTATCGATTTATTTCTGTACATCTAACTGTGGACAACTAGTTGTAGGTTACTAACGAGGACAGCTGACTTAATAAACTTAAAACATCAAAATATATTAAAAGTGTTGTAAATATATGTTGAACATACTTTGATATATATGTATATATTGTTATAGGTTCGTGAATCAACCAGTGGCCAAGTCTTACGAAGTAAAAATCTGTGAAAGTGAGTTATAGTCCCACTTTTAAAATCTAATATTTTTGGGATGAGAATACATGCAAGTTTTATAAATGATTTACAAAATAGACACAAGTACGTGAAACTACATTCTATGGTTGAATTATCGAAATCGAATATGCCCCTTTTTATTAAGTCTGGTAATCTAAGAATTAGGGAACAGACACCCTAATTGACGCAAATCCTAAAGATAGATCTATTGGGCCTAACAAACCCCATCCAAAGTACCGGATGCTTTAGTACTTCGAAATTTATATCATATCCGAAGGGTGTCCCGGAATGATGGGGATATTCTTATATATGCATCTTGTTAATGTCGGTTACCAGGTGTTCACCATATGAATGATTTTTATCTCTATGTATGGGATGTGTATTGAAATATGAAATCTTGTGGTCTATTATTATGATTTGATATATATAGGTTAAACCTATAACTCACCAACATTTTTGTTGACGTTTTAAGCATATTTGATTCGGGTGCGGATAGAAGCTATATGAGTAGAGATTTTTGTGCTAAATTAAGTTGTCCATTGACGCCTTTGGATAGTAAATTTTTACTCGAATTAGCAAATGGTAAATTAATTTCAGCAGATAATATATGTCGGAGTCGAGAAATTAAACTGGTTAGCTAAACATTTAAGATTGATTTGATACCAGTAGAGTTAGGGAGTTTTGATGTGATAATCGGTATGGACTGGTTGAAAGAAGTCAAAGCAGAGATCGTTTGTTACAAAAATGCAATTCGCATTATATGAGAAAAAGGAAAACCCTTAATGGTGTACGGAGAAAAGGGCAACACGAAGCTACATCTTATTAGTAATTTGAAGGCACAAAAACTAATAAGAAAAGGTTGCTATGCTGTTCTAGCACACGTCGAGAAAGTACAAACTGAAGAAAAGAGCATCAATGATGTTCCCATTGCAAAAGAATTTCCCGATGTATTTCCGAAAGAATTACCGGGATTACCCCCACATCGATCCGTTGAATTTCAAATAGATCTTGTACCAGGAGCTTCACCAATAGCTCGTGCTCCTTACAGACTCGCACCCAGCGAGATGAAAGAACTGCAAAGCCAATTACAAGAACTTTTAGAGCGTGGTTTCATTCGACCAAGCACATCACCGTGGGGAGCTCCTGTTTTGTTTGTCAAGAAGAAAGATGGTACATTCAGGTTGTGTATCAACTACCGAGAGTTGAACAAAGTTACCATCAAGAACCGCTACCCACTACCGAGAATCGACGACTTATTTTATCAACTACAAGGCTCGTCTGTTTATTCAAAGATTGAGTTACGTTCCGGCTATCATCAAATGCGGGTGAAAGAAGTTGATATTCCAAAGACTGCTTTCAGAACACGTTACGGTCATTATGAGTTTATGGTTATTCCGTTTGGTTTAACTAATGCACCAGCTGTGTTCATGGACCTTATGAACCGAGTGTGTGGACCATACCTTGACAAGTTTATCATTGTTTTCATTGATGACATACTTATTTACTCAAAGAATGACCAAGAACACGGTGAACATTTGAGAAAGGTGTTAGAGGTATTGAGGAAGGAAGAATTATAGGCTAAGTTTTCAAAGTGTGCATTTTGGTTGGAAGAAGTTCAATTCCTCGGTCACATAGTGAACAAAGAAGGTATTAAGGTGGATCCGGCAAAGATAGAAACTGTTGAAAAGTGGGAAACCCCGAAAACTCCGAAACACATACGCCAGTTTTTAGGACTAGCTGGTTACTACAGAAGGTTCATCCAAGACTTTTCCAGAATAGCAAAACCCTTGACTGCATTAACGCATAAAGGGAAGAAATTTGAATGGAATGATGAACAAGATAAAGCGTTTCAGTTATTGAAGAAAAAGCTAACTACGGCACCTATATTGTCATTGCCTGAAGGGAATGATGATTTTGTGATTTATTGTGACGCATCAAAGAAAGGTCTCGGTTGTGTATTAATGAAACGAACGAAGGTGATTGCTTATGCGTCTAGACAATTGAAGATTCACTAACAAAATTATACGATGCATGATTTGGAATTAGGCGCGGTTGTTTTTGCATTAAAGACTTGGAGGCACTACTTATATGGGGTCAAAAGTATTATATATACCGACCACAAAAGTCTTCAACACATATTTAATTAGAAACAACTGAATATGAGGCAGCGTAGGTGGATTGAATTGTTGAATGATTATGACTTTGAGATTCGTTACCACCCGGGGAAGGCAAATGTGGTAGCCGATGCCTTGAGCAGGAAGGACAGAGAACCCATTCGAGTAAAATCAATGAATATAATGATTCATAATAACCTTACTACTCAAATAAAGGAGGCGCAATAAAGAGTTTTAAAAGAGGGAAATTTAAAGGATGAAATACCCAAAGGATCGGAGAAGCATCTTAATATTCAGGAAGACGGAACCCGGTATAGGGCTGAAAGGATTTGGGTACCAAAATTTGGAGATATGATAGAAATGGTACTTAGAGAAGCTCATAAAACCATATACTCAATACATCCTGGAACGAGGAAGATGTACAAGGATCTCAAGAAACATTTTTGGTGGCCGAGTATGAAAGCCGATGTTGCTAAATACGTAGGAGAATGTTTGACGTGTTCTAAGGTCAAAGCTGAGCATCAGAAACCATCAGGTCTACTTCAACAACCCGAAATCCTGGAATGGAAATGGGAAAACATTACCATGGATTTCATCACTAAATTGCCAAGGACTGCAAGTGGTTTTGATACTATTTGGGTAATAGTTGATCGTCTCACCAAATCAGCACACTTTCTGCCAATAAGAGAAGATGACAAGATGGAGAAGTTAGCACGACTGTATTTGAAGGAAGTCGCCTCCAGACATGGAATACCAATCTCTATTATCTCTGATAGGGATGGCAGATTTATTTCAAGATTCTGGCAGACATTACAGCAAGCATTAGGAACTCGTCTAGACATGAGTACTGCCTATCATCCACAAACTGATGGGCAGAGCGAAAGGACGATACAAACACTTGAAGACATGCTACGAGCATGTGTTATTGATTTCGGAAACAGTTGGGATCGACATCTACCGTTAGCAGAATTTTCCTACAACAACAGCTACCAATCAAGCATTGAGATGGCGCCGTTTAAAGCACTTTATGGTAGAAAGTGCAGATCTCCGATTTGTTGGAGTGAAGTGGGGGATAGACAGATTACGGGTCCGGAGATTATACAAGAAACTACCGAGAAGATCATCCAAATTCAACAACGGTTGAAAACCGCCCAAAGTCGACAAAAGAGCTACGTTGACATTAAAAGAAAAGATATAGAATTTGAAATTGGAGAGATGGTCATGCTTAAAGTTGCACCTTGGAAAGGCGTTGTTCGATTTGGTAAACGAGGGAAATTAAATCCAAGGTATATTGGACCATTCAAGATTATTGATCGTGTCGGACCTGTAGCTTACCGACTTGAGTTACCTCAACAACTCGCGGCTGTACATAACACTTTCCACGTCTCGAATTTGAAGAAATGTTTTGCTAAATAAGATCTCACTATTCCATTAGATGAAATCCAAATCAATGAAAAACTTCAATTCATCGAAGAACCCGTCGAAATAATGGATCGTGAGGTTAAAAGACTTAAGCAAAACAAGATACCAATTGTTAAGGTTCGATGGAATGCTCGTAGAGGACCCGAGTTCACCTAGGAGCATGAAGATCAGATGAAGAAAAAATACCCGCATCTATTTCCAGAAGATTCGTCAACACCTTCAACAGCTTAAAATTTCGGGACGAAATTTATTTAACGGGTAGGTACTGTAGTGACCCGAACTTTGCCATGTTTATATATATTAATTGAGATTGATATTTACATGATTAAATGTTTCCAACATGTTAAGCAATCAAACTTGTTAAGACTTGATTAATTGAAATATGTTTCATATAGACAATTGACCACCCAAGTTGACCGGTGATTCACGAACGTTAAAACTTGTAAAAACTATATGATGACATATATATTGATATATATATATATAGTTAACATGATATTATGATAAGTAAACATATCATTAAGTATATTAACAATGAACTACATATGTAAAAACAAGACAACTAACTTAATGATTTTTAAACGAGACATATATGTAACGATTATCGTTGTAAAGACATTTAATGTATATATATCATATTAAGAGATATTCATACATGATAATATCATGATAATATAATAATTTAAAATCTCATTTGATATTATAAACAGTGGGTTAACAACATTTAACAAGATCGTTAACCTAAAGGTTTCAAAACAACACTTACATGTAACGACTAACGATGACTTAACGACTCAGTTAAAAAGTATATACATGTAGTGTTTTAATATGTATTTATACAATTTTGAAAGACTTCAATACACTTATCAAAATACTTCTACTTAACAAAAATGCTTACAATTACATCCTCGTTCAGTTTCATCAACAATTCTACTAGTATGCACCCGTATTCGTACTCGTACAATACACAGCTTTTAGATGTATGTACTATTGGTATATACACTCCAATGATCAGCTCTTAGCAGCCCATGTGAGTCACCTAACACATGTGGGAACCATCATTTGGCAACTAGCATGAAATATCTCATAAAATTACAAAAATATGAGTAATCATTCATGACTTATTTACATGAAAACAAAATTACATATCCTTTATATCTAATCCATACACCAATGAACAAAAACACCTACAAACACTTTCATTCTTCAATTTTCTTCATCTATTTTATCTCTCTCAAGTTCTATCTTCAAGTTCTAAGTGTTCTTCATAAATTCTACAAGTTCTAGTTACATAAAATCAAAAATACTTTCAAGTTTGCTAGCTCACTTCCAATCTTGTAAGGTGATCATCCAACCTCAAGAAATCTTTATTTCTTATAGTAGGTTATCATTCTAATATAAGGTAATAATCATATTCAAACTTTGGTTCAATTTCTATAACTATAACAATCTTATTTCAAGTGATGATCTTACTTGAACTTGTTTTCGTGTCATGATTCTGCTTCAAGAACTTCGAGCCATCCAAGGATCCGTTGAAGCTAGATCCATTTTTCTATTTTCCAGTAGGTTTATCCAAGGAATCTAAGGTAGTAATGATGTTCATAACATCATTCAATTCATACATATAAAGCTATCTTATTCGAAGGTTTAAACTTGTAATCACTAGAACATAGTTTAGTTAATTCTAAACTTGTTCGCAAACAAAAGTTAATTCTTCTAACTTGACTTTTAAAATCAACTAAACACATGTTCTATATCTATATGATATGCTAACTTAATGATTTAAAACCTGGAAACACGAAAAACACCGTAAAACCGGATTTACGCCGTCGTAGTAACACCGCGGGCTGTTTTGGGTTAGTTAATTAAAAACTATGATAAACTTTGATTTAAAAGTTGTTATTCTGAGAAAATGATTTTTATTATGAACATGAAACTATATCCAAAAATTATGGTTAAACTCAAAGTGGAAGTATGTTTTCTAAAATGGTCATCTAGACGTTGTTCTTTCGACTGAAATGACTACCTTTACAAAAACGACTTGTAACTTATTTTTCCGACTATAAACCTATACTTTTTCTGTTTAGATTCATAAAATAGAGTTCAATATGAAACCATAGCAATTTGATTCACTCAAAACGGATTTAAAATGAAGAAGTTATGGGTAAAACAAGATTGGATAATTTTTCTCATTTTAGCTACGTGAAAATTGGTAACAAATCTATTCCAACCATAACTTAATCAACTTGTATTGTATATTATGTAATCTTGAGATACCATCGACACGTATACAATGTTTCTACCTATCATGTCGACACATCTAGATATATTTCGGAACAACCATAGACACTCTATATGTGAATGTTGGAGTTAGCTATACAGGGTTGAGGTTGATTCCAAAATATATATAGTTTGAGTTGTGATCAATACTGAGATACGTATATACTGGGTCGTGGATTGATTCAAGATAATATTTATCGATTTATTTTTGTACATCTAACTGTGGACAACTAGTTGTAGGTTACTAACGAGGACAGCTGACTTAATAAACTTAAAACATCAAAATATATTAAAAGTGTTGTAAATATATTTTGAACATACTTTGATATATATGTATATATTGTTATAGGTTCGTGAATCAACCAGTGGCCAAGTCTTACTTCCCGACGAAGTAAAAATCTGTGAAAGTGAGTTATAGTCCCACTTTTAAAATCTAATATTTTTGGGATGAGAATACATGCAAGTTTTTTAAATGATTTACAAAATAGACACAAGTACGTGAAACTACATTCTATGGTTGAATTATCGAAATCGAATATGCCCCTTTTTATTAAGTCTGGTAATCTAAGAATTAGAGAACAGACACCCTAATTGACGCGAATCCTAAAGATAGATCTATTGGGCCTAACAAACCCCATCCAAAGTACCGGATGCTTTAGTACTTCGAAATTTATATCATATCCGAAGGGTGTCCCGGAATGATGGGGATATTCTTATATATGCATCTTGTTAATGTCGGTTACCAGGTGTTCACCATATGAATGATTTTTATCTCTATGTATGAGATGTGTATTGAAATATGAAATCTTGTGGTCTATTATTATGATTTGATATATATAGGTTAAACCTATAACTCACCAACATTTTTGTTGACGTTTTAAGCATCTTTATTCTCAGGTGATTATTAAGAGCTTCCGCTGTCGCATACTTAAATAAGGATGAGATTTGGAGTCCATGCTTGTATGATATTGTGTAAAAACTACATTCAAGAAACTTATTTTGTTGTAACATATTTGTATTGTAAACCATTATGTAATGGTCGTGTGTAAACAGGATATTTTAGATTATCATTATTTGATAATCTACGTAAAGCTTTTTAAAACCTTTATCTATGAAATAAAGGTTATGGTTTGTTTTAAAAATGAATGCAGTCTTTGAAAAACGTCTCATATAGAGGTCAAAACCTCGCAACGAAATCAATTAATATGGAACATTTTTAATCAATAAGAATGCGACATTTCAATTGTTATGTAGATTCGTAGTATCACCCATATCTTCAGGATTTTTTGAACTTTCACTTGAAATATCAGATCCGTGGGTATCGTAAATGGGATCTAGATCAGATTCTTGAGCTGGTTCAACAACTGATGGAGTAGGATCAGGAGTTTGAATAGGTGCAGGCACTTCTGGCGCATTTTGTAAATCAAACAGCATTTGTAACTCTACTTCATTCTCCACATGATCAGGAGCAAGATTGAATGAATCAATCAACTCATCATAGTTTTAGATCCAAGGATGACTCTTAGGAGTAGTTTTCTGTTGGTTTCTCTGAACATCAACTTCAGACCATTCTTCCACACATCTGGTTTCGTTTGTGAAGACTCACTAGTTAGGAGAACTATACCCTAGAAATACGCCGGTAACTGCCTTAGCATCAAACTTACTTCCTGGTTTTCTCTTCAAGATGGTACATGGTGCACCAAATGGTTCCAGATGCTTTAGTGTAGGTTTTCTCCCATGCAGCAATTCATAACAAGTCTTACCCAAACGCTTAACTGTCAGAACCCGATTCATTGTGTAACAAGCATTTGCAACAGCTTCTCCCCAAAAATGAACAGGTATAGATGAGTCAGCTAGCATAGTTCTAGCAGTCTCAATCAAAACCCTATTCTTTCTTTCTGCAACACCATTCATTTGAGTAGCATATGCAAAACTGAACTGCATATTGATACCCTTTTCAATACAGAAACCTGCAAGATACTGATTCTTAAATTATGTACCATTGTCGCAATGAATCTTTCTCACTTTTAGATTAAACCCTTTTTCTAATCGATTTATTAGCACTATCAAGTTCTCAAAAGTCTTAGACTTTTCTTTCAACAACATAACCCAAGAAAATCTTGAATAATCATCAGTTACAACCAAACAGTACTTACTTCCATCATGCTTTCAAGACGGATCGGACTGAAATGATCCATATGTAACAATTAGAGTGGAGCAAAGATTGGATTGTACTTAACCAGCTTATGAGCATTCTTGATCTGCTTTCCCTTCTTACAAGGAACACACATTCCTGGAATCTAAAAAGATCGAAGGTCTACACCTTCCACAAGATTATTGTGAATAAGATGATTCAGTTTCTGAAAACTTAAATGGCCATGTGTTTGTGCCATATGATAGACTCTTGTTCAGTTGCTTTAGAAACAAAAGCTTGATGATATTCAGTAGTTGAAGTAGCAATATTCATATCCATCATGTACAAATCAGCTTGTCTTAGAGCTTTCATCAAAATCATATCAGGTGGAATCACAAATTCTGGTTTCAAAATATAGCTATATTCATCATCAAAGGATACTTTGAAAGATTTTTCACAGATCTGCGAAACCGACAACAAATTATTTGCAAGCTCTTGACAATAATTTACTTTATCGAAGCTGACTTTCTCATTCCTTAACAAACCCTGAGCGGTAATGTGACCACCTTTATCTCCAGCAAAAACAACATATCCTCCCTTAATAGGATGAACATTTGAGAGCAGAGATAGCTTTCATGTCATATGCCTCGAAGCGCCGCTATCTACTATCCAGGTGTGATTTGCAGTACCCTGGTTCCCTGCATATCACATTAAGAAGTTAATTGATAATGGGAACCTACGCCCGAACGGCAGTAAGTTGTCCATTAACACCTATAGCTTGAAATTCCATCCATTTCCCGTATGAGTCAGGAGGAATCTCATCATTTGAGACCATAAACTTAGTAAATTTGGAAGGAGAGGTGTCACGCTTTTAGCGTCTGACATTCCTCTCTGAATCTGAGTGATTCATCCGTGGTCTGATTCTAGAATCTGCGACTTGCTTTCTATGAGGGTGACCTCATCTTTGGTTCAAAATGTCTTTCTTGATCACTAGACCCGGCAACATTTTCCTCAAAACTTCTTTTTGTAATTTTACCCTTCACAGGTGAAACTGACCTATTGAAATTCTTTCTTTTAGAATCTCCATAGACAACATTTGTCTTAAACCTTTTATCACGAAATTCATCACTTACAGGTGAACCTGTTCTATGAACATAAGATGATCTAAAATCATCATGTGTCAAGTCCATCTTATGTCTAGGGGAACAGAATCTTCTAGGACAATAAGCAGTAATGTGTCCAAAAATAGCACAATTAAAACATTGACGAAACTTCCTATGTCCTCTAAATTGATACACATTATTAGAGTTTGAAGATGAGGGGTCTTGTGCTCTTACGATCACATGAGAATCATTTGATTTCTCTCTTGGAATAGGCTTAGGGGTAACAGGAGGAACAGGTCTGTTAGCAAATTTAGGATTTTTTAAAATTTTAACAGGACCCTTTGGTACTGGACCTCTCGATGTTATCACCCTTCTTCAAACAGTATTATCTCCTAGACCGTTTTTCTTATCTTCATCATGATCTAAAGCAGCTTCAGCAGTTTCATGTGAAGTCATGTTCTCAGTTGAGTTAGACTTCTTGTTCTTTTCAACATAATCTTCAAAACTAGGAGGGACACAGTCCTCTGGTTGTCCGTCAACTACATTTGCATTAACGTATTTGTTTTGAAAAGGAGGAGATACGGACTTATATCTAATGCCTTTACCCTTTTGATCATTGATTTCGACCATCAGTGCATTCATTGAGATGCACTTGCCCAACATTTCATTTTGATTGACATGGCTTCTAAATCAGCATTAACACACTCATATTCCTTTTTCAATTCGTTGATTGTGTCAACACGTTTGATTAAAGCTTTATTTATATCAAAGTTATAACATTTAAGATCATGAATCTATTTTTTATAAACTTTAATTTCTTCTTTCAAATCATTTTCAATCTTTTTGGTCACAAGGTTAGCATGATATTTGTCACGCATCTCATCATAGGTTTTGTTCAAATTATCTACAGTTATCTTATATTTAGCACATTTAGCACATTCAGTGTTTGAATTAGAGCATGAATTAGAAGATACCTGTTGAGCGCTATTTGATGAGGAAGTATCAGCCATAAAAGCAAAGTAATTTGTCTTCTTCCTATCATCGAACTCATCTTCTGATTTTGAGGAATCTGTAAGAAACACCGATGCATCATCATTCGCAAAACCCTTTCCCAAATGAATCTCTTCAAGTTTATCCCAGATATCGTTAGCTCTTGTCAACTAGGACACTTTTTCACGATCACTTTCTGATAAACACTTTCTAAGTAAGTTTACTGCTTGCTCGTTCAACATTTCAAAATCAGTATAACCCTCAGTACTATTTGCTTCTGAATCTGACCTCATATCTGATTCATCAACTTCTGAACTTAGACTATCTAGATCTGAACCTTCACCCATAAGAACTAACATCTCCAGCTCTACAACAATCATTCTACCCCATTCATTAAGTTCTCTATCAGCATCAAACAAAGTTTCTTCAGTTTGATTATTCTCCAGATTACTATTCTCATAAACCGAGGTATCATCATAAGTAGTTTTCCAAATGTTGAAGAAGTAGTCTTCTGATTAAGTAGGTGTAACGCTTCCTGATTGAGGTGTTCGAGGAACAGAATCACGTGCTTTCTTGAATTTATCTTTCACCTTTTTCTAAACTTTATCTTTTCTAATGGTTCGAGATAATTCTTCAGCTCGTTCAGTGCGAAAAGTTAACTTCTCAATTATACTTTGATCAGAAACATAGTTTGTTTCAACTTCAGTGATCTTTGCCATGTTGGCTTTAGGTTGTTGTTCATTCACATTCAGTTTAATTGACCAATCATCATCGTCTCCATGAATGACAACTAGAGCTTTGTTAGGACTTTCAGTAGTTTCTACATCATTTCCCTTGTCAGTGATGTAGATTTCTCGCTTAGTTGATTGACTTTGGGAACTAACGCGATTATAGTTCTGATTCCTGAAAGGATTGTGATTACCCTGCTTCTTCTGTTTAGTACACTGTCTTGAAAAATGACCTAAATTTTCACAGTTGTAACAAGTAACAGTATTCATATCAAAACCCAGTTTTGTATCCTTGGTCAGACTAATTGGTTTCCTAGTTCTCTCTTCATAATCTTTAGCTCTTCTCACAAGATTTGCCATACCCCACATTATATCCATCTTCTCTGCTTCATCCTTATCAAGTTATTGATAATATTCTGTTGTTGGTTGAATATTACCGACACGAACATCAAGATAATTATCATAAGAATTCACAAGGTTATACAATAGAGCTATGTCTTCATTAATCTTCTCCTTTCCCACTTTCCTTATGTTCTCAATCTTGAGTGCAGATAAAACTTTTGTAGCAGATGGTGTAGAGGAATCTACTGTATTTTAAGTAGGTTGTGTCTGAGTGTTGAGTGAACATGGTGAAACTTGTGACGGATAGGAGGGTTGTTGAGTATTAGGAGTTGTAACATTCAGACCATACATGTTCTGATTGTTTGTCACAAAGGTAGTTTGAAACGGAGCATGAACAGATTTAGTGGGTGTATATCCTGTTGGATAATACAATTTGGTGTCTTGAATTTGCTTAGACTTCTTCATCTTGTTCAATAGCTCTAATTCCTCTTCTTGAAGTCTTGTAATAAACGAGTTCACTGTAGCAGTAGCTAGTTATCCACTAGTTTTCATAGTCAAAACAAAACCATTCCATTCCAATAGAAGTGCTCCCGCTAAGTGATATCGGCTAAAAGTCACGTTTTTACACCCGATATTAGCCCCATTTATGATAAAGTAATTGAATTTATCATCTAAATAAGCATTCATTTTCTTCATTTGGTAGATTATGTCATTACGAAGTCTATATTTCAAGAATCACTAAAAACGGATGAAAAACAAGGAAAACGAGCAAAATCGGCTAAGACGATTAACTCGCATTTAAATAACTTATTTTATAATTTTTGGAAAAGTTTATTTACTTAATCTCATGTTTTAGGATATTCAATTACGAATGCGTGGGCGTAAGAATCATCAAAAACGGTGCTAAAACGAAGATTCTAGAGCAAAAACAGTGAAAGACAAGTTCGATCCAGCAAACGGCTTGCCAAACCCCTTGCCAAACGGCTTGCCTGGCTTGCAAACGGCCTGCCAAATGGCTTGCCAAACGGGCATAAAAATGGCTTACCCTGGCAAACGGCCTGCTAAACGGCCTGCCAGCCGTTTGCCAGGAAAATTTTGCCTATTTAAAGAGTTTTTGCATTCATTTCAACACACACCAATTCTTCACTTCTCTCTCAAATATCTCTCTATAGTCGCTCTTTAGTGATCTATAGGAGATTAGTTCTCTCTCTCTACTTTCTCTCTCTAGATTCTAGAGAGAGAAAAGTAAAGAGATTAGGAAATGTAATTATCTCTCTATTGTCGATCTCTAGTGATCAATAGGATATTAGTATGTAGTTAGTAGTAGAAGCTATCGAGCATTGTAACGCTATGGATATTATGAAGAAATACAAGTGTTATTCTGCCGACATTATTCGGTAATATTTGTCCTTTCTTTTATTAATTTATTATAATATTCTTGTTAGATGTTTGTGATTTATTAATATTAGAAATGCTTGTTTCCATGATGTGTGAGTAATTGCTTGATTGTTTTCCATAATTTAATAATGTTAGTTAGGGATGATTATCGTTTCGTACTAACTTTCTGTCTATGATATTAAACCTCGTTTTTATCGTCCTTCAACCAATAAACGTGATTAAAACCTTTTATAAAGTCGACATTATAAGGGTAATTAATTATTTGTGTTTATACATTGGTCAAGGTATGAACCCATCGGAAATACTATAAAGTACATGGGGAATTACTGTAAGACCAGATCAAGACATTGCTTAAGAGTATAAGACTCGAGGAAATACTGTTGCTATAGTAGAGTACAGTGTTGATATACTATAGGACCACTTGGGCATGGTCAAGGTTAGAAGCTATAGAACCGCTATAAATCTAGTACATGGTGGATAACTAAGGGATTTATTGGGTAGATTTAAGTAAGGGCTGGTTTAAGTCATAAATGGAAGTTTAACGCACTACAATACAAACTAAGCTTATAAATCTTTAAGGATGACTGAGAACTATTAGAGGTTCTAATTTGTCTACAACCCCTTGGATTTTACCAAACCATTGATAGAAAGGGATTCAAAACACAATCATAACCACTCATTTGGGTGATACACTAAGATGTTAAGAAAGTTTAGATATTATATATGGTTATGCTACTTCAATCGTACGCCCAAGGTATGCACTGCATCCAAGATGGGCCGCTTATATCCTTAAACCGGATAAAGCGTCGGGAGTTGAGTATAGTCCATCCGATCAGAATCTTCAAAGCCTAGTTCCTCGTGACATGCTAACCGAGAAACCGCTTAGTAGGGAATCTAGTGTTCACACCAAGGTATATCTATCCAAGGAGTGTCTCATAATCATCCTGACACTACGTTATCTTAAATCATGGTGAACCACGTCTTTTCTGTCCTTAGATGTTACATGCTAGCAAGCTTATTTTAATTATATTGCTTTAATATCTTCATTACAGTTATATAAACTATTGAACCCAACTATTGCCTTTACACAATTTGATATTCTGGATAAAAGTGGTGTCTAGAATTAACCGGTTGGACTTGGTTGTTGGATTTTCTGAACAGTCGCCAATTTATTGGGACCAAAAGGATCCTGCCTCTCCACACAAGGTGTGCCGGGCCAATAGTCTTGGATACTAAATTGTGTATAAACCCAATCTTAATTACTAAATTATCTAGATAAGCTCTGTTTCAAATTCGACCACTCAAGGAACGACCCTATGTCATATTTGTCCTTGCTAACCCATAGGAAGGAATAATAGATTTAGACCCAGCATATATAGGGTATGTTTGGCAAAATTAGCTGTTAACTTTTAGCTGGTAGATGTTACCTGTTAGCTGAAAGCTGAAAGATGGTAGCTGAAGCTTTTTTGATGCATTTTTAAGTGTTTGGCAAAATAGCTGGAGCTGTTTAAAAAATAGTAAAATGACAAAAACGGACATTTAAAAAACTTAAAATAAGGTCTATTGCATTAATGTAATTTAATTAAAAATTGTACTTTGTATTCCTGTATTAAAACATAAAATAGTCGTTGGTTTCTGTTAGTTAGTACAGTACAATACAATTAAATTAATGGATACCATATATGTTCTAAAGTGAGGCTGACTAATAGTTTCGGGTCAAATTGCATAGTTTGGCCAATATGAAAATTGTGATGTAAAAGCCTAATAACTTGGAAAGGTTAATTGAGTAAATTAAATACAAAAAGCTCCTCAAAAATTTTGAACACTTGTGAGACTAGCGTTTAATAAAAGAGCTTTTTATCACCCCTAGAAGCTTTAAGCTTTGTTAACCAAACTAAACTTTTTTATTACATAAGAGCTTTTTCATAATAGCTAAAAGTTAAAAGCTTCTAAAAGCTCCAAACAGCTCTTTGCCAAACATGCCCATAAATTAAAGAATCAACTTCTTCTGTTGATATCCTGAATTGACGTTTTGCGACCTAACGACACCGCATAAATAAACCGTCCGATTTGGGCATATCATAGGAGTAGTTAATTTTTGGTGCCGGGGATCGAACCCGGGTCACCCGCGTGACAGGCGGGAATACTTAATTTTTGGCGCCGTTGACGGGAAGCGGTAGTACGATTTGGAGCCTGTTTAGATTAGTTAGTTTTTAAGAGACCCTTTTACTGAGGCTAGCTTTGTCAAAAGTTACTAGTTTACCGTAGTTAGGTTAGATAATATTAGCTTAATTTAGATTAATTAGAAAATTTAAAATGGACTTCCTTATTAGTGAACCTTTAGGATGGTTTAACCTACTTAGACCGCTAAGAATTCTTCCGACACATCCTTTCTTCTATCCAATATCATACATTGTACCCATCCGACGAGATCCACACTTAGATGCCGATAGTTCGACGATGGCCGCACGCATCACTCTTACTGACATTACCAAACCCTCATTAGAAGGACGGGGAGGACCGATACTCTATCCAGAGGTTAACGGAGCGTCTTTTGTGCTTAAGCATAGCATCTTTCAACTCATTCAGAACCATTGCCAGTTCCATGACTTACCAATTGACGATCCCAACTCTCACTTAGATAGATCCTCTCCTTATCCAACTCATATAAGCAAAACGGGGTTGAACAAGATGTAGTTCGTCTGTATCTGTTCCCCTATTCCTTAACTCTTCATGCAAAAACCTGGTTCGAGGGGTTAGAACCCAACTCTATCACCTCATGGGATAAAATGGCAACAACTTTCTTAATCAAGTACTTTCCCTCATCAAAACAAATCAGACTTAGGAATGATATCGTAAACTTTCAACAAGTATGCGATGAATCACTCTACACTGCATGGAAAAGATTCAAACACTTGCTTCGAAGATGCCCAAACCACCGTCTTGAGAGCTCTGATCAGATTTTGACCTTCTACAAAGGTCTGAATCAGAACAATAAGTCTACTCTTGATGCTGTTTCTCAAGGTAAATTAATGAACTTCACTGCTGATGAGGCCTGGATATTGATCGAGGAGATGACTATGCACCATCACGATTAGAACACGGAAGAGCACATTTCATCAGCAACACCGCTTTCCACCTCCGATCATATCGAAAATAAAACCATCAAATTTCTCTCGGACCAAATAGTAAACCTCACCAAAGAAGTTGGAGAGCTAAAGAAACTCCCGCAACATGTGTCTCAAGTGCAATTATGCCAGAATTGTACTGACCCACATTCGGCCAAGGTATACGAGGCTGAGTGTGAGGACTATGTTGTCTACTCCGATAAGATCCTAGCTCATCTGCACAACCCACCTACCAAACCCACTACCCCACCAGAGACAAGTCCAGACGATGTCCTACTGCAAATCATCTCTATAATCAGAGTAAGATAAGACGCAGTTGACTTAGTCATGACTAATCACTTGAGTAGTCTTGAAAATCAAATAAGCCAGCTAAATCAATGTCTCGATTCTCTAGGTTGTCCTAAAAATGACTCAAAGGTGGCACATAGCCAACCTTCAGTTTCTTCTAAGGAGAAGAAACTAACTAATACCCGTTCGGTAGTAGTAATTGAGTCATCACCTACAATTTGAAAACACCCATTCCATTCCCTAGCCGTCTCAAGCAAAGACATAACAAGATGAAATCTTTCAAGCTTGACGGTAAATTTTTGGACAATATGTCTAAAAATCCTCATAGTAAGAAGTATTTTAGGAAACTCCTATCAATAAAGGATAAGGTACCTGAAGTACCCAATGTCCCACTGAACACGGATTGTTCAGTTATTCTCTTAAATACTCTTCCCGAAAAACTAGGGGATACCGGATTATTTACCCTCCCTTGTTCTATCTACCAATCTGGTACTATCTATTCTCTCGCTGACCTTGGTGCCAACATCAATCTCATGCCCTACTCACTGTTCAAGAGACTCGAAATTGGAAACCTTAACCCTACCAAAATGAGCATCCAGCTAACTGACCATTCCACTAAATATCCTAAGGGAATAGCTGAGAACATCATGGTTAAGGTCGACAAATTTCTCTTTCCGACTGACTTTGTGGTTATGGACTATAAAGAAGACATGAAAACCCCTATCATCTTAGGAAGGCCTTTCATGAATACAGCCAAAGCGATCGTTGATGTTTATTCACGGACTATCACCTTGAGAGCCCATGGAGAAGAAGTCACTTTCACGATCGACGAGTCTGTATGTCCTTCTGATGGGAACGCCAAAGTAAATACCATCTCCACTAGAAAAGTCACCTTCTATTCCGAGAATGACGAGAAGAAGATAGAAGTAGAAGACAAGAAGAATAACCACTCCGCACCTACCCAATCTCCACTCCCACCTTATTTTGATCTTTTAATGACTGGAGAGGATTTCATTCTAGAAGAACTCTCTGAACCAATTATACTTGAAGCTCCTGACCAGAGTTACGAGGAGGTGGATGAAGAAATTGAAATGTAAAGCGCAGATAAGAAGAAAGAGATGGAGGATTCTAGCACCGAAGTATTTGTTAATGTTGATACCATATTGGAGATGTCAATGGACATCGTCCCACCTCCATCCTTAGAGTACAACATTACGACCAACCAAAAGACACTAAAGACGAGTTTTGCATCAGGGCTACCCTATAAACCATTACTCCACTACATAATGACATGCACATCATTGAGTGATGAGGACCCGTTTGACCAACCCGTACCAATCAAGGAGGTAAAAGAAGTTGATAGATTTGTTATACCTCAAGTTAAACAAAGCATTCACTTCAAACCACCTTCTCCTCTCTTTGGATATACCTTATTCTATGCCCGCTTCAATCTCATGGGTATGTTCCAATATTACCTCTTGTGTCTACTAATGGATGCAAGTGAGCCACCTAGATTTCCTGAGAAATAAGGCTAGAGTCAGGCTCGTGACTCGAACAAAAACAAGCGCTTCTCGGGAGGCAACTCGTGTGTGTTTATTTTTTATAGATTTAGTAGTAGTTACATTAAGATAATTAGGTTAATTGAATAAGTGAAAAGTAAAACTTAAAATCAAATTTTCAACGTTTCTTAGGAAGAATTCACTTCTCCTACTTGTCATGAACTTAATTGCAATATTTACATCATTTTCAAAGTCTTAAAATTAAAGGCATTCAACACTTTAAGTGTGGGATTGAGAATTTAGGTCATACACTGATTTGTTGAATTTTCAAAAACCTAATTTTGAAACCCTCAAGTTTTCAAATAACTTTTTCATCAAAACGCAAATCAGTGAGTCTATGGCCTAAAGCTTAATCACCTGTCTAGATTTAATCTTTTCCATTTTTACAAGTAATAGACAGTTATTGATGCCTGTGGTGGAGACTCTTTGAATAATGATGAAACGACAAGAGAACCCGTTAATTATTTCATTTCAAGTTATTGGTGGATGTTGTATGGAGGATGAGAACGCCCTAATGAGCTCGAGTACACTTCAAGAAGACCGATTCGAATCCAGCCGAAGATGGTTCCGACTCAGTCTACCTTCAGATCCTCAGCTCACAAACGCACCCAAGGGGAGTAATTCGTTTCTTTCTCTTCATTTATTTATTTTGCTTCGTTATATCTTAAACTATACCCTATCCTAAGCTTATCACTAAGTGTGGGATTCCAACCCAATATTGAGCTTAGATACATTTTCTGAAATGTTCAAACTCTAAGTGTGGGATTTTAGTCCCAAAAATTTAAGAATGAACATTAGGGACAATGTTCCTCTAAGTGTGGGATAGCTGTGTAGTACACCATAAGTAGCTATGGGATGCTCGGAAAATGATCTTAACTTAAAAATTTTCTAAGCTTTTCGAGTATACCTACTATTTAGATTCTTTGTCCTCAACGTAAATTTTTAAAAATTTTGACTAAATGATACTTTCTGAAAAAGTACTTTCGAAAATCAAGCTTGTTTATTCAAAAAATAAGACAAATGAGGACATAAATTTTCTTAAGGATGGACCGATTCTCTAAAAGAGCATTGCATGACTAGGCATTATCGACCCAATATAATTGTTGTGAGGCACCCAAAAATGGCCCAATAAGCATTCATTTTTAATGTTTCACTATCTTTTCCATTGAGAGTGCCGATGTTAGCATTTAGAGTTAGAACTTGACCTTGACATACATTTCGAGGCCAAATGGTTAGTAAGCGACATACGAGGTGTAGGTGCGATACTCCTTCCGAAATCATTCTGAATAGAGAAGACAAAAATCATCCGTTTCCGTTTCCACTCCACGCATTTAAACCGACCAACTCAAGCCAAAGAGTTGATGAATCAGAAAATACTCACCCCCAAATTCACTATCAAATATGTTACCCTTTCCACCCTCTTTCCTTTCTCATTTCCAAAATCTAGAAATTCAAAGAGATAGATCGACCAAGTTTACTTCAAACACTTGTCGAAAAATTTCGAAATTCCAGACTGTTTTTGATAGCTCAAAAAGACCTATTTCTGGTGAAATACCTTTCATTCTGGGCACAAGAAGAAATAGACAAAGTTATGAAGATGGG
This sequence comes from Rutidosis leptorrhynchoides, assembly GCF_046630445.1. Taxonomy (NCBI): domain Eukaryota; kingdom Viridiplantae; phylum Streptophyta; class Magnoliopsida; order Asterales; family Asteraceae; genus Rutidosis; species Rutidosis leptorrhynchoides. The sequence goes on from NC_092333.1 coordinate 201,581,282, forward strand.
ATATGAAAAATAAATAAATAAATAAATTGAGCAAAGTCTCAAAAATAAGGAAGAGAAAAGTCTTCAAATAAAATCATATATCCCCTAAGAAAAAGAAGAATGTGACCCAGGAGGATTTCAGAAAAGAAGCAAAGTCTTTGCTGAAACTCAACACCCTCTAAAGGAACTCTTCAACAAAAATAGAGTATCATCTTCCCTAGAAAAAGTATATCCTCATGAAACCAAAATCTATCGAATCTTTCTAAATTTCAAACGATTCGAAAGTCACCCTTTTCGCCATATCAAAACCTTCGCTTTTCTCTGCAACCCAACCTTTAAACCCGCTCTTCCTCTTGAAAGAATGATTAGGGAGAAGATCAGTGCTGTCCTTATCTAATCGGTGGAGATTTCATTCTTGGTCAAGCCTATGACAATACTTGCAACATGACTAGCTATGAGCGACTTCATTTCATAGATTGATAGGGAACCCCAAACACTTGAGTGATTTGAGTGACCCTTGTAAGGAAGCCAAAGTCACGTAACCTCCCCTCATCCTTGAACTCAAAATAAAAGAAAGGTTTGCTTGAGGATAAGCAAAGTCTAAGTGTGGGATATTTGATATCGGCTAAAAAGTCACGTTTTTACACCCGATATTAGCCCCATTTATGATAAAGTAATTGACTTTATCATCTAAATAAGCATTCATTTTCTTCATTTGGTAGATTATATCATTACGAAGTCTATATTTCAAGAATCACTAAAAACGGATGAAAAACAAGGAAAAACGAGCAAAACCGGCTAAGACAATTAACTCGCGTTTAAATAACTTATTTTATAAGTTTTGAAAAAGTTTATTTACTTAATCTCATGTTGTAGGATATTCAATTACGAACGCGTGGGTGTAAGAATCTTCAAAAACGTAGCTAAAACGAAGATTCTATGGCGAAAACAGTGAAAGACAAGTTCGATCCAGCAAACGGCTTGCCAAACCCCGTGCCAAATGGCTTGCCTGGCTTGAAAATGGCCTGCCAAATGGCTTAACAAATGGCCTGCCATAAGGGAAAATGGCATGCCAAACGGCGTGCCAAACGGGCATCAAAAACGGCTTACCCTGGCAAACGGCCTTGGCAAACGGCCTGGCAAACGGCCTGCCAGCCGTTTGCCAGAAAACTTTTACCTATTTAAAGAGCTTTTTGCATTCATTTCAACACACACCAATTCTTCACTTCTCTCTCAAATATCTCTCTATAGTCACTCTCTAGTGATCTATAGGAGATTAGTTCTCTCTCTACTTTCTCTCTCTAGATTCTAGAGAGAGAAAAGTACAGAGATTAGGAAATGTAATTATCTCTCTATTGTGGCTCTCTAGTGATCAATAGGAGATTAGTATGTAGTTAGTAGTAGAAGATATCGAGCATTGTAACGCTATGGATATTATGAAGAAATACAAGTGTTATTATGCCGACATTATTCGGTAATATATGTCCTTTCTTTTATTAATTTATTATAATATTCTTGTTGGATGTTTGTGATTTATTAATATTAGAAATGCTTGTTGCCATGATGTGTGAGTAATTGCTTGATTGTTTTCCATGATTTAATAATGTTAGTTAGGGATGATTATCATTTCATACTCGCTTTCTGTCTATGATATTAAACCTCGTTATTATCGTCCTTCCACCAATAAATGTGATTAAAACCTTTTATAAAGTCAACATTATAAGGGTAATTAATTATCTGTGTTTATACATTGGTCAAGGTATGAACCCATCGGAAATACTATAAAGTACATGGAGAATTACTGTAGGACCAGATCAAGACATTGGTCAAGAGTATAAGACTCGAGGAAATACTGTTGCTACAGTAGAGTACAGTGTTGATATACTATAGGACCACTTGGGCATGGTCAAGGTTAGAAGCTATGGAACCACTATAAGTCTAGTACATGGTGGATAACTAAGGGATTTATTGAGTAGATTTAAGTAAGGGCTGGTTTAAGTCATAAATGGGAGTTTAACGCACTACAATACAAACTAAGCTTATAAATCTTTAAGGATGACTGAGAACTATTAAAGGTTCTAATTTGTTTAGAACCCCTTAGATTTTACCAAACCATTGACAGAAAGGGATTCGAAACACAATCATAACCACTCATTTGGGTGATACACTAAGGTGTTAAGAAAGGTTGGATATTGTATATGGTTATGCTACTTCATTCATGCGCCCAAGGTATGCACTGCATCCAAGATGGGCCTCTTATATCCTTAAACTAGATAAAGCGTCGGGAGTTGAGCATAGTCCATCCGATCAGAATCTTCAAAGCCTAGTTCCTCATGACATGCTAACTGAGAAACTGCTTAGTAGGGAATCTAGTGTTCACACCAAGGTATATCTATCCAAGGAGTGTCTCATAATCATCCGGATACTACGTTATCTTAAATCATGGTGAACCACGTCTTCTTTGTCCTTAGATGTTGCATGCTAGCTAGCTTATTTTAATTATATTGCTTTAATATCTTAATTACAGTTATATAAACTATTGAACCCAACTATTGCCTTTACACAATTTGATATTCTGGATAAAAGTGGTTTCTAGAATAAACCGGTTGGACTTGGTTGTTGGATTTTCCAAACAGTCACCAATTTATTGGGACTAAAAGGATCCTGCCTCTCCACACAAGGTGTACCTGGCTACTAGTCTTGGATACTAAATTGTGTATAAACCCAATCTTAATTACTAAATTATCTAGATAAGCTTCGTTTCAAATTTGACCGCTCAAGGAACGACCCTAGGTCATATTTGCCCTTGCTAACCCATAGGAAGGAATAATAGATTTAGGCCCAGCATATATAAATTAAAGAATCAACTTCTTCTGTTGATATCCTAAATTGACATTTTGATACCTAACGACACCGCATAAATATACCGTCCGATTTAGGAATATCACTAAGCATACCACTTTATCTTTCTCTTCTATCGTTACATCATGCTTATGCAATCCAGCTAGCAAATGATGATATCTTTCAACCAAATCTGTAATAGATTCTCCAACTTGCTAGTGAAAGCGATCAAACTCAGCCTTCAACTCTAAACCCTTTCTAGCTCTGTAAGCTATATTCCCTTCATTGAATGTATGAAGTGCTTCCCAAATCTTGAACGAATTATCATGACAAAGAAACTGATGGAAAATCGGACCATCAAGAGCACTTGTCAAATTACAGTACATCTTTTTCTCCAAATTATACTCTTCACATTCTTCCGAAGGCATGTTATGTAGAGTATATAACTCATTTGTAACAGGGGAACGTGGCCATTGAAATTCTGATTCAATATACTTCCACAGTTTCATATCTTGACCATCGGACCAAATCTTAAATCTAGACTTACATGTAGAGTAGTTATTCATATTCATCAATCTTGGAAATTTTGTACCACTTCCAGATTCACTTTCAGCAAGAAGTAATCATTGAGTCAAAATTGTGATACTCTGAACTAACGGTGCAGCTAACACATAGTCATTTGAATTATACATCTTAATAAAATTACCAAATAGGTAAACCGTGTGGTTAAGGAAACTCAGACGTACGAGTCACAAAACGATTCACTTCAAACGTACGAGTCACACTCTCAGACGTACGTGTGACTTTAAAAAACTAAGGAACAATCACAAAACCTCAAACGTGCGAGTAATGATCAACCGGTTGATCAGTCATACATGTCAACACCCAAACGTATGATCACTCATGTGACCAGACTTAGATACTTAACCTAAATTAGGTTATGCTAAACTGTGCGGATGAGTTCACGAGTGAGGCTCAGACGCGCGAGTGAGTGTTCATCAGGTGACCCACTCGTGTGACTAGCTGTTTACCCTAAATGACTCTAAAACCCTAGAAAATGATGTTAAACAACAATTTCTTCGTCCACAAGCTAGATTAGCACTAAACTAACATAAACACACTCTCTAATCACTATTACAAACGTAAAGATGATAAATTTTTGATCCAAAACTCTCTAAACTCTAAAACCCAAAATAATGAACTCTAAATCACCAAAAATCACTAGGACGATGTTGAAATCTCAACCAACGCTCTGATACCAATGATGAAACTCAACTAGGAACTTCGAAATCAACAGATTCAACTCACACAAAGGCGGAATAGTGAATCAACCCCTCTAGTGAATATGAAGATGCTTTTTGGGATTGATTTAGTTAAACCACAACAAGGATTGTGTGATTAGATCAACACCTAGAGCTATTATTCACCTTTTGTAAGGATTTAGTCTTGAAGCACAGAAAGAGAATCGGACAGGTTACCAGATCTGAGTGATTGTGTGTAATGAGAGGCTTAACCTAAAATGAAGAACATAAACACAATATATACCTCTGCTGATGAGTCAACCGCACGAGTCATGTCTCACTCGTACGAGTAGACAGACTCAACCGTATGGGTGATCACTCACTCGTGTATGAGTACACAGATTAGGTTTGTGACTCAGATCAGCACACTCGTACGTATGAGCTTGTTAGCCGTACGAGTGAGGCTTCACTCGTGCATCTGACTGAGTCTAAGATAGTCAAACTTCCATATCTTGCTCCTGTACTACCTCTGATTGCATATAAACATAGATAGGATGACAACGAGCGATCATAGTAACCCATAAACTGAAATACCTGTCATGGACATGGGGTAGATGTCTAGGGACTTATGAAAAATGCATCAACACAAGAGGAATGTGGCTGAAAGGTTGCTTTAGGGTTAGGATTCCAAAGTCTGATCTTTCATTGGTTTTGTTATGTGTAGTTATAGTTTTTTGGTTATTCTGACTTTCTAGAGTTGATCGGGTTTGACTTTATGGCAGGAGGCAGTTTGATGGTATTATGGCTTAGCTCCATGATACTAGTTGTTTGGTTAAATCCTTTGGTGTCTTTAGTGGCACATAGGGTTGCCAGCATATTGTATGAAGGGTTGTGATGGATTCTGTTTTTTCGTTGGGATTTTCTTGGTTCTATTTTGAAAAAGAAAGTCAATATAACAATGTATTTGAAAAAGCAAACAATATGATTGTTATAGTATCATGGTGGGTGCTGTTAGTGGATTGTGCAGGGAAATGTGGCAAGATATGGAAGGTCAAAGAAGGTCAAGGTTTCAAGCTTTTGAAGGTTTGAATGCTCTATAGTGTATGGTTGGCAGCTTCAGAAATTTGACGGTTGGATTGTTTGAAGATCTTAAGACTTTGTGCTATGAAGTTTTAATATGTAAAAGTCAACAGAGGTCAACACTGGTGCATATCTTGAAGATTACATGGTTTTATAATAGAGTGAAAATATTAGGTATGAGTTTAAATATGGTTATATAATGTCTTTGTATACAGGTTATCGGAGAATTGTGGTTAAGTCTTCCTAGATTTAATCTTTGGTATTGGTGGATGTATAGATTAAGGTTTTCTTTTTCTACGCGTTGTCAACATTGTATAGTTTTTTTCCTTTCTAGTATAGGTGATCATTGTTAAAGTGTTATCGGTGTTCACTTAAAAAAGGCCCCCTTGTACTCTTTTTTATGATCTAATAAAAATTTTCGGGGTACCGTCCACTTTACCCAAAAAATTACCCTAAAACCCTATACCCAAAATCCTAAAACATATATAAACCCTAAACCCTAAATATTAAATTAACTCTAAACCCTAAACCCTATACAATAAACCATAAACCTTATACCCTAAACCCTATAAACCATAAACCCTATACCCAAAACCCTATACCCAAAACCCTAAACCCCAAACCATAAATCATAAACCCTAAACATTAAACCATAAACCCTAAATTGTAAACCTGCATAAACCTTATACCCTAAACCCAAAACCCTAAACCATATATAAACTTAAATCCTAAACATTAAATTAACCATAAACCCTAACCCTAAACCCTAAACCATAAACTCAGCCTATATCCTAAACCATAAACCCTAAACCATAAACCATAAACCCTAAACCCTAAAACCTAAACCCTAAACCCTAAACCCTAACCCATAAATCCTATACCCAAAACCCTAAACCTAAAACCTTAAACCTTAAACCATAAACCATAAATGAAAAACATTAAACTATAAACCCTGAACATTAAACCATAAAAAGCCTAAACCCTAAACCATAAGCCCTATAGCCTAAACTCTAGCAATGTAGCAGTAGCTCACTTGATAGCTTAGAAGCTGGGACCCGCCATGTGGAAGCTTGAACAAATATGGTGTAGGTTCAATCCCCACTTGAGGCAATAATTTGCAACTTTTGTGATAGTGGGATGATGATTGACCTGTCACATGGTTGGGGACCAGGTTGAGGCCGGTAAATTTTCGGCACCCGACCCTATTTTCCCTATTTGGATCAAGCTTAACCTACATTATTTATAATATTTTATATTTTCTCTTTTATTAATTATTTGAATTGTTATCCTAAACTTATATTACATCTTATTAGATGTATCATAATCATCATAGTTCATAATTATAATTATAATTATGATTATTATATTACTATTAACAATTTATAATAACATCGTATTTAATTGCATAATTATCATTTGTTATTGAAGATTAAATATTGAAGATGTGTTTGCTGATCTAAGTTAATTGCAATCATCAGGTATGCATCATACGGAGTTATTATTAATCAGTTAACAAGTAATTGAAGATATAAGTTAATTGCAATCATCCAAAATTTGGGTCAGCTTGTTTCATACGATGTGTCCATACCCCTTAATTCTTGCAATCTTTGATTTTGAACCACTAATTTTCTTTCTCCTGCTTACTAAACACACGAATAATTTTCTTTTTCCAATTAAATGTGTTTGTAAAATACAAGTCTATGATGGACTCGACTTGGATGTCTTTATGTAGATCTTCCCCTGCATACGAAAAAGGACTCGGCAAATTTTTAGAACATATTTTCTCTAAAAAGGGAATGGGTGGTCATATATATTGCCCGTGCATATATTTCGGTAATCACAAACAGGTAGATAGGGTTCAGGCTAAATCACATCTGCTATATGACGTGTTTTTGGAAGGCTATAAAATTCCACCTGTGCTTTTCGAACTAGATGATACACCAATGTGGGATGCTGAAGATAATATGCAAGGATTAGCCCAATGCGCCTTCCATATGTTTGAAGATGAAGATGAAAATGATATCCAACAAACAGAAAATCATCAGACTGTACCAAACATAAATGCTGAAAGGTTTTATAGAATATTTGGAGATGCAAAGAAATAACTATATCCCAACGGTAAGTTCTCTGTTCTTTCGTTCATGTTAGACTCTTCCATTCAAAGTGTGTTGGAAAATGTACTGAAAAAGGATTCATGAAACAACCCAACCCGTATTTCATACGATAAATTTTTTTTATACAATACACATTTACGTGCCAATTAAATATGTAAACCATTGCACAAGTTCCATTTAAACGTACAACCATTTAAATGTTTACAAAAGGCTCGAAGGCCATTAATTAAGTTTAATACAAGTTTGACCCACTACAATGATAGTTTATAATCCAAACGACACTCGAGCATAGTTTGGGGCGAAACTACCCAAAACGTTAGGCCACTTCAAAAGCTATCCCAAAAGCACCCCCCTGTCAACACAAACGGGAGACAACTAATCCAACCGTATGCCCTTACCCTTGTCCAAGCCGGAACCTATAAAAATGGTAAACAACGAGAGGGTAAGCAATGCTTAGTGAATGCAATAGTTATACATACATATATATAACCCATCTATTTGCAATCACAAATACCAAATACCTCGCACGAACATGTAACTCACATCGCAAGTCAATCATACCCGAAATACCAACAAGTCGTACATTGACACCAAATCTCATTAGCATATACTCAACACCATATATATATATATATAATGCTAAACGATCACAATACAATATGGTTAACCATGACGCTATGGTGCTACCGGCACGTGGTTCACACCATATGCATTTGAGTCTCACTCTTTTATAGTGCTACCGGCACATGGTTCACACTTGGACGCTACCGGCATGTGGTTCACACTCGATGCTACCGGCACGTGGTTCACATCCTATATCCGTCACATACATGTTATGGCACTACCGGCACATGGTTCATACCATAACATTCACAAATAAACACGCCATATACATGAACGTATAATTATTCAACTCACCTTATCACAAGGATGATGATTTAGCACTTCCGAGCTTCAACGCAATGTACCTAAATCATTAAGTGCACATTCAATTTCATAACTAGTGGGATTAACCACAATACTCCCACTTGAGCATTTAATGGCCCAATTTGCATTAAATGACTCAACTACTCACAACCGCCCATAAATGGCCAAGACTCGACTTTAATCACTAAGACTAGTGAATTAAAGTCTATTAACTTCAATTAACACAAAACTTAGGGCAATCCATACCCATTTCATCTAATTAGGTCAACTAGTACATTTTGACCCATTTTATATTTCTTAGATTCACAATCAAGTCAAACTTACCCATTTACACTTCTTTCATAAATCTTAAAGTGCATTAGTGACTAACAACTCCATTTGGCACTTACAACTCCAAATCACATGGCCAAAACCCTAGATTGTGGCTATTAGGGTTTCATTACAACAACATAACCCAAACTCACCCATTTTACCCTCAAATGGGTCATACAAATCTCTAGTAACCCAAACCCTAGCCTTTAACCAATTAAAACTTAAAATATAAAGTTAGAACTTACCAAGACTATCTTCTCGTAGCTAGTACAAGGAGAACAACTTTAAATCTCGCTCCTAGGTTTGATTCACAAATCTCCAACTCCAAATCTCAAGATTAAACTAATTGGGTTTTCTGTTTTGGGAGAGAAATTGGAAAGAAAATGGAAAAGGAAATGATATAAATGAATATGTGGTGGAGAGTTAATGCTCCCATCAGATCCACATGTCAATTTACCATTTTGCCACTTAAAATCCCTTAATTTGAGCCAAGTCTGACACTAGTTCAGCAGAACTGTCACGGCACGGACTTAATCGTGGCGGCGCGACACATAAAGGGATAATAGGCCCTCCTTAACCCACTTCCTGATCCTGGTTCGCTTGATATGCCGCGGCGCGGACCCATTTGCCACGGCGCGGCGTTTGCCTGAGCCTGGTCACTTCGACCATTTAACACAAAATGATGGTTCAAACAACTAGCACACCTCATTCACACTTCCTATGCACGCCTAGCTTCAACCTTAAGTCTCGCACGACTCAACTCCATCTCGGCACGTTATAAATGCTCATACGCACGCATTCACGTATATAAATATAATTATACATTTACTTAAAAACTAAAACTTTGGCTCATTTAATCACATAAACGAACATGTATAATCATGCTAATAATTTAGTTTGTACCTTTAAATATGTACGGGAAAAACGGGATGTTACAAATCTCCCCCACCTGAATCGGAGCGCGTCCTCGCGATCCAAGCCGCATGACAAGAAGGAAGATAAACCAATACAAACTCTTCGGGCTCCCAAGTGAACTCGGAACCCTTACTACGATGCCATTGAACTTTAAAAGTCCTTACCTCTTTATGTCTCAATCTTTTGACCTTCTCATCAAGTATGGCAATCGGTTCCTCGATATACTCTAACTTATTATTTAGCTCAATCTCGTCTAATGGCACCCAAGATGAATCATTCGCAAGACACTTACGGAGGTGGGAAACATGAAATGTATTATGGATCCCTGCAAGCTCTTCGGGTAATTCCACACGATACGTGTAATGACCCGCACTTTTTCGATCATTCTATATTTATAAGATTAATATTTACATAAATTAAACCTTACCAACATGACAAGCAATCCAAATTGTTGAGACTTATGTTTTCGAAAAGAGTTTTACACAACGTTTGACCGTCTAGTTTGACCGATGATATCACGAACTATACAATATATGATAATTATACGTTTGTGTATATATATGTATATATACATATTTAACATGACCTAAGAATGTTTTAATATCTCATTTTGTATTAATAACAATAAGTTATAAGTATATTTTGAAACTACTAACTTAAGTTTTCAAAACGATAACCATACGTAACGTTATTTGACTTAAATACTTATGACCTATAATGTTTATACATATATCGTATAAGTAATGTATTTAATCACTTTTAAAGACTTAAATACATAAAACAATATAAGTATATTTACAAAAGATAGCTATATTTGAATCCTCGTTCCGTTTTCTCAAAGATTTCTATACGTATACCTAGGGTATATGTACCCGTATCATACGCAGCTACTAGATGTATTTACTATTGGTATATACCAATAAAAATCTGCTCCTTAGCAGCCTTAAATGATTAAGAAACATGTGGAACCAACCATTTGTCAAGTAGCATGAATTATTTAGCAAGAAAACAAAGTTAGGTATCTTTTTTTTCCTTTATAACCTAAAAACGTTTTTATGCATGCACACCATTTCTTCACCCCATTTTCTCATACTTACACTTCCATTTCTCTCTCAAAATACTCTTAACTTCATACTTGATCATCTCCAAGCATTTTCCCCATCATTTAGCTTCAAAAACAACACTTAAACCTCATAAGAAAACCTTACAAAAACACTTCAAGAAATCCTTCCAAGAACACCAACTTACTTCCAATCTTTCATCCACTTCCATCACCCTTTTGGTTCTAGGTTCTTACTCCTCTTTTACAACAACCTTGTCCAAGGAACTTGAGGTAGAATCTATGTTCATAACCTTATTCGATTCATATATATATATAGCTATCTTATTTTGTGGTATAAAATTTTAACAACAAGAACATAGTTTGAATGTTTTCAAACTTGTTTGCAAACTAAATAGATCCTTCTAACTTAACTTTTAAAATACTCCAAGACCTGTAATATAACTTAATTATATGCTAATTTAACAAGGTATAACTTGGTTTTTCAAAGATTATCTTAAAAACTGTTTTTACGACGTCGGAGTGCCACCGGGGGCTGTTTTGGGTTGGATAATTAAAAACCATCTTAAACTTTGAATTGGAGGTTTATTTTCTGGAAAAATGATTTTTACTATGAATATGATAACACATAAAAATTTCATGATTTAACTCAAAGTATAAGTATTTTTAGAAAAATAATCATTTAAGGTTGTTTACATGATGGAAAATGATTAACTTCATAAGTTTCACTAAAGTTTGACCTATGCCGTGTGATTTTGAATACAAACTAAGGTATTTACAGTTCATAGTCTTAAAGAGGGACTCGATCCAAGGAGATGGCAAGTTGAATCAACGAAAACGGAGTTGTAACGAAGAAACTATGACCGAAACAAAATCGGATATCCAAGACTAGTTTAGCCACGAAAATAATTGGGAAAAATTAAATAAATCACATCTTTTTAAGTTAACATGATATTTTATATATATGTACTTATAATTCAATTTTATATGGTTCAGGATCACCCGTAAACAACACGAGAAGATTAATCATAAGATCCCATGATTGTACGCGACACGTCATTTGACAACACCGGTACTTTATGTACGCAACACGTCATTTGACAACACCGGTACCGTGGGTCAAGATTAATCTCGACCAATACATATACGATGGGGTTTTATTTATTTCGTTGGGGGTTTTATTTATTTCATTGCGGGTATATTAAACATCTAAAAATGAACCATTAAAATTGAATTACTAACAACGAACTGCTAACTACGGACTAAGGAATTATTCAAAGTATTAAAAGTATAACAAGTATATATATGTGACGTTTGTTTAAAAAGAAAAGGTATTGATATATTATATATGGATAGGTTCGTGATATCAACCGGAGACCAAGTCAAATTATATATATATCTTCAAGACGAAAGTGAGTATATAGTCCCACTTTTAAACTCTAAATATTTCGGGATGAGAATACATGTATTTTATGTTTTACGTTATGGACACAAGTAACTGAAAAATATATTCTACGTTGAGCTGTACCACTGGCATACTTCCCTGTAGCTTGGTAACTAATATTTACAGCGGTATTGTAAACGCGAATCCTGTTGATAGATCTATCGGGCCTGACAACCCCAACCGGACTGGACGACCAGTATTCAACGGTTGCACAGTACTTCGTTTTGTGACTACACTTGGTACGGTGTAGTAAGATTTCATATTAAAGGGAATATGCGACGTGATTAAATGTTAAGTATGGTTACCAAGTGCTCAACCACTTAGAATATTTTTATTAAACTGTTTATATACGAAATCTTGTGGTCTATATATATATATATATATTGCTGCCGGCACTAAACCTATATCTCACCAACTTTATGTTGACCTTTTAAAACATGTCTATTCTCAGGAGATTACTAAAGCTTCCGCTGCATAATGTTGAATTTGAGCAGGATCTTGCGTACGCATATTTGTGTCAAAAATAAAACTGCATACCCGAGGATCTGTGTTGTAAAATATGCTAGAAACCGCGTTGTTATCATTATATGTAAAGTTTGTAAGTCGAGGATTATCGCTAAACGATAATCATTTTTATGTTGTCCAAAGCTTGTAACAAAAATAAGAATCATGGTTTGTAATGTATAATATATGCAGTTTTTCTTTTAAAAATGTCGCATATAGAGGTCAATACCTCGCAATGAAATCATACGTTATTTAACACGTTCTTATGGTTAAGGACGGGTTATGACATGTGGTATCAGAGCGGTGGTCTTAGCGAACCAGGTTTGCATTAGTGTGTCTAACCGATAAGTCGTTAGGATACATTAGTAAGTCTGGACTTTGACTGGGTCTGATTTAAAAACCATTGCTTATCATTGTTGGTTAAAATTTATATGTAAATATTATGTAGTACTAATGGGTTAGTTGTTGTATGATAGATGTCGGGCTCAAAACTTGTTATCACATTCAGCGACTCCGAACCAGAATCTTCAGATGGTGTTCCAGTCATTAACCTATCCGATGACGAAAATGATATCTTTGGGGAAGACTCACAAATTCCGGATGAACCAACTATAGAGAACCCGGAAAGTGAACCCGAGGAGGAAAGTGAACCCGAGGAGGAAAGTGAACCCGAGGAGGAAAGTGAACCCGAGGAAGAAATACAGGAAATTACAAAAGACGAGTTCGAACTAGGAAAGAAACGAAAGGCTAATGAATTAGAAAATTCAAATCCTGAGTTTAATAAGGATGATGTGGCACCAACTCCACTAGACACTACCACCCCTATTCCCGCTATTCCTATTCGTTCTATCCCGGCATCCAGTTCTTCAGTCCCACAGCCAAAATATAGGCAGACAGCCAGGATAAGCGTTAAGCGATTCTTTGAACCTAAACGTCCTAGAAAATAGACCAAACGATGCGCTGCCGTATTAAACCATGGGATCATATAATGTTTTGTATAATATTATTAGTGTGGTTTGCTTAATGTTCGATGTAAGATAAGCATATGTAAAATAGTGAAGTGTGAAATGCAATAATTTTCCATGGTTAAGTATTATTTAGATGGTAGTAATTGATTCTGTACTAAGCTATTAAGTATGGACATTAACGGGTAGGTACTACCCTAGATATAATTATAAAACGCTAATAAGAAGAAAAGGCTTTTATAATAATACCTGGTTCATATTATTAACAAGCTATAATGTACTATAAATACACACTACATCTATAATAATCCATGTGAATAATTATTTTCTTTCATTAGGAAATGGCGCGATTGAATCGAATGACGGAACAAGAAATCCAGGAACTCATCAATCAGCGAGTGAACGACAGAATGTTATGGGTCGAGGCTGCAAGAGGTGCTGCAGTTAACCCAAATCCTCGTGTGGGGTGCACTTACAAAACTTTTCAAGCTTGCAAGCCCTCATCATTCAGTGGAACAGAAGGACCAATCGGTTTAACCCGGTGGATAGAAAAGATGGAGACTGTGTTTAAAATCAGTGGTTGTGTTGAAAAGGACATGACCAAGTATGCATCGTGCACTTTACAAGATAGTGCACTCACGTGGTGGAAAAAATATGTGAAGGCTGTAGGAGGAGATGTAGCTTATGATACTCCGTGGGAAGAATTCAAAACAATGTTAATCAACGAATATTGTCCAAGGAACGAGGTTAGGAAGTTGGAAGATGAGTTACGAAGTCTGAAGGTTATTGGTACTGAAATCACCAACTACAATCAGCGATTCATGGAATTAGTTTTGCTATGTCCTGAATTGGTTCCAACCGAAGAACGGAAGATTGAAATGTACAAAGATGGTTTGCCCAAAAAGGTCAAGGCAAATGTTACAGCATCGAAACCTAAGACAATTCATGAAGCTATAACCATGGCAAACGAGCTAATGGATCAGGTCATCATGGATAAGAAAGTATCCAATACTGATGTGAAGGTATCAGGTAACAAAAGAAAGTGGAATGGAAATTATGATCGAGGTAACCAACAACAATCTTTTAAGAAACAAGAAAACACGCAAGGTGCGGGTAGTGGTTTAAGCTTTGGTTATAAAGGACAAAATCCTTTATGCAACCGATGCCACAAACATCACTCTGGTTACTGTAATGTGGTATGCAACAAATGTAATCGAAAGGGTCATCTTGCTGAAGATTGTAGGGCTCTCGTTACAAATACAAATGGTACCAAGACTCTTGCCACCAATGCAAATAGAACTGCTTTGGCTACCATTACTTGTTTTGGGTGTGGAAAACAAGTTCACTATAAGAGCCAGTGCCCGAATCCAGAGAAGAATATCGGACCTGCACGTGGGAGAGCATTTGTTATTAATGCTAGAGAGGCATGTGAAGACCCGGAGCTTGTTACGGGTACGTTTACCATTAATAACTTATCCGCATCTATTATATTTGATACTGGTGCTGATAGAAGTTACGTGTGTAGAGACTTTCACGCTAAATTGAATTGTTCATCATTACCTCTAGATGCTAAGTACATGATTGAGTTAGCTAATGGTAAACTAATTAAAGCCGATAAAATTTGCCGTGATTGTAAAATAAATTTAGCCGGAGAAACATTTAAGATTGATTTGATACCCGTAGAATTAGGAAGTTTTGATGTAATAGTCGGCATGGACTGGATGTCCAAAATAGGAGCTGAAGTTGTGTGTGCCAAGAAGGCAATTCGCATTCCTCGTAAGAATAAAACGCCAGTAATGATTTATGGAGAGAAGGGTAACTCAAAGCTAAAACTCATTAGTTATTTGAAAGCTCAAAAGTGCTTGAAGAAAGGGTGCTATGCTATCTTAGCACATGTTAATAAAGTCGAAAAGAAAGAAAAAGAGAAGTGCATCAATGACGTGCCTGTGGCAAGAGATTTTCCTGAAGTATTTCCGGAAGAGTTGCCGGTATTACCTCCATTTAGATCTGTAGAATTTCAAATAGATCTTGTACCAGGAGCTGCACCGGTTGCCCGTGCTCCATATAGACTTGCACCGTCCGAGTTAAAAGAACTTCAGAGTCAGTTAAAAGAATTACTGGATCGTGGATTCATACGACCAAGTACTTCACCGTGGGGAGCTCCAATTTTATTCGTCAAGAAGAAAGACGGATCTTTCCGAATGTGTATAGATTATCGTGAATTAAATAAGTTAACTATCAAGAATCGGTATCCACTACCGAGAATTGACGACTTATTTGATCAACTCCAAGGATCATGTGTGTACTCGAAAATTGACCTAAGATCGGGCTATCATCAATTACGTGTCAAAGAAGAAGATATACCGAAAACTGCTTTTCGGACACGCTACGGTCATTACGAATTTTTGGTTATGCCGTTTGGATTGACGAATGCGCCAGCTGTATTCATGGACCTCATGAATCGAGTTTGTAGTCCATATTTAGATAAGTTTGTTATCGTTTTCATTGATGATATTCTTATCTATTCCAAGAGTGAGCAAGAGCATGAGCAGCATGTAAGGTTGATATTAGAGTTGTTAAGAAAAGAACAGCTATATGCTAAATTTTCTAAATGTGCTTTCTGGTTGAAAGAAGTGCAATTTCTTGGCCACGTTGTTAGTAGCAAAGGAATTCAGGTTGATCCAGCAAAAATTGAAGCCATTGAAAAATGGGAGACTCCTAAGACACCAACGCAGATACGACAATTTTTGGGTTTAGCCGGTTATTATAGAAGGTTTATTCAAGATTTTTCCCGAATAGCTAAGCCGTTGACAGCATTAACGCAAAAAGGGAAGAAATACGAATGGACCTCGGAGCAGGAGAACGCATTTCAATTACTGAAGAAGAAGTTAACTACGGCGCCTATTTCATCGTTACCTGAAGGGAACGATGATTTTGAAATATATTGTGACGCTTCGCGACAAGGTTTTGGTTGTGTTCTTATGCAACGAAAGAAAGTTATTGCATACGCATCTCGACAATTGAAGATTCAAGAGCGGAATTATACGACGCATGATCTAGAACTGGGAGCAGTCGTGTTTGCGTTAAAGATATGGAGACACTACTTATATGGGGTTAGATGCACTGTGTTTACTGATCATAAAAGTCTTCAACATATTTTCGATCAGAAACAGCTGAACATGAGGCAACGTAGGTGGGTCGAGCTGATAAACGACTACGATTGTGAGATTCGCTATCATCCCGGGAAAGAGAATGTAGTGGCTGACGCATTAAGCAGAAAGGAACGAGAACCAATTCGAGTACGAGCGATGAACACAAAAATTCGCATGAATCTCAACTCACAAATCAAAGAAGTTCAACGAGAAGCACTTACTAAAGAAAATATAGGAAATGAAATAATGAAGAAGTATGAGAAGCAACTCGTTATGCGGGAAGATGGAATTCGATATTTTGCAAATCGTATTTGGGTACCGAAGTTGGGTGGATTAAGGAAGTTGATATTGAACGAGGCACATAAGACAAGATATTCGATACATCCTGGAGTTGGAAAGATGTACCAAGATCTTAAGACGCATTATTGGTGGCCTAATTTGAAGACAGACGTTGCAACATATGTTGGGGAATGTTTAACTTGTTCCAAAGTCAAAGCAGAACACCAGAAGCCGTCAGGGTTACTTCAACAACCAGAAATTCCAGAATGGAAATGGGACGGTATTACCATGGATTTCATCACGAAGTTACCAAAGACTGCCTGGGGATACGACACCATTTGGGTAATTGTTGATCGTCTTACCAAATCTGCACATTTCTTGCCTAAAAAGGAAACAGATAGAATGGAGAAATTATTACGATTATATGTAAAGGAAATAGTTTCAAGGCATGGAATACCTATTTCCATTATATCTGATCGTGATAGTAGATTTACCTCAAAGTTCTGGCAATCACTACAGGAGGCACTAGGAACTCGTTTGGATATGAGTACCGCATATCATCCGTAAACGGACGGGCAGAGTGAAAGAACAATTCAGACTCTTGAAGACATGCTCAGGGCATGTGTGATCGATTTTGGAAACGGATGGGATAAGTATCTACCATTAGCAGAATTCTCGTATAATAATAGTTATCATGCGAGCATTAAAGCTGCACCATTCGAAGCATTGTACGGAAGGAAGTGTAGATCTCCTATCTGTTGGAATGAAGTAGGAGATCGACAATTAACTGGTCCCGAGATCATACATGAAACTACTGAAAAGATAGTACAAATCAAAGAGAGATTGAAAACAGCCCGTAGTCGCCAAAAGAGCTACGCCGATGTCCGAAGGAAACCATTAGAGTTTCAGATCGGTGACATGGTTATGCTAAAGGTGTCACCTTGGAAAGGTGTAATACGTTTCGGTAAAAGAGGTAAACTGAACCCAAGATATGTAGGCCCGTTCAAGATCATCGAACGCATTGGACCGGTAGCTTATCGACTCGAGTTACCGCAACAACTCGCCGGAATACATAATACCTTTCACGTCTCGAACCTTAAGAAGTGTCTTGCAAAGGAAGACCTCACCATTCCTCTTGAAGAAATCCATGTCGACGAGAAACTACAATTCATCGAAGAACCAATCGAAATCATGGATCGTGAAGTTAAACGGCTCAAGCAGAGCAACATACCGATCGTTAAGGTTCGTTGGAATGCTCGAAGGGGTCCCGAGTTTACTTGGGAACGAGAGGATCAAATGAAACAAAAGTATCCACACTTGTTTCCCGATGACGCAAAATAGGTACAATTTTAAAATTTCGGGACGAAATTTATTTAACGGGTAGGTACTGTAATGACCCGCACTTTTTCGATCATTCTATATTTATAAGATTAATATTTACATAAATTAAACCTTACCAACATGACAATCAATCCAAATTGTTGAGACTTATGTTTTCGAAAAGAGTTTTACACAACGTTTGACCGTCTAGTTTGACCGATGATATCACGAACTATACAATATATGATAATTATACATTTGTGTATATATATGTATATATACATATTTAACATGACCTAAGAATGTTTTAATATCTCATTTTGTATTAATAACAATAAGTTATAAGTATATTTTGAAACTACTAACTTAAGTTTTCAAAACGATAACCATACGTAACGTTATTTGACTTAAATACTTATGACCTATAATGTTTATACATATATCGTATAAGTAATGTATTTAATCACTTTTAAAGACTTAAATACATAAAACAATATAAGTATATTTACAAAGGATAGCTATATTTGAATCCTCGTTCCGTTTTCTCAAAGATTTCTATACGTATACCTAGGGTATATGTACCCGTATCATACGCAGCTACTAGATGTATTTACTATTGGTATATACCAATAAAAATCTGCTCCTTAGCAGCCTTAAATGATTAAGAAACATGTGGAACCAACCATTTGTCAAGTAGCATGAATTATTTAGCAAGAAAACAAAGTTAGGTATCTTTTTTTTCCTTTATAACCTAAAAACGTTTTTATGCATGCACACCATTTCTTCACCCCATTTTCTCATACTTACACTTCCATTTCTCTCTCAAAATACTCTTAACTTCATACTTGATCATCTCCAAGCATTTTCCCCATCATTTAGCTTCAAAAACAACACTTAAACCTCATAAGAAAACCTTACAAAAACACTTCAAGAAATCCTTCCAAGAACACCAACTTACTTCCAATCTTTCATCCACTTCCATCACCCTTTTGGTTCTAGGTTCTTACTCCTCTTTTACAACAACCTTGTCCAAGGAACTTGAGGTAGAATCTATGTTCATAACCTTATTCGATTCATATATATATATAGCTATCTTATTTTGTGGTATAAAATTTTAACAACAAGAACATAGTTTGAATGTTTTCAAACTTGTTTGCAAACTAAATAGATCCTTCTAACTTAACTTTTAAAATACTCCAAGACCTGTAATATAACTTAAATATATGCTAATTTAACAAGGTATAACTTGGTTTTTCAAAGATTATCTTAAAAACTGTTTTTACGACGTCGGAGTGCCACCGGGGGCTGTTTTGGGTTGGATAATTAAAAACCATCTTAAACTTTGAATTGGAGGTTTATTTTCTGGAAAAATGATTTTTACTATGAATATGATAACACATAAAAATTTCATGATTTAACTCAAAGTATAAGTATTTTTAGAAAAATAATCATTTAAGGTTGTTTACATGATGGAAAATGATTAACTTCATAAGTTTCACTAAAGTTTGACCTATGTCGTGTGATTTTGAATACAAACTAAGGTATTTACAGTTCATAGTCTTAAAGAGGGACTCGATCCAAGGAGATGGCAAGTTGAATCAACGAAAACGGAGTTGTAACGAAGAAACTATGACCGAAACAAAATCGGATATCCAAGACTAGTTTAGCCACGAAAATAATTGGGAAAAATTAAATAAATCACATCTTTTTAAGTTAACATGATATTTTATATATATGTACTTATAATTCAATTTTATATGGTTCAGGATCACCCGTAAACAACACGAGAAGATTAATCATAAGATCCCATGATTGTACGCGACACGTCATTTGACAACACCGGTACTTTATGTACGCAACACGTCATTTGACAACACCGGTACCGTGGGTCAAGATTAATCTCGACCAATACATATACGATGGGGTTTTATTTATTTCGTTGGGGGTTTTATTTATTTCATTGCGGGTATATTAAACATCTAAAAATGAACCATTAAAATTGAATTACTAACAACGAACTGCTAACTACGGACTAAGGAATTATTCAAAGTATTAAAAGTATAACAAGTATATATATGTGACGTTTGTTTAAAAAGAAAAGGTATTGATATATTATATATGGATAGGTTCGTGATATCAACCGGAGACCAAGTCAAATTATATATATATCTTCAAGACGAAAGTGAGTATATAGTCCCACTTTTAAACTCTAAATATTTCGGGATGAGAATACATGTATTTTATGTTTTACGTTATGGACACAAGTAACTGAAAAATATATTCTACGTTGAGCTGTACCACTGGCATACTTCCCTGTAGCTTGGTAACTAATATTTACAGCGGTATTGTAAACGCGAATCCTGTTGATAGATCTATCGGGCCTGACAACCCCAACCGGACTGGACGACCAGTATTCAACGGTTGCACAGTACTTCGTTTTGTGACTACACTTGGTACGGTGTAGTAAGATTTCATATTAAAGGGAATATGCGACGTGATTAAATGTTAAGTATGGTTACCAAGTGCTCAACCACTTAGAATATTTTTATTAAACTGTTTATATACGAAATCTTGTGGTCTATATATATATATATATTGCTGCCGGCACTAAACCTATATCTCACCAACTTTATGTTGACCTTTTAAAGCATGTCTATTCTCAGGAGATTACTAAAGCTTCCGCTGCATAATGTTGAATTTGAGCAGGATCTTGCGTACGCATATTTGTGTCAAAAATAAAACTGCATACCCGAGGATCTGTGTTGTAAAATATGCTAGAAACCGTGTTGTTATCATTATATGTAAAGTTTGTAAGTCGAGGATTATCGCTAAACGATAATCATTTTTATGTTGTCCAAAGCTTGTAACAAAAATAAGAATCATGGTTTGTAATGTATAATATATGCAGTTTTTCTTTTAAAAATGTCGCATATAGAGGTCAATACCTCGCAATGAAATCATAAGTTATTTAACACGTTCTTATGGTTAAGGACGGGTTATGACAATACGCGACCTCACCAACACGAGCTAAAACCTTAAACGGTCCAATAAATCGAGGAGCTAACTTTCCTCGTTTCTGAAACCGAATAATACCCTTCCATGGCGAAACTTTGAGCATCACCATGTCACCTTCTTGAAATTCGATCGTTCGTCTACGTTTATCGGCATAAGATTTTTGCCTATCTTGAGCCTTTTTCAAATGCTCTCGAATCACATCAATCTTGCTATTCGTCTCTAAAACCAAATCGGTACTCCCGATTTCCTTTTGTCCCACTTCACCCCAACAAATCGGGGTTCGACACCTACGCCCATAAAGCATCTCGTAAGGTGGCATCCCAATACTAGTATGATAACTATTATTGTACGAGAATTCCACCAAAGGTAAGTGCTCGTCCCAACTACCACCAAAATCGATAATGCACGCACGTAACATATCTTCCAAAGTTTGATTCGTAAGTTCGGTTTGACCGTCCGTTTGAGGATGATACGCCGTGCTCAATTTCAATTGTGTACCCATATCCTCATGAAACTTTTCCCAAAATCTAGATGTAAAACGAGTATCTCGATCCGAAACAATCGTTATAGGAACGCCGTGTCGAGAGATGACTTCCTTGATAAACAACATAGCTAAGGTCTCCGACGATATCGCTTCCTTAATGGGAAGAAACAAAGCGCTTTTCGTCAATCGATCTACTATAACCCAAATCGAATCAAATTGGGTTCTCGCCGTTTTAGGTAACTTTGTGATAAAATCCATGGTAATGTGCTCCCATTTCCATTTCGGGATTTCTAACGGTTGTAACTTACCATACGGCTTTTGGTGCTCGGCCTTAACTTGCAAACACGTGACGCATTGCTCAACATACTTCACAACATCACGTTTCATGCCCGGCCACCAATAATCTTTCCTTAAATCAAGATACATTTTCGTCGCGCCCGGATGAATGGAATATTTTGACTTATGTGCTTCATCGAGTAGCACTTGTTGGTAATCACCCATCTTAGGCACCCACACTCTTCCTTGAAAGGACAACAAACCACACGAGCCCATAGTAATGAACTCCGATTGTCCCACAATTCGTTCTGCATGGTTGTTGTTAACGTAAGCCTCTATTTGAATCACACCGAGTTTTTCAAGAAAATCGTTAGTAATAATCATACGTAACAATCCCAATCGTAACGCCGGGTGATGACTCTTTCGACTTAACGCATCCGCGACCACATTCACCTTGCCCGGATGATAAAGTATTTCACAATCATAATCTTTCACCACATCCATCCACCTACATTGACGATAATTCAAATCTCGTTGATTAAAGAGGTGTTTCAAACTCTTATGATCCGAATAAATCGTACACTTGACACCATACAAGTAATGGCGCCAAATTTTCAACGCATGCACAACCGCCGCCAACTCAAGATCATGAGTCGGATATCTCGTCTCGTGTTCCTTTAATTGTCGAGAGGCATAAGCGATGACTTTACCGCTTTGCATTAGAACACACCCTAGTCCATTTAACGAAGCATCACAATAAACCGTCATGTCTTCCACTCCTTCCGGCAACACTAACACCGGAGCTTGACATAACTTCTCCTTTAACAATTGAAAGGCAACTTCTTGCTCGTTCTCCCAAACAAACCTCGCGTTCTTCCTCGTCAATTTCGTCAACGAAGAAGCGATCTTAGAAAAGTCTTGGATAAACCGACGATAATAACCGGCCAATCCGAGAAAACTTCGGACCTCTGTAGGCGTAGTCGGTTGTCTCCAACTCTTCACCGTCTCTATCTTCCCCGGATCCACTTGAATGCCGTCTTTGTTCACAATGTGACCAAGGAATAGAACCTCCCTTAGCCAAAATTCACATTTGGAGAACTTAGCATACAACTTCTCTTTTCGTAACGTCTTCAATACTTCACGTAAATGACGTTCATGCTCGTTCATACTTTTCGAGTAGACTAGTATGTCGTCAATGAACACAATTACGGACTTGTCCAACATAGGTTGGCACACTCGGTTCATAAGATCCATGAACGCCGCCGGTGCATTCGTAAGACCAAAAGGCATAACTACGAACTCAAAATGCCCATAACGTGTTCGAAAAGCCGTTTTCTCAATATCTTCCTCACGGGCCCGCATTCGGTGATAGCCGGACCGTAGGTCGATCTTAGAGAAATATGTCGAACCTTGGAGTTGATCAAACAAATCGTCGATCCTTGGCAGTAGATAACGATTCTTGATTGTAACTTTATTCAACTCCCTGTAGTCGATGCACATCCGCATACTACCATCCATCTTTTTCACGAATAAAACCGGAGCGCCCCACGGCGAAGCACTCGGTCGAATAAAACCCTTCTCAAGCAACTCTTGGGTTTGATTTAACAACCCTTGCATTTCCGTTGGTGCTAAACGATAAGGAGTTTTAGCAATGGGAGTAGCTCCCGGAACCAACTCAATACGAAATTCAACTTGTCTTTCCGCCGGAACACCCGGTAACTCGTCTGGAAAAACGTCTTCGAATTCACTAACCACCGGAATTTCACGAATAGGTGGCGGCTCATCACGAGTATCAACAACATGGCAAGAAAAGCCAAGCCACCACTAACAAGAAAACGACGTGCCCTTGCAAAAGAACATATCAGCACAAGTCTTCTTCATCTATCGCCATGGATAATCAACTCTCCCCCACTTGGGGTCTTCACACGTATAAAATTTTTATGGCATGCAATATCGGCTCTATTTCGATCGAGCCAATCCATACCAACAACGATATCAAAATCGCCCAAAGTCATAGGGATGAGATCAATTTTAAAGTTTTCGGCACCAAAAACGACATCACAATTCTTACACACATCAACCACTAGCACCGTCTTGCCTTCCACTATTTCGACTTCTACCGGGCAACTTAACTTATCTAACGGTCTATCAAGTTTAGGCACAAATTTTGGAGACACAAACGACAAATTTGCACCGCTATCAAAAAGAATACTTGTCGGATTAGAATTAACCAAGAAGGTACCTGAGACAACTTCGTTGGATTGCTTGGCTTCGTCGATAGTCATCAAATAGTTTCGACCTCGAGCCGTACCCGCCACCTTCTCTAGCCTTTTAACATTATCGTTGTTCAAATCAGGACACTCCAACTTTCGGTGTCCTTCTTTACCACAGTTATAGCAAGTAAATTTGTTCGGGCCATTGGTACAATCACGGGCCATGTGTCCCCTTTGTTTACAATTAAAACACATGGGCCCGAAACCTCAGGAAGCACCCTTCTTCACACTATTTAAGCTTTCATAGCCTTTCTTGTTCTTTTTATTTGAAAAGATCGAATGACTCGAACCTTCAAACTTTTTTTAGAAAAAGTGAAATCACTCTTCCTCGGAACCTCCGGTTCAAAACCCCGAGCCAACTCGAATAGCTCTTCAAAAGTCTTAGACATCCCCCGACTAATCTTACCCTTTAACTCATCGTTCAAGGTACGGTAGAAATCTTTCATTAGCTTGTGATCGTCACCAACATATTCCGGGAAAAAGCGAGTCTTTGCCAAAAAGGTAGACTTGAGAGTAACCAAGACCATTGAACCTTGTTGCAAATGATGCAACTCGTCCAGGATTCTATCAAGGTCGGAAGAAGTTCGGTATTCTTGAAAAAATTCCTTCTTAAACTCCTCCCATGTCAAGCTCTTACATTGCTCTTCACTATATAAATTGATTTTATCGTCCCACCACAACTTACCTTCTTCACGTAACATGCTAGACCCATACCTCGTCTTCTTCTCGGGAGGACATTCCGCAGTACGGAAAGCTCCCTCGATATCGGAAATCCAACAAGTGCTTTTCAATGGATCCCTCACCCCATTAAACATCGGAGGTTGAGTATCCTTGAAATTTTTGTAGTGGAAATCCCGCCTTCCACCCCCACCATTACCTTCACCCCCTTCGCCTCGAGGATAAATGTTTCTAGCCTCTAAAGCATCCTCTATTGCGGCTTTCATTCGATCATTGATCATTTCGGTCACTTATCCATCGACCGACTCTTGGAAGACCTTTCGGACATCGTCAAGAAAATCCTTCTTTAACTTTTTAAAGATGGCCTCAACCTTGGCCGTGAGTTCAACATCCTCACTCGTACCACTGTTATCATTATCGTGTCCGTTTCTCGTCTTCATTCTATAAAACGGAAAAGATTAAACAAAGGACGAAAAGACATAACATGTAAGTATATACATGTACACCACACTACTCCATCTCGCTCAACAATCGTCGTACATTACTTGTTTGACATGATTTGCACCCGTAACAACGGTAGCTAATCGTTGTTACGTGAGCACGTCACATTAACTCGCTAGTACAATGTCCGTCTTGCTTGATGATTGCTAAACACAATACAAAACAATTAGCACAAGGTTAGTTCACATAAACCAAAGCACTAATAATTCCCGATTAGACCCAAAGTCCTACAAGTCCCGCATAAAGCGCTCACACAATAAAGTCCAAGTCTAGGCACCTATCTCAAGTCACCTAAATCCCTTAGACCATGCTCTGATACCACTTGAAACAACCCAACCCGTATTCCATACGATAAATTTTTTTTTATACAATACACATTTACGCGCCAATTAAATATGTAAACCATTCCACAAGTTCCATTTAAACGTACAACCATTTAAATGTTTACAAAAGGCTCGAAGGCCATTAATTAAGTTTAATACAAGTTTGACCCACTACAATGATAGTTTATAATCCAAACGACACTCGAGCATAGTTTGGGGCTAAACTACCCAAAACGTTAGGCCACTTCAAAAGCTATCCCAAAAGCACCCCCTGTCAACATAAACGGGAGACAACTAATCCAACCGTATGCCCTTACCCTTGTCCAAGCCGGAACCTATAAAAATGGTAAACAATGAGAGGGTAAGCAATGCTTAGTGAATGCAATAGTTATACATACATATGTATAACCCATCTATTTGCAATCACAAATACCAAATACCTCGCACGAACATGTAACTCACATAGCAAGTCAATCATACCCGAAATACCAACAAGTCATACATTGACACCAAATCTCATTAGCATATACT
Organism: Rutidosis leptorrhynchoides; assembly: GCF_046630445.1. Lineage (NCBI taxonomy): Eukaryota > Viridiplantae > Streptophyta > Magnoliopsida > Asterales > Asteraceae > Rutidosis > Rutidosis leptorrhynchoides. The sequence continues at coordinate 201,607,496 of NC_092333.1, forward strand.
TAACACCATATATATATATATATATATATATATATATATATATATATATATAATGCTAAACGATCACAATACAATATGGTTAACCATGACGCTATGGTGCTACCGGCACGTGGTTCACACCATACGCATTTGAGTCTCACTCTTTTATAGTGCTACCGGCACATGGTTCACACTTTGACGCTACCGGCACGTGGTTCACGCCTCACTATATAGTGCTACCGGCACGTGGTTCACACTCGATGCTACCGGCACGTGGTTCACATCCTATATCCGTCACATATATGTTATGGCACTACCGGAACATGGTTCATACCATAACATTCACAAATAAACACGCCATATACATGAACGTATAATTATTCCACTCACCTTATCACAAGGATGATGATTTAGCACTTTCGAGCTTCAACGCAATGTACCTAAATCATTAAGCGCACATTCAATTTCACAACTAGTGGGATTAACCACAATACTCCCACTTGAGCATTTAATGGCCCAATTTGCATTAAATGACTCAACTACTCACAACCGCCCATAAATGGCCAAGACTCGACTTTAATCACTAAGACTAGTGAATTAAAGTCTATTAACTTCAATTAACACAAAACTTAGGGCAATCCATACCCATTTCATCTAATTAGGTCAACTAGTACATTTTGACCCATTTTATATTTCTTAGATTCACAATCAAGTCAAACTTATCCATTTACACTTCTTTCATAAATCTTAAAGTGCATTAGTGACTAACAACACCATTTGGAACTTACAACTCCAAATCACAAGGCCAAAACCCTAGATTGTGGCTATAAGGGTTTCATTACAACAACATAACCCAAACTCACCCATTTTACCCTCAAATGGGTCATACAAATCTCTAGTAACCCAAACCCTAGCCTTTAACCAATTAAAACTTAAAACATAAAGTTAGAACTTACCAAGACTATCTTCTCGTTGCTAGTAACAAGGAGAACAACTTTAAATCTCGCTCCTAGGTTTGATTCACAAATCTCCAACTCCAAATCTCAAGATTAAACTAATTGGGTTTTGTGTTTTGGGAGAGAAATTGGAAAGAAAATGGAAAAGGAAATGAAATAAATGAATATGTGGTGGAGAGTTAATGCTCCCATCAGATCCACGTGTCAATTTACCATTTTGCCCCTTAAAATCCCTTAATTTGAGCCAAGTCCGACACCAGTTCAGCATAACTGTCGCGTCGCGGACTTAATCGTCGCGGCGCGACACATAAAGGGAAAATAGGCCCTCCTTAACCCACTTCCTGTTCCTGGTTCGCTTGATATGCCACGGCGCGGACCCATTTTCCGCGGCGCGGCGTTTGCCTGAGCCTGGTCACTTCGACCATTTAACACAAAACGATGGTTCAAACAACTAGCACACCTCATTCACACTTCCTACGCATGCCTAGCTTCAACCTTAAGTCTCGCACGACTCAACTCCATCTCGAGACATTATAAATACTCATACGCACGCATTCACGTATATAAATATAATTATACATTTACTCAAAAACTAACACTTTGGCTCATTTAATCACATAAACGAACATGTATAATCGTGCTAATAATTTAGTTTGTACCTTTAAATATGTACGGGAAAAATGGGATGTTACAATTCAGGATGATTCTTGACACAATGAGGGAAGCCTTCCCTCAAGCTTTCATACCAAAGTCATTGTATAAAGTAAGGAAGATAATAAGAGAGTTGGGTCTTAGTTATGAGGAAATTGATGCTTGTCCAAATGTTGTAAGTTGTACTGGAAAGATAACAAGGAATAATTAAAATGTGACGTATGTCAGACCTCAAGATATAAAAAAAGTAACAATGATTCTGAATATGAGTCAACCAAAAAAGCTGATAATGATGGTGATTATAAAGGTAAAAAGGTTGGAGAAAAAGTGTTGCGCTATTTTCCACTCATATCAATCTTGCAAAGATTGTTTATGTACCCTAAAACGGCCGAGTCCATGAGATGGCATGAAGGGAGTCATACGAAAGATGGTCTATTGAGACATCCCGCAGATTCACCAGCCTGGAAAACATCCGATTATCAGAATCACAAATTTTATAAAGAACCTCGTAATGTGAGGCATGGTTTGGCGAGTGATGGGTTTAACCCTTTTTGAAACATGAGTATTTCACATAGTACATGGCATGTTGTTTTGATACCGTATAATCTACCTCCATGGTTGTGAATGAAAAAACATTTTTTTATTCCTAACTTTTCTTATACCCGATCCATCTGCTCTAGGTAATAATATAGACATCTATATGCAACGTGTAGTTGATGAGTTGAAGGAGTTGTGGGATACTGGAGTTAATACTTATGACACATCAATAAAGAGTAACTTCCCACTATGTGTTGTTTTGATATGGACGGTAAGTGACTTTCCTGCTTATGCGAATTTTTCGAGTTGGAGAACTAAAGGTAAATTTTCTTGTCCTTCTTGCCATAAGGAAACCAGATCAATACGGTTACCAAACTCCCACAAAGAAAGCTTCATGGTGTGATGACCCGGGAATTTCCGACCAAATTTAAACTTAACCTTAGTAAGTTTTCAACATGATAAGCAGAAGTTGTAATGTTAAAGTCTCATAAACTTTGAACTGTGTTCATGCATCCATTTGACCTTTGACGATTCCCGACGATTCACGAACATTTACTGTAATTAATTATGAATGTGTATATATATATAAATATAAATAATAGTATACATAATAAATAAAAATATAAAATACAATTTAATCATTTGAATTAAAATGAATATTTAAAGTAATACATAAAATAATTAAGTTGCGATTAAAATGAACATATACATATATATTGTAATATATAATAAATATTCAAGATATGTTATCATAGAATATATTATCAATATGACATAACTATATAATAGTAATATATTTAATTTAATTACAAGTTTAATTATAATTGTCATATTAGTAGTACAATCATTATTAACAATATTAATAATATTAGTATTATTAAGGTTATTAAGGTTATTATATGAGAATTGTTACATTTGATTTGTTATTATCAATATTATTGTTATAATCACTAATATCATTATAACTAGTAGTTAAATTATAATCTTTAGATAGTATGATTAATATTAGTAATATTATTAGATATTAATAATACCATTATCGTTAAAAATTATTATTATTATGATTATAAATTATTATTATTATCATTACCATTGTTAATAGAAAATAATACCATATATATTATTATGATCAATTATAATAAAATTATCATTATTTTTTTTCTACTAGTAACAGAATTATTTATTTTTATTATAAATGTAATTATTATTATTCTTAATAATTAATAATTATTAGTTATTAACATTAAATATATAAATTATATAAAATAGGGAAAACGTGCAAGTGGTTAGAGATATCTATCCAGCTGTATCTGATTTCATTTTATTGTTTCCCAAATTCGTTATCAACATCCAAATCAAGCACAGTTGCAAACAAAATCAGTTTGCAATCACTATCAAACTTTTTATTTTTTTTCTTTTATATTTCGTACTAGAAGATGCAAAGATGACGAGCCTTTTATTCCTTTAATTTCGATTAGTTCAGTAATCATAAATCCTACAACCCTTCCACACTCATATTACCTTAGAATTACAGAAACAATGCCTAATTCGATTGAAATTAAATAAAAAATGCCATAAAACCAAATGAACACCTCTGTACTTCTACTTTTTCATCAAATCACGATTTAGAACGAAACTCAAAAATCTAATAATGCAGTTTTATTAGCAATCTTGCATTCATACTATCTGGAAAGTTTTAGATTCCAATTCTTCGAATTGAAACCGAATTTTCGAGTCAAACTTGAATTTTAAAAAGTCAACAAATTCGTTCATGAAGAAATTCGTAAGTGTTTCGATGTATTAGCTTCAATTGATGACTCCAATAGATTATAGGAGTGATTTGAAACGTATTTTGTGTTGTAACATTTGTCTAAATCGTATTCAAAATCAAAATCATTTTTTTTTAAACCGTAACCCATCAGGAGGTCTTTTTATTTTTTTAATTTTTTTTTTTTTGTTGTTGTTGTAGTTGATTGAATGATAAAATCCAAACCCAGGTCGTTCCTTTCTTTTACCATCAAACATGTAATTCGTGTTGAGGTGTTGATTTGATTCTCCAGTCGAGTTGGAATGGAGAGGATGATGTTATATGATAATAGGTTAAATAAATATCGGGTCTGAGATATTTCAGAAAAACAGAAACCAGTAGAGTGGTTGGAGGTGTGTTGAGGTTAACTAGAGGTCTCGGGTTCGATCCTTGTCTGGGGAATTTCTTTTTAGAAAAACATTCACAAGGGTATACACTTTTAATTTAATCTTCATTATTATTATTATTATTATTATTATTATTATTATTATTATTATTATTATTATTATTATTATTATTATTATTATTATTATTATTATTATTATTATTATTATTATTATTATTATTATTATTATTATTATTATTATTATTATTAGTGTTATTGATATTAGTGTTATTATTGTTATTATTATTAGTATTACAAATATAAGTATTAGTTGCTACTTATTATTATTATAAAAAAATTAAATATTCAATTATGATTGTTATTATTATTAATATCATTACTATTAATAGCATTATTATTAACTAATATTAGTGTTGATATTATCATTAGTATTAAGATTGTTATTTTTATATATCGTACAATTATGATTAGGACTATTAATAAGTATTATACGTTTATGAACTAAACTTGGAAAATATGGAAACTTTTGTGATATGAAATAAGATAACTATTTAGATAAATATAAGATTGACATTGACTTGGATTTAACTATGATCGTGCGCATAGTAAACAAAATGGCTATACATATGTAAATATAGATATAACCCCCTTAAGTTCTTAAAATGATAATAAGTATTATAATTAATAAAATTATTATCTTAAGATCACTAAAACTATTATTGTCATTATTATCAATATTATTAGGTGCTTACAAAAATCATTATCATAACTACCATGTACAGTAAAATTAATTTTTACAAGTATTATTATTATTATTACTATCATGGGTATTACCAATATTGGAATTATTGGTAACATTGAAAATTATTATAATTATAATCAAATATAACTTTTATTCACTATTATTAATATTATATATTATCATGTATATAAAAATATACTTAAAAGTAACATTACCTATAAGTATGAAATATTTATATTAACAATCTTTATATAAATATTCATATATAAAAAATTACGTATTTTAATATATATATATATATATATATATATATATATATATATATATATATATATATATATATATATATATATATATATATATATATATATATATAACTATATAAATAATAACCGTTTTTAAATATATATATATACAAATCATATAACTAGTATATAAAAGTTATAATATATGAAATGGTTTGATTACAATTATAGGTATTAATATTATGCAAATGATATAGGTTCGTGAATCCAAGGCCAACCCTGCATTGTTCAATTGTTTAATGTCATCATATGTATTTTTACTACAAAATACATTAGGTTTATTAACTATTTTACAATACTTATTTGCCCTTTTTACTCTTTACGTTTTTGGACTGAGAATACATGCAAATGCTTTATTAACTATTTTACAATACTTATATGCGTGAGTTTCATTTGCCTTTTTACCCTTTATATTTTTGGGCTGAGAATACATGCGCAACTTTTATAACTGTTTTACGAAATAGACACAAGTAATTGAAACTACATTATATTGTTGAATGATCGAAATCGAATATGCCCTTTTTTATTAAGTCTGGTAATCTAAGAATTAGGGAACAGACACCCTAATTGACGCGAATCCTAAAGATAGACCTATCGGGCCCAACAAGCCCCATCCAAAGTACCGGATGCTTTAGTACTTCGAAATTTATATCATGTCCGAAGGAGGATCCTGGAATGATGGGGATATTCTTATATGCATATTGTGAATGTTAGTTACCAGGTGTTCAATCCATATGAATGATATTTTTGTCTCTATGCATGGGACGTATGTTTATGAGAAATGGAAATATGAAATCTTGTGGTCTATTAAAACTATGAAATGATTATTTATGCTAAACTAATGAACTCACCAATATTTTGGTTGACACTTGAAAGCATGTTTATTCTCAGGTATGAAAGAAATCTTCCGCTGTGCAATTGCTCATTTTAAAGATATTACTTGGAGTCATTCATGACATATTTCAAAAGACGTTGCATTCGAGTTGTTGAGTTCATCAAGATTATTATTAAGTCAATTATAGTTAGATATTATAAAATGGTATGCATGCCGTCCACTTTCGATGTAATGAAATGTTGTCTTTTCAAAAACGAATGCAATGTTTGTAAAATGCATCATATAGAGGTCAAGTACCTCGCGATGTAATTAACTGTTGTGATTCGTTTATAATCCATATGGACTTCGTCCGGATGGATTAGGAAGGGTCTTCACAGTTGGTATCAGAGCAGAGGTCTTAGAGAACCAGGTCTGCATTAGTGTGTCTAACTGATAAGTCGTTAGGAGGCATTAGTGAGTCTGGACTTTGACCGTGTCTGCATGTCAAAAGTTTTGCTTATCATTTCTAGTCGGAAATCATCTGCTTATCATCCTTAGGAAATTACCTGTTTATCATTCTTAGTCTAGACGCATCTTACTGCAATGATTGAATGAATAGTGTATAGATAAAAATTCATATCTTAGCGTATCTGTTACTGTAGAATTTATCTGACACGTTTCCTTAATTCCCTCCGTAAATTACGGGATCTTCTGTACTATATTAGATATTCTATATATAGTTAGAATATCATTCGATATTCAAAAAATCATTTCATATCAAAACCCTTTAACGGATCGTGAGGGATGGATCCTACACCTAGTTTGGATTCCATTAGTTCCGGAAGCGATTTCGAGATGTATATTGAAGCAGACTCCGAAGTCAATGAACCAGAAGTGCCTCAACCATTTAGTTATTTTTCTTTCTGGAGGAGATGGGGGTGGGTCCGAGACTTACTCACTCGATGGAGAAATGATGAAGGCGAGCCCTACCGCGAACCAAACTTACCTCCTAACATCGGAGAAAATGATGTACTTACCGGCGAAACTATGCGCAACACTGTATTCACCCTTCTTGCTAAAGTTTTCCACCTCGAAGGTCGCATTACAGCAATCTCAGAAAATATTCAACCTCTACTTCCGAATACCAATCAAAGGGGAATATTAGAAGAAGTTAGGGAACTTCGAATTGATAATCAAGATCTATCGAATCAAATGAGTGGATGGATAGAAATGATAGAGGGTAGGATAGAAAACCTGACAAATATGGTGCGTGATCTATAAGCTTTACTTACTACACCAACATCATCACCAACCTCAGCACCAACAACACTTGTAGCACCGACAACAACAGTACCACCATCAGCAGCACCAGCAGCATAACCAGTACCAACGACAACAACATCCTCATACGTCTCAACCTCGTAATCTATATGTCAAGCATAATCATCGTTCTACGAATCGTGCTACATAAACTATCTTCGTCCTTCATGGCAATTATGTAATCTCTAATATTTTAGAGATTATGTAGTATAGTTCTAGCCGTAAATCTGATGAGTTTAATATCCCATTGGCTCATTAAATCCATGATTACGTCTGAAGAAAATATATATGTATATATGTTTTCATAGAGATTGTAATTAAAATTTTTATTGTACAAACTGTTAATGGTGAAAATATTTTAACGGGTAGGTAACACCCGAGGAATATTTAGATTCTACATTAATAAGTTACACTGTACATTCTTCGAAGCTGATTCAACGATCATTTACTATTCTACTTACATCCACCGACATAAGAATCCATTCACCACAGAATAACCAATTTCATTCAATTTCATATTTGGATTTTTATCTATAATAATCCAACAAGTGGCATAATGAAGAAAACATTCGACATAATAAAATTTGTTAGAAACAAACAAATTAACCATGAGTAAATTTTGTTAAGAAACCATGCTAACAAAATCCTAGCTAACTATTCCTAGCTAACTGTTAATTCCATATTACATTTTATTTATCGCAATTTATATTATCGCAATTTACATTCTCGCAATTTTATTTGTCATCATTAAATTTCTGTTATTTACTTTACGCACTTTATTCATCGTTATTTAATTTTCTGTTATTTATTTTACGCACTTTAAATATCGGGACACGTATACAAGGTTTTGACATTTCATATCGACGCATCTATATATATTATTTGGAATCACCATAGACACTCTATATGCAGTAATGATTGAGTTCTCTATACAGGGTTGAGGTTGATTCTACAATAATATATATAGTTTGAGTTGTGATCGAGTCTGAGACGTATACGGGTCACGATACGTTTTAATTAATTCGAATATTATATAGTAACTTATATATGAATTATTATTTGTACACTGCTAACTGTGGGCTATCAACATTGGACAATTAAAATGAATTAAAATATTAATTATAACATATGAAACTAAATAATTCTTCAAGTTTGCCACTTGATTTCATCTTAAACCTCATTTGTATCGTGACGATTACAATCTGCGTGCAAACCTTTCATGGTTCTTGAAAACACCTCAATCGATAGGATGAATCAACCGCACTTTATCTACGGAAGGAAAGATTTATGCATATAGTTATACACCTGAGAAACTCTCGGTAACTGAGTAAAAGTTTAACACGTAACCGCGTTAGATCCTTTAGCATTAATTAGCAAAAATAATTTCTGCGATCCCTTTTCAAAGTAGCCAATTTTGTCACAGCTCCAGCAAGTCAACTCCGAATTTTCATTCGAAGTAGTCTTACTATAATCCTGATATATATACGATTACCCTTTTGATACCGGTGAATTCTTTTATATTCCACCATATTACCAGTAGATGTACAAACAACCTCGTTGCTTCTTGGCTTAAATCTCTCTGACAAATCATTATATTTATTCATTGAAACCCTATCATATACTCATCCGCATCTTGTAACGAGAAATGCCATACCAATTACCGGGAATCAGCAATCAGTACTTTGAAAACTCATAGCATATCTACATCAACAGTTATATATATGACATTTATCTCTTAAAATTATGATCTCTCATTCTGAAATTTTGAAAAGCACTCAGTCACAAATCAATACTCTGAATGTTAAAAAAAAAAAAAAAAAAAAAAAAAAAAAAACTTAATGAAGCAGTAGAAACCATAGACAACCGTAAACGACCTTAATCATCGGAAGTTTGATGATAAAGAATAGTATGTTGGAAAAGTTCAGAAAAAAAAATTGAAACTGGAAAATGGATTGAGCTAACCACGAAGGAGACCAAGGACAAATACAAGGACCAAACCCTATATTCAAAGAATTCAGGTAATTCTAGATTCGTTGAAATCTTTAGAGAATATCTTGCTCCGAAGTGATGTTAAAATCTTGCAAAAAAAAAATCTTTCTCCATCAACCAGCGAACTTAGAAATTCCAAAATATCATCATAAATATCTTCGATATTTCTGAGGATATTTTCATAAATATTCTCGTCCGAAATTATATACCTCTTCGTGCTTCCTGTGTATCATTATATTGGAAACATTCAATAGAAAATTTAGTACCGAAGAGCAGATTATGCAAAACTGTGAAGAACGCCGTGGACAAATCGCAAAGGATAAGTTTAACTTCAAAGAATCCAAATGATTCTGTTTCTGATGAAATCTTTAGCGAATACCTTGCTTCCGAATCTAAACCTTTACGGATAAATCTTCTTCATCATCCAGCGATATTAGAAATTCTAAGATATCTTCGTATCTTTCATTATAAATATCCTTCATATTTCTGAAGATATTTTCATAGCTATTCTTACCTGAAATCATTAATCTCTTCGTGCTATCAGTGTTACATCATATAGAAACTGTTAGTTTCTATATTCTGTAAACTTTTGAGCTTAAAATACGAATGTTATTGAAGTAATGTTGGGAACTGATGCATGAGTTAGTATAATATAATGACACTTGATTAACGTGATTATATTACAGTAAGTCATGCTGAGTTTCTAATGGGACGTGATGATTCACAGATCATAACGTCATCATGTGCCATGTTACATAACTCTGTCATTCTGCTTAACTTCTGAACATATCAAGAAAGTATATTCTTGATAGTTCCGTTCTCAGTGAATCTGGTAATTTGACAAATCAAATTGTGCTATTACATTCTTTCTTGATTATAACATTAAATTCATTCAAAACTCCATACTTACAAATTCTAGACTATTACTCGTTTTACTAGAGATCGAGAGGAGATTAAAAAGACAAAGAGCTCCGAAACATAAAGGAAGATATAAAACTCGACCACAACAATGAAATTACAATAACTAAAAATTAAAACATCACGACAATTAAAAATTAAGAGATTACAATCAACTACTCGTCGTCGTCAACTGTCATCTGCAAAGTAGCGTTCACCAGTCATTTCACCATCCGTGAGGTATTTTGGATACATCGGTATTTCTCTTGATGCCTCAACTGTTGCTTCAGCTGATTCATCGATGTAACGATAACCCAACGTCTCTTCATCTTCAAGAACCGCATACAAAGAAATGCGTTTACCGCGATCTTCAATAGTATCTTTTATAAAGTACCATTGATCATCAGTACACAGAAAACTTTCCCTACAATCTACATCATAATCATCTTCATAAAAGAACACAGACGTGAATTCACACGGAACTTTTTCCTTCAGAAAGGATAGCAAGTCTTGTAAACCAACATCACGAATGTCGATATCTTCAAACGAAATACTGTCGCCCCACTTATATTCCTTCATTTGATTACGAAAATCACCTCCGTAATGAACATTGAATGAAACAATCATTGGGGGAAGTGTTAACATTTTTCAGTTTGGGAGTGTTTGATTTTGATTTTGAGAAAGGTGAAAATATAAAAGAAGTATATGTTTGAGTGTATAAAATGAAGTATATGGTTGGTATTTTTTATAGTGTAAAAGTGACCGTTGGGATAGCCGTTGGAATTTTTTTTATTTTACTAACGGCTAAAAATTTGGGCAAGTTTTTGGGCGAAGGTGGACGATGCCCGTTGGGACTCTCTCATGTTAGTTTCATTCGTACTCTTTGAATAATCGAATTATTTTTATCTGTATTATTCAATAATGAAAAACTCTATTTATCATCTCATATTCGTTAGGAAAACATATTTACTGTTAACCATGACGGCCTCACTCAAATTTCGGGACGAAATTTCTTTAACGGGTAGGTACTGTGATGACCCGAGAATTTCCAACCAAATTTAAACTTAATCTTAGTAAGTTTTCGACATGATAAGCAGAAGTTGTAATGTTAAAGTCTCATAAACTTTGAACTGTGTTCATGCATCCATTTGACCTTTGACGATTCCCGACGATTCACGAACATTTGCTGTAATTAATTATGAATGTGTGTATATATATAAATATAAATAATAGTATACATAATAAATTAAAATATAAAATACAATTTAATCATTTGAATTAAAATGAATATTTAAAGTAATACATAAAATAATTAAGTTGCGATTAAAATGAACATATACATATATATTGTAATATATAATAAATATTCAAGATATGTTATCATAGAATATATTATCAATATGACATAACTATATAATAGTAATATATTTAATTTAATTACAAGTTTAATTATAATTGTCATATTAGTAGTATAATCATTATTAATAATATTAATAATATTAGTATTATTAAGGTTATTAAGGTTATTATATGAGAATTGTTACATTTGATTTGTTATTATCAATATTATTGTTATAATCACTAATATCATTATAACTAGTAGTTAAATTATAATCTTTAGATAGTATGATTAATATTAGTAATATTATTAGATATTAATAATACCATTATCATTAAAAATTATTATTATTATGATTATAAATTATTATTATTATCATTACCAGTGTTAATAGAAAATAATACCATATATATTATTATGATCAATTATAATAAAATTATCATTATTAATTTTTTTTCTACCAGTAACATAATTATTTATTTTTATTATAAATGTAATTATTATTATTCTTAATAATTAATAATTATTAGTTATTAACATTAAATATATAGATTATATAAAATAGGGAAAACGTGCAAGTTGTTAGAGATATCTATCCAGCTGTATCTGATTTCATTTTATTGTTTCCCAAATGCGTTATCAACATCCAAATCAAGCACAGTTGCAAACAAAATCAGTTTGCAATCACTATCAAACTTTTTATTTATTTTTTCTTTTATATTTCGTACTAGAAGATGCAAAGCTGACGAGCCTTTTATTCCTTTAATTTCGATTAGTTCAGTAATCATAAATCCTACAACCCTTCCACACTCATATTACCTTATAATTACAGAAACAATGCCTAATTCGATTGAAATTAAACAAAAAATGCCATAAAACCAAATGAACACCTCTGTACTTCTACTTTTTCATCAAGTCACGATTTAGAACGAAACTCAAAAATCTAATAATGCAGTTTTATTAGCAATCTTGCATTCATACTATCTGGAAAGTTTTAGATTCCAATTCTTCGAATTGAAACCGAATTTTCGAGTCAAACTTGAATTTTAAAAAGTCAACAAATTCGTTCATGAAGAAATTCGTAAGTGTTTCGATGTATTAGCTTCAATTGACAACTCCAATAGATTATAGGAGTGATTTGAAACGTATTTTGTGTTGTAACATTTGTCTAAATCGTATTCGAAATCAAAACCATTTTTTTTTAAAACCGTAACCCATCAGGAGGTCTTTTTATTTTTTATTTTTTGTTGTTGTTGTAGTTGATTGAATGATAAAATCCAAACCCAGGTCGTTCCTTTCTTTTACCATCAAACATGTAATTCGTGTTGAGGTGTTGATTTGATTCTCCTGTCGAGTTGGAATGGAGAGGATGATGTTATATGATAATAGGTTAAATAAATATCGGGTCTGAGATATTTCAGAAAAACAGAAACCAGCTGAGTGGTTGGAGGTGTGTTGAGGTTAACGAGAGGTCTCGGGTTCGATCCTTGTCTGGGGCATTTCTTTTTAGAAAAACATTCACAAGGGTATACACTTTTAATTTAATCTTCATTATTATTATTATTATTATTATTATTATTATTATTATTATTATTATTATTATTATTATTATTAGTGTTATTGATATTAGTGTTATTAGTGTTATTATTATAATTATTATTAGTATTACAAATATAAGTATTAGTTGCTACTTATTATTATTATATAAAAATTAAATATTCAATTATGATTGTTATTATTATTAATATCATTACTATTAATAGCATTATTATTAACTAATATTAGTGTTGATATTATCATTAGTATTAAGATTGTTATTTTTATATATCGTACAATTATGATTAGGACTATTAATAAGTATTATACGTTTATGAACTAAACTTGGAAAATATGGAAACTTTTGTGATCTGAAATAAGATAACTATTTAGATAAATATAAGATTGACATTGACTTGGATTTAACTATGATCGTGCGCATTGTAAACAAAATAGCTATACATATGTAAATATAGATATAACCCCCTTAAGTTCTTAAAATGATAATAAGTATTATAATTAATAAAATTATTATCTTAAGATCACTAAAACTATTATTGTCATTATTATCAATATTATTAGGTAGTTACAAAAATCATTATCATAACCACCATGTACAGTAAAATTAATTTTTACAAGTATTATTATTATTATTACTATCATGGGTATTACCAATATTGGAATTATTGGTAACATTGAAAATTATTATAATTATAATCAAATATAACTTTTATTCACTATTATTAATATTATATATTATCATATATAAAAATATACTTAAAAGTAACATTACCTATAAGTATGAAATATTTATATTAACAATCTTTATATAAATATTCATATATAACAAATTACGTATTTTAATATATATATATATATATATATATATATATATATATATATATATATAAAACTATATAAATAATAACCGTTTTTAAATATATATATATACAAATCATATAACTAGTATATAAAAGTTATAATATATGAAATGGTTCGATTACAATTATAGGTATTAATGATTATGCAAATGATATAGGTTCGTGAATCCAAGGCCAACCCTGCATTGTTCAATTGTTTAATGTCGTCATATGTATTTTTACTACAAAATACATTAGGTGGGTTTCATTTGCCCTTTTTACTCTTTACGTTTTTGGGCTGAGAATACATGCAAATGCTTTATTAACTATTTTACAATACTTATATGTGTGAGTTTCATTTGCCTTTTTACCCTTTATATTTTTGGGCTGAGAATACATGCGCAACTTTTATAACTGTTTTAGGAAATAGACACAAGTAATTGAAACTACATTATATGGTTGAATGATCGAAATCGAATATGCCCTTTTTTATTAAGTCTGGTAATCTAAGAATTAGGGAACAGACACCCTAATTGACGCGAATCCTAAAGATAGATCTATCGGGCCCAAAAAGCCCCATCCAAAGTACCGGATGCTTTAGTACTTCGAAATTTATATCATGTCCGAAGGAGGATCCCGGAATGATGGGGATATTCTTATATGCATATTGTGAATGTCGGTTACCAGGTGTTCAATCCATATGAATGATATTTTTGTCTCTATGCATGGGACGTATGTTTATGAGAAATGGAAATATGAAATCTTGTGGTCTATTAAAAATATGAAATGATTATTTATGCTAAACTAATGAACTCACCAACCTTTTGGTTGACACTTGAAAGCATGTTTATTCTCAGGTATGAAAGAAATCTTCCGATGTGCAATTGCTCATTTTAAAGATATTACTTGGAGTCATTCATGAAATATTTTAAAAGACGTTGCATTCGAGTCGTTGAGTTCATCAAGATTATTATTAAGTCAATTATAGTTAGATATTATAAAATGGTATGCATGCCGTCCACTTTCGATGTAATGAAATGTTGTCTTTTCAAAAACGAATGCAATGTTTGTAAAATGTATCATATAGAGGTCAAGTACCTCGCGATGTAATCAACTGTTGTGATTCATTTATAATCGATATGGACTTCGTCCGGATGGATTAGGACGGGTCTTCACACATGGCACATCGTCGCTGGTTGGAAATGTTGCATGCTTTCCGTTGCTTAACAGATTCTTTTGATGGCATGGAATAACATAAAGGGCCACCACATTGCTTAACAGGGGAAAAAGTGCTTGCGGAGCTGAAAAGTTTTAAAATAAAATTTGGAAAACTAGTGAAGGATAACCCATCCTTACCACATAACTGGAAGAAGAGAAGTATTTTTTTTTTAGTTACCATACTGGAAAAATAACTTATTACGTCATAATATAGACGTAATGCATACTGAAAAGAATGTATGTGGCAGTGTCATTGAAACGATAATGAATATAGATGGAAAGACCAAGGATCATTTAAACGGACGTCATGATTTAGAAGAAATGGGTATTAGACATGAACTTCATCCATAACCTTTACCAAATGGAAACGTGCATTTCTCTCTTCCATGTTTCTTAATTATACAACTCATGATTTTGAGTTAGGAGCCATTGTGTTTGCATTGAAAATATGGAGACATTATTTATATGGAACCAACTGTACCATATATACAGATCACAAGAGTCTTCAGCATATTTTTTATCAGAACCAACTAAACATGAGACAAAGACGTTGGGTAGAGCTTATAAACGATTATGATTGTGATATTCGACATCATCCAGGGAAAGCGAACATTATAGCTGATGCATTAAGTCGCAAAGAAAGGGTTAAGCCTCCGAGAGTTAGGTCATTGAATATGACTATTCAAACAAACCTTATGTCTCGTATTCAAAATGCACAAATGGAAGATATGAAGGAAGAGAACGTGAAAAAGGAAGGAATTAGTGAGAAAGATAAGAAGTTTCAGATTAAGAGTGACGAAACTCGATATTTTGCAGACAGAATTTGGATTCCAAAGTTTGGTGGATTGAGAGAGCTTGTGATGGATGAAGCACACAAGATGAGATATTCAATTCATCTAGGGTCTAGGAAAATGTATCATGACCTAAAGGAATTTTATTGGTGGCCGAACATGAAGGCTGAGATTGCAACTTATGTAGGGAAGTGCTTAACATGTTCGAAGGTCAAAGCTAAAAATCAGAAACCATCAGGGTTATTACAGCAACCTGAGATTCTCGAATGGAAGTGGGAGAAGATTACCATGGATTTCATCACAAAACTACCAAAGGCTGCGAATGGTTATGACACCATTTGGGTAGTATTTGATCGTCTTGCGAAATCTGCACATTTCTTACCAATGAAAGCAACTGACAAAATGGAAAGGTTGGCAAGCTTGTTTATCAAGGAGATTATCTCTAGACATGGAGTCCCAGTTTCTGTTATCTCTGACCGAGATAGCAGATTTACGTCAACATTTTGGCAATCTTTGCAACAAGTTTTTGGTACTGAATTAAACATGAGTACAGCTTATCATCCCCAAACCAATGGGAAAAGTGAGAGAACTATTTAGACTTTTGAGGACATGCTCCGACCATATGTAATTGATTTTGGAAGTGGATAGGATAAGTATTTACCTTTAGCCGGATTTTTATATAACAACAGTTATCATTCGAGTATTAAAGTTGCACAATTTGAAGCTTTGTACAGAAGGAAATGTAGATCACCATTGTGTTGGAGTGAGATTGGTGATTCACAATTGACAGGACCAGAGATTGTCCATGAGATGACCGAGAAGATCTTTCGGATTCAAGAAAGATTAAAGACGACAAGAAGTAGGCAGAAGAGTTATGACGATGTTCGAAGGAAACCTTTGGAATTTCAAGTAGGCGATAGAGTCATGCTCAAATTATCTCCATGGAAAGGAGTAATAAGGATTGGGAAGCGAGGAAAGCTGAGCCCGAGATATGTAGGAACTTTTGAAGTTATTGAAAGGATTGGTCCAGTTGCATATAGATTGAAATTACCACAAGAACTTAGTGGTATTTATAATGCTTTTCATGTTTTGAACTTGAAGAAGTGTTTATCGGATGAGAATTTAATGATTCCTTTGGAAGAACTAAGTATCGACGACAAGTTCATTTTGTCAAGGAACCAGTAGAGGTGATGGATCTTGAAGTGAAGAGGTTGAAGCATAGTAGGATATCGATTGTTAAAGTTCGTTAGAATGCTCGTAGAGGTCCAGAGTTCACGTGGGAACGTGAGGACCATATAAGGCAGAAATATCCTTATTTGTTCGATAATTGAAGTACCTCCTAAATTTCGAGGATGAAATTTTCTTAACGGGTAGGTAATGTCACAACTCTAGCTTTTCCAAATTAAGTTATCTAGTTTGACTTCTTTAAGTTACAAATTCTGACTTGAGGAGTAAATTTGATTATCTATGTCTTGGTTTGTTTTTATGGTTTGTATAACTTTAAGGTTGCAATTAGGTTTTACTTGTCTGAGTGTTACCTCACACATCTTGCATAATGTCCTTAAACCCTAGCTTATCACCATAAATCTTAGACTTGTAATCTATACCTTTATATATATAATAACTAAATAAGAAAACTCATTAACTAAGTACTTGGATTAAAAACTTATAACTAATTCACTTGGACATTAGATCATAAGTTAAGACATTTCTACTCTCACACCTAGACTTGATCAACTTATACTTAGCCATTACTTCCATTTAAACAAACTTAGTCTATCTTGAATAAAACCGCATGTAAGCTTATTTTCTAAGCCTTAACCACACCTTAGATACTTGCACCTACACATGTAAACTTGATGGCAAAAACTAACCAAAACATCTTCTACCACCACCACCAAAACCGCCACCACTTGCCACCTTCACCACCCTCCCCTCCCAAGCAAAATATCTTGATCTTCCATGCAAAATATCTAGATATTTACCTCCCATGTAAGAAAATATCTAAGTTGTATACCATGCATGAACACCTTTGCATGGCCATAAATAGAGATTAGTGCGTCATTCTTCCTTTCATCCTCCATGTGCCACCTAGCCACAACCTTTCCTATATAAACCATCTCTAGTTCATCTCTAGTCACTTCTTTCACGCACATTCACTTCAATTTTCAGATCTAAAATACCCTCTTCATCATCTTCTCAAGCCTAGTGGAACCTTTCTCTTCAATGTATAACCATTTACTTCAATTCTATTATCTTTTCTAGTCATCTTCAAGGGTAATCAAGGTGTAAAATCTTGATCTAGAGTGCTTAATAACTCAATGATGATTACATGGCTAGCCTTGATCTTGATATTAGATGAGTAATATTAAGTTTCCTAAATGTCCAATGGCTTAAAATGAACTTAAAACAACAATTGTATTGACTAATTCACATAGGTACAACATAGGTTGAATCTGTCCAAAACAAGTACTAAAAGATCACGAATTAAAAACTCACTTAGACTTTAGATATGAGCTTTATAATTTTACCATATGTGCATATATATGTTCTAAGATTTCTGTAAAAGTTTCATGAATTATATCTCAAAGAAAAAGGTATTTTTTATTTTTATTTTCTCACTACATGTCTGTTTTCAAGCAAATCTGACCACATCCTAAAGAATGAAGTATATACCAAAAACTAAAATGATTCTGAAAATACATTCTTGTATTATTAAAAGAGGAGTAAATCAAGATTTGAAACACTAAAATCCATATATTATTTTGGGAGAAAAAGCCATTTAGATTTGACATAAGAAATTGTTGTAATCAGATTTTGGTCCAAAACCTCACTTCTAAAAACTAGGTTAATAAAGACATGGAGGTGATTCCTTTTAAAAAAGAGTACTTTTATATGTTCTAAACTATATGTAAAAATCCTAAGTCAAACAAATGTATTTTTCTATTTTTAAACATGCATGGAAGCTTATAGTGTAAATCTGGACTGTTTTGCACACTTGTAAGAGGATGAACTTTTGACCAACTTTTATTTCGAATCTAGAAGCTAACCTTACTTGGTTGGAAACTAGACTCAATAATATTTCCAAAGGTGGTAATCTCACCTTAAATGGATGTCTAGATTTATAGGAACACATGGAGTAAAGTGATGGTAAAATTGGTCAAAACTATCAAACACTTAAACTATGAACTATGTAACACTTTGAAACCAAGAATCGAAATGGACATGTAAGATCACTTGAGAACTGATATTTGACCTAACCTAAATACTAGATTAAATAGTATAACCTCTAACCTTATAATATTCATTAGGTCTCAAGCCCGGAACACCGCACACTATCTAAACCGACTACCGTGTACGCTTGGCACCGCATCATTTGTGAGTTTGTAGTCCCATTTTTACTCAATATTTTTGGGATAAGAAAATACTTGTTTACTATTTTACGTATTGGACTCCAGTACATATAACTATATTCTATGTTTGAATAACAAAGGTCAACTTTAGAAAGCCCGATTTTGATATAGTTAATTACCGGTTTGGTGAACACGAATAATATGAATAGATCTATTTCAGAGTGACTCCTCACATCAGGAAAGGCCTTCTAGGCTATCGGATGCATAACCTTCGACTATATGCACCTAGACGTTAAGTGACTCTTGTTTTCGGGTACTATTACGTTAATGATCGATATCGAAAGCTCATAAACTAGAATAGCTTTTCAATTATTTTGAACTGAAATCTTGAGGTCCATTAACTTATGCATTATATCTAAACCTATGAACTCACCAATATTTATATTGACATTTTTAAGTATTTTTCTCAGGTACTTAGCTTTTTGGAAGATTTCAGGTCGGGCATCGTGGAGTCTAAAAACGTCTTTTGTTTAAATCTAGTCTTGATAGACCAGATTATGACGTATTTGTATTCATATTATGGTTGTATTGTACTTTTATAACCACGATGTACCAAAATAAAAACAGAGACCGTGATGTGATAAAATTTATGTTTTCGATGTTGACGTTAACTATAACCTGGGACACTATGATAATGTTCACACCACGTCTTGGGAAATCGAGATGGGGGTCGTGACAATAGCGGAGTTCTGCTTGAGGCTATAACAAGTAGCTTCTCGAGTGCTAGAGATAACAAAACTTGTTCTGGGACATGTAACTTACTACGGTGTTTTAAATGATATAATCGAGTTGCAATATGCTGATGAAAAGAAAGTAGTTTTGTTACATTGTGATTGGATATCAGGCGGTTCTAGGATAAAAGTTGATGAGAATGATTTTACGACACTCGATTTTCGTAGAGGTTGAAGATCGTGTTCGTAGAGGTTGGAAAGTTGTGATCAAATCAACACCTAGAGATAATTTTTACATGGATGAACACACGTGTATCGATGATGTAGAAACACATTTTTAGAGTGACACACCGATGGGTCCTCAACTTGTAGAAAATGCGACTATTGAATTGGTTAAAGACGATTTGGATGGGGTTATTGTTGACGATGATACTTTAGTTACTGCTACAGATAAAAATCAAATTGGAAATGCTTCCTGGTGAAATATTAAGGATAATTAGCGGAAGAGTGTTTGTCATTTTGTTCTTTTTGTATTTATCAAAAACATCCCAAAACTATAGTTTTTAAAGATGATAACGGATTTTATGATTCTTATGATACATATATAATCTCAAATTTCAAATAGAAAGAATGGTTAGTGTTGGAGTAACTTGTAATTTACTTGTGTTGTAATTTCTATATTCAACAGATAAAGAAATGGTTTACTTATGTTGTAACTTGTAATTTACTTTGTCGATAACAGTAAGTTACATGCATCCCTATTATGTAGGTAATTAATACTCTAGGCCGGTCATGATTAAAAGTGTACATATCACTCCCATATTAAAATATACTCAAACAATAAACCCTCCAAATAAAAAAACGACCCGCCAAATAGACCCTCCAACTAAAAAAAGATCTATTTAGAACTTTACAACTAAAAAGACGAAAAGATACATTAAAAAAATACAATATACAATTTGTAATACCATATAATTATTCAAGTTTACGAATTGCACAAACTAATAATTTATGAATAAATAACTTGAAAATATCAAAATAGTAGGTTCTTGTACTTATGTCTTTACGATTCAAGGATTCGACGGATGTGCAAAAGATGAAAATGGCTTGGTACTTTGTTTAGTCTGTTTTGTTTTATCTTTGTCGTTTTGTTTGATGGTTATTGTGATGTCAGGGTTTTGTTTCCTGTCATTGTGTGGACGTCTGTTTCGGGCTACAAGGCATGCTTGTAGCGCTTGAGCCTCTTTTTATCATTCTTTTATTATTTTCTAATAATATTCATCGGGGTAAACCCATTACTTAAAAAAAATTTATTTAAATTTTGTTAAGCAACTGTTATATATTTGTTGAATTATCAAATATAAGAATAAAGAAAAGTAAATGATTTATAAAATAATAAAGTAATCAAACGGTTGTGCATGTGTTGTTGTTGGTGATGTAAGTTTTCTGGATAAAATGTCACGACCTGAAACGTACTCACATATTTTTAGGATAGTTAGGTAATTTTGCTAAAAAGATGATTATGCATTTTGGTGCAATGTAACATCCCGCCTTTTTCCATTTACTTTTCCGTTATACTAATATAAAGTCCGTTATATGTTTATAACATCTCCCGTTGATACGCGTTTTAAATTATCTCGTTTAGGTAATTCCCGCACCCGAACGAAAGTTGAGGGACTAAACTTGACAAGGGATCAAACCCTTGACTAGGTCAAAGGGTCAAACCCCTTTCACCCATTCATTATCATCTCCATCTCTCTCTCTTTCTCTCTAGCAAGAACACACACCCATTTACCAAATTTATTCAATCATCATCTAAATTCGATCTAGGAGGCTTACAACAAAATAAACTACATATTTGTGATCCTCTCTTCATCCTCTACATTTTGATACCAATATCATCAAGTTTGGGTAACATTTCTAAAACTCTAGATTTCTTTAAATTCGTGTTCTTGACTTATAAAGTTGTTAATTAGTGTCTATGGCTCATCGTGATGTCGTGTATGTAATTTGTATGCTCGATTCGTTGTTTTTGGTGTAACTAGTTCATTATGAAAATTTGCTTGCTAAATCTTTGATTTTGAATGATCAAATGTTGTTAGATTGTTAAAGTGCATGTTTTAAAAGTGTTACTAGTATCATTAGCTTCGTTTTGATGTATAGGTTGATTAAGGAAACTCCAAGAACATGATTAGTGATTTTGTGCTTGGATTAGGGTTTGATAAGCTTTAGATGAACTTTTGATGCACCAAATGCTATGAAATATTGTAGATAAGAATTTTGTTGCAATGTGTGTATGATTACCTTCGAAACGGCATATCATACATGTAAATTGGTTGCTCGAATCATAAAATGCGTTTTAGAACTTGAAACTTTGATTATGAACGTTTAATGCGGTTTTTGGTTGTTGTTAGTGATGAATTGCTGGATGAAATGTGCTTAGTTGTTTTCCTTGTCAAATTACCTTTCTAATGATATAGGTTATGCGTTTTAAGTGTTTTCGGTGCATGAAATGTGTTATATTGTATTTTGGTTCGTGACTTGGACCATTTTTTTCTGCAAACTGCATGATTCCCAGGTATTGCGCGCCGCGCATTTACCCGCGCGCCGCGCAGAATCAGAGATCCCAGATGTTTGCCTTCTTGGTTGAGTTCTGACCAGAAATTGCACTTGGGTGCGCGCCGCGCAACCCAGTGCGCGCCGCGCAAAAGCCCCAGGCCACTCTCTTTTGTTTTTAAATGTCACAAAAATGTTTCCGCTTAACTAAAACTCCGTTTAACATGAAACTTGACTATTAGGCTCTTATATGACTTCTCGTCTTGGGAAAATTGTCGGATACCCGACCCGACCCCGTTGACTTTGACTTTGACCAAGTTTGACTTTTAGTCAAACTTAACCAAACGATTATACAATCGTTCTAACATACTTAACTACTTGTATCGTGCATGAAACTTGACAAATTGATTCACATGCTATATTAATCAAGTCGTAACGAGCCATAGGACTAATTGAACATCTTTGACCAATCGTGACTATCGTTATTGATACAACCTATTTGTTTAGGTCAAGACTAGCATTGTTCTTTGCACACATTTACTTGTTGAAGTACTTTACTACTCGTGCATTCAAGGTGAGATCATAGTCCCACTCTTACTCTTTTTGAACTTACATTTGGGATGAGAAAACATAAACATTTCTTTTACTAAGTGAACACAAGTACAGGAAAACAAACATTCTACATACGAGTTTAGAACAAAATCCTCAATTCGATTATCATTAGTTACACTTGCCGGGTGTAAGCGAGAACTTATGTTGTATGGATCCATATGGGTTTGACAAACCCTCATTCAAACGGTTCGCTACCGTTTACGAATGAAATATATTTTCGAGAAACAGTGTATGTTCTAGCACTAAGTGATGGGGTTCAATGGAAGGAAATGTTAAGCATTGATAATTGGGTGCTCGTGAAACAAACTTTTGGAATGTATTACTATTATTTCATTGATGCAAATCTTGTGGTTCACTTGTACTTACTTACTTAAACCTATGATTTCACCAACGTTTTCGTTGACAGATTTCTATGTTTTTCTCAGGTCCTTGAACGATACATGATACATGCTTCCGCTCATTATTTTGATACTTGCATTGGATGTCGAGTATATATGCATACATGGGGCGTCTTTTGGATACTTTTAAATTGTGTCGCATAAGTTTCATTTGTACTTAAAACTTTGTATCGTAACTTGTGGTGGAACTATTCTTGTAAACTTGAACAACCTTTACATTTGAAATGAATGCGACATATCTTTTGGTCAAACGTTGTTTTAAAGACTTATGACCACGTAACGGGACCTAAGTAGACGGCGCCGTCAGTGACGATTTGGTCGGGTCGCTACAGATGGTATCAGAGCATTGGTTGTAGGGATTTAGAGTTCATTGGTGTCAACCTCGAGTCATAGGGTACATTGGTGAGTCTAGACTACAACCGGCATATAGACTTGAAGTAAGAATTACTTGACTACTTGTGCATTTATACTCGAACGCTTCTACTCATATCTACTCTTAGTTCATCTTAATCTCACGTTGTTTAATTTGATTGACGCGCCACCTTGACTATATGAAATGA
Organism: Rutidosis leptorrhynchoides; assembly: GCF_046630445.1. Lineage (NCBI taxonomy): Eukaryota > Viridiplantae > Streptophyta > Magnoliopsida > Asterales > Asteraceae > Rutidosis > Rutidosis leptorrhynchoides. Next base: position 201,631,793 of record NC_092333.1, read on the forward strand.
TGTCGAATGCACATATGAATCAGGGTAATATAATTTCCGGGATTATATTACGGTGACTCATATGAACGTTCCGACATTATGACATAAAGAATTTAAGGCGAGTCGAGGAAAAACTTCTCTTTATCTTTATTCTATATCACGGTTAGTATTATTGAGAATACTAATCAATGATATTCTTGTGTCTTGAAGGAACAATGGCTCCTCGTCGTGTACGCCGCAATGAAACTCCCGAACAAGCTCTCGAACGGATGATAGCTACCGCCGTAGATGCGGCCATGGCCGGTCACTCATCCAACAACAATAATAATAACAACCACAACAACAACAACAACAACAACAACAACAACAACAACAACAACAACAATGGAGCCGGAAACTCAAACGAGGGATGCTCCTATAAAGCTTTCATGGGGTGCAAACCTCACACTTTTGATGGAACCGGGGGACCGGTCGTGCTCACCCGATGGTTTGAGCAAACGGAAGCCGTCTTTAGCATAAGCGGTTGTCGGGACCAAGACAAGGTCAAATACTCCACTCACACTTTCTCCGGAATTGCTCTAACATGGTGGAACACCTATGTTCAATCGGTGGGTACCGATGAAGCTCATGCCCTCTCTTGGGCCGATCTAAAGGAAAAGATGATTGTTGAATATTTTCCGCGCGAAGAAACACGAAAGCTTGAGGAAGAACTAAGAGCTTTGAAAGAGGTCGGAAACGATCTTAAAGCTTATAATCAACGCTTCGCCGAACTATCCTTGATGTGTCCTAATCTTGTTAACCCCGAATCTCAAAGGATTGAGCTCTACATGCTCGGTCTTCCAAAAAGCATCAAACAAGGGGTGATGTCATCAAAACCCACTACTCATCAAGCCGCTATGAACATGGCTCGCCAACTAATTGAAACGGTTGACGAAATCGTAGTTCCGGCACCTAAGGCCGAGGATAAATCGGGCGGCAACAAAAGAAAGTGGGAACCCTCCCAATCAAGCAACAACAACTTTGCTAAGAAGCCTTACACCTCCGACGGCAAGAGGGGTTATGCCGGGAACCTACCTCTTTGCAACAAATGCAACAAACATCACTTTGGTGAATGTGGCAAGTTAATTTGCCACCGGTGCCAAGGAGTTGGTCATAAGGCCAACGATTGCAAAAGTGCCACTCCCGTTGCTCGAAAGTTGCCCAATGCACCAAAGACGGGCACTTGTTACGAATGTGGTCAAACAGGTCATTATAGAAATGCATGCCCAAAGAAGAAAGATAACCCCAACACGCGCGGCCGAGCTTTCAACATCAACACCGAGGAAGCCCGGGATGACACTGAACTAGTCACGGGTACGTTTCTTCTCAACAATTCTTATGTCTCTTGCTTATTCGATTCAGGTGCCGATAAATGCTTTGTATCCAAGACTTTGACTCATTCTTTTAGCACTCCACCTCTTCCATTAGATACCACTTATACCATTGAAGTGGCTAACGGGAAACTATTAAGTGCCGACACATATTACCGGGGGTGTACGATAAACATTTTGGGTAAGGAATTTGAAATTGATTTGATACCCATGGAACTAGGAAGCTTTGATGTAATAATCGGTATGAATTGGTTAGTCAAAACGAAATCTCACATTCTTTGTGATCTTAACGCAATCCGAATTCCTATCGAGAATGGTGAACCTTTGATCGTCTATGGCGATAAGAGTTGCACCGGACTCAACCTCGTTTCGTGTGTTAAAGTTAGAAAACCTCTCCATAAGGGTTGTTTTGCGATCCTTGCTCACGTTAAGAAAGTCGAGTCCGATGAGAAGCACATCGATGATGTGCCAATTGTTAGTGACTATTCCGATGTATTTCCCGACGAATTGCCGGGTCTTCCGCCTCATCGACCGGTTGAATTCCAAATCGATCTTATTCCGGGAGCCGCACCCGTAGCACGTGCACCATATAGACTCGCTCCATCTGAAATGCAAGAATTGCAAAGTCAAATCCAAGAACTACTTGATCGAGGTTTTATCCAACCTAGCCATTCACCTTGGGGCGCTCCGATTTTGTTTGTTAAAAAGAAAGATGGATCCCTACGAATGTGCATTGATTATCGTGAACTAAATAAATTGACGGTTAAGAACCGATATCCTCTTCCTCGCATCGATGACCTCTTTGATCAACTACAAGGGTCTTGTGTATATTCGAAAATCGATCTCCGCTCGGGTTATCATCAATTGAGGGTTAAGGGGGAAGATGTCTCCAAAACCGCTTTCCGAACTCGTTATGGTAGTTATGAATTCCTTGTCATGCCATTTGGTCTCACTAACGCACCGGCGGTGTTCATGGATCTTATGAACCGCGTGTGCAAACCGTATCTCGATAAATTCGTTATTGTGTTCATCGATGACATATTGATCTATTCTAAAAATGAAGAAGAGCACGAACAACATCTCCGACTTGTGCTTGAACTTTTAAGACAAGAACAACTCTATGCCAAATTCTCCAAGTGTGAATTATGGTTAAAGGAAGTTCAATTTCTTGGTCATGTTGTAAGTGACCAAGGTATTAAAGTCGATCCAACGAAAATCGAAGCCATTAGCAAATGGGAGACTCCTACTACTCCTACTCACATTCGTCAATTTTTGGGTCTCGCCGGGTACTATCGTAGATTCATCGAAAATTTCTCTTTGGTTGCACGTCCTCTAACCGCATTGACTCACAAGGGAAAGAAATTCATTTGGGCGACCGAACATGAATCCGCATTCCAAATCTTGAAAACGAAGCTAACCACCGCTCCTATCTTGTCACTTCCCGAAGGCAATGATGACTTTGTTGTATATTGCGATGCCTCAAAACATGGTTTTGGGTGTGTATTGATGCAACAAACGAAAGTCATTGCTTATGCTTCTCGACAACTCAAAATTCATGAACGAAACTATACGACACATGATCTCGAACTCGGAGCCGTTGTCTTTGCACTTAAAATGTGGAGACACTATCTTTATGGAACCAAGAGTACTATCTTCACCGATCACAAAAGCCTTCAACACATTTTCGATCAAAAGCAACTAAACATGAGACAACGAAGGTGGATTGAAACCTTAAACGATTACGATTGCGAGCTTCGTTACCATCCCGGGAAGGCAAATGTAGTAGCCGATGCCTTAAGTCGAAAAGAAAGAGCGGTGCCTCTCCGTGTCCGAGCTTTAAACATCACCATTCACACCAACCTTAATAGCCAAATTCGGGTAGCCCAAGATGAGGCTCTCAAGGATGAAAACATCTCTCTCGAACACTTGAACGTCCTCACCTCTCGATTCGAAGTTAAAGAAACCGAACTCCGATATTTCGCCGGAAGAATTTGGGTGCCTAGTTATGGGGATCTACGAAGCCTTATTTTAGATGAAGCCCATAAGTCACGATACTCGATTCACCCCGGTGCCAATAAGATGTACCACGACCTTAAACAACTATATTGGTGGCCGAACATCAAAAGGGACGTAGCTACTTATGTTTCCAAGTGTTTGACATGTTCCAAAGTCAAAGCCGAACACCAAAGACCGTCCGGACTACTTCAACAACCCGAGATCCCGCAATGGAAGTGGGAAAGGATAACGATGGATTTTATCACCAAGCTACCAAAAACGACGGGCGGTTATGATACCATTTGGGTTATTGTTGACCGTCTCACCAAATCCGCACACTTCCTTGCCATGAAAGAAACGGACAAAATGGAGAAACTTGCACAACTTTACATTAAGGAGATCGTAGCCCGACACGGTGTACCTTTATCGATTATCTCCGACCGAGATGGCCGTTTCGTTTCTAGATTTTGGCGTACATTGCAAGAAGCGTTGGGAACGCGTTTAGACATGAGCACCGCATATCATCCTCAAACCGATGGACAAAGCGAACGTACAATTCAAACCTTAGAGGACATGTTACGAGCTTGCGTGGTTGATTTCGGAAAAGCTTGGGACAAGCACTTACCTCTCGCCGAGTTCTCTTACAACAATAGTTATCACGCGAGTATTAAAGCCGCACCTTTTGAAGCGCTATATGGCTGCAAATGTCGTTCACCTCTTTGTTGGGCCGAGGTAGGCGACGTGCAAATCACCGGACCCAAACTCATTCACGAAACCACCGAGAAAATCGTTCAAATCCGAGATAGGCTTAGGACGGCCCGAAGTCGTCAAAAGAGCTATACCGACAAACGACGCAACGATCTTGAATTTCAAGTTGGTGACCGAGTAATGTTAAAAGTCGCACCTTGGAAGGGTGTAATCCGTTTTGGGAAACGCGGGAAGCTAAATCCGCGGTATATTGGTCCTTTCGAAATCTTGGAGCGTATTGGAACCGTTGCTTATCGTTTAGATCTTCCGCCTCAATTGAACTTCGTTCATTCTACCTTCCATGTATCTAACTTGAAAAAGTGTCTTGCCGAACCCGATATCGTCATCCCTCTCGAAGAACTTACTATTGATGACAAACTTCATTTTGTGGAGGAACCGGTTGAAATTGTGGACACCTCCGTCAAGACATTGAAACAAAGCCGAATCCCGATTGTCAAGGTTCATTGGAATGCCAAAAGAGGACCCGAGTTTACTTGGGAAAGACAAGATCAAATGCAAAGGAAGTATCCTCATCTATTCGTGAATTCGGAAACGCAAGATCTCGAGGAAGAAACAACGACTACTACGCCTACTTAAATTTCGGGACGAAATTTCTTTTAAGGAGTAGGTAATGTAACATCCCGCCTTTTTCCATTTACTTTTCCGTTATACTAATATAAAGTCCGTTATATGTTTATAACATCTCCCGTTGATACGCGTTTTAAATTATCTCGTTTAGGTAATTCCCGCACCCGAACGAAAGTTGAGGGACTAAACTTGACAAGGGATCAAACCCTTGACTAGGTCAAAGGGTCAAACCCCTTTCACCCATTCATTATCATCTCCATCTCTCTTTCTTTCTCTCTAGCAAGAACACACACCCATTTACCAAATTTATTCAATCATCATCTAAATTCGATCTAGGAGGCTTACAACAAAATAAACTACATATTTGTGATCCTCTCTTCATCCTCTACATTTTGATACCAATATCATCAAGTTTGGGTAACATTTCTAAAACTCTAGATTTCTTTAAATTCGTGTTCTTGACTTATAAAGTTGTTAATTAGTGTCTATGGCTCATCGTGATGTCGTGTATGTAATTTGTATGCTCGATTCGTTGTTTTTGGTGTAACTAGTTCATTATGAAAATTTGCTTGCTAAATCTTTGATTTTGAATGATCAAATGTTGTTAGATTGTTAAAGTGCATGTTTTAAAAGTGTTACTAGTATCATTAGCTTCGTTTTGATGTATAGGTTGATTAAGGAAACTCCAAGAACATGATTAGTGATTTTGTGAACTTGGATTAGGGTTTGATAAGCTTTAGATGAACTTTTGATGCACCAAATGCTATGAAATATTGTAGATAAGAATTTTGTTGCAATGTGTGTATGATTACCTTCGAAACGGCATATCATACATGTAAATTGGTTGCCCGAATCATAAAATGCGTTTTAGAACTTGAAACTTTGATTATGAACGTTTAATGCGGTTTTTGGTTGTTGTTAGTGATGAATTGCTGGATGAAATGTGCTTAGTTGTTTTCCTTGTCAAATTACCTTTCTAATGATATAGGTTATGCGTTTTAAGTGTTTTCGGTGCATGAAATGTGTTATATTGTATTTTGGTTCGTGACTTGGACCATTTTTTTCTGCAAACTGCATGATTCCTAGGTATTGCGCGCCGCGCATTTACCCGCGCGCTGCGCAGAATCAGAGATCCCAGATGTTTGCCTTCTTGGTTGAGTTCTGACCAGAAATTGCACTTGGGTGCGCGCCGCGCAACCCAGTGCGCGCCGCGCAAAAGCCCCAGGCCACTCTCTTTTGTTTTTAAATGTCACAAAAATGTTTCCGCTTAACTAAAACTCCGTTTAACATGAAACTTGACTATTAGGCTCTTATATGACTTCTCGTCTTGGGAAAATTGTCGGATACCCGACCCGACCCCGTTGACTTTGACTTTGACCAAGTTTGACTTTTAGTCAAACTTAACCAAACGATTATACAATCGTTCTAACATACTTAACTACTTGTATCGTGCATGAAACTTGACAAATTGATTCACATGCTATATTAATCAAGTCGTAACGAGCCATAGGACTAATTGAACATCTTTGACCAATCGTGACTATCGTTATTGATACAACCTATTTGTTTAGGTCAAGACTAGCATTGTTCTTTGCACACATTTACTTGTTGAAGTACTTTACTACTCGTGCATTCAAGGTGAGATCATAGTCCCACTCTTACTCTTTTTGAACTTACATTTGGGATGAGAAAACATAAACATTTCTTTTACTAAGTGAACACAAGTACAGGAAAACAAACATTCTACATACGAGTTTAGAACAAAATCCTCAATTCGATTATCATTAGTTACACTTGCCGGGTGTAAGCGAGAACTTATGTTGTATGGATCCATATGGGTTTGACAAACCCTCATTCAAACGGTTCGCTACCGTTTACGAATGAAATATATTTTTGAGAAACAGTGTATGTTCTAGCACTAAGTGATGGGGTTCAATGGAAGGAAATGTTAAGCATTGATAATTGGGTGCTCGTGAAACAAACTTTTGGAATGTATTACTATTATTTCATTGATGCAAATCTTGTGGTTCACTTGTACTTACTTACTTAAACCTATGATTTCACCAACGTTTTCGTTGACAGATTTCTATGTTTTTCTCAGGTCCTTGAACGATACATGATACATGCTTCCGCTCATTATTTTGATACTTGCATTGGATGTCGAGTATATATGCATACATGGGGCGTCTTTTGGATACTTTTAAATTGTGTCGCATAAGTTTCATTTGTACTTAAAACTTTGTATCGTAACTTGTGGTGGAACTATTCTTGTAAACTTGAACAACCTTTACATTTGAAATGAATGCGACATATCTTTTGGTCAAACGTTGTTTTAAAGACTTATGACCACATAACGGGACCTAAGTAGACGGCGCCGTCAGTGACGATTTGGTCGGGTCGCTACAGTGCAGTAGGTGTTAAGCTACTGTTTCAAAACCACGTTTTGGTGTTACAAAAACGTACTTAATCACATTTTAAACCTCATTTTCCAAACACTAGAATTAAATTATTCACAACTTACAATCGTAGTATGAAATCGCTACCCCAAACACCCCCTTAAGATTAGAAGAGACTATATCGTGAAAATTAACTGCAGAAAATTAGCGTTGAATCTATATACGTATATCTCATAATATTCACAAATATTTTATACTTAAATAAAATAAAATTAGTGCATTAAATGCACATGTCGATTTAGTATCACCAAGAATCCCCTTAAAAGGTTAAGTTGACAGACAACAAGTTGCACATATTCTCAAATACAGTCTTACCTCTGTTGTATTTTTCAATCATCTTCATCTACAGAAACCTCTCTCTTAAGTACACCAAACACAAAAAATTAAAAATAATTCATCATTTTTATTTTTTAAAAAAGTACAAAAATGGAAGAAGTTACTCAAGCAAAGATTCTCGAAACTCTTCCACAAGATATGCTTGTGGAAATTTTTTCTCGAGTTGGTCAGGATTCATCGGATCAGTTATTCATTCTCAAATTAGTTTGCAAAATCTTTTTGAAGCTTCCTTTGGTTTTTAAAAGGATTTCCTTATATAAGTGGGATCTCTTACCTTGGGAAAACCCTAAGTTAGATGATATTATCCGACGTTATCATTTTTTCAAAACCCTAATGCGATTTTTCGTTGGGGTTTGATAAATTATTTTAATAAATCTTACACCGAGATAGGGGTTTGTTTTTTAAAAGAAGTTGCGAACAGCCAAATTATAATGGTTGTTTATGTTTATGGTTTGATCATGTTTTCCTCTCACTAAATAGAGGCAAAACATGTCGGATTACAAGTTTTGAATAAAACATTCCCACCAGTGTCGGACTTGGTGGTTGCGGTGAGAACCATGGTTTATCATTTGTTGTGTCAGTTATGGTTATTTAATCTCCATCCTTTTGATAATGTGGCAACGCGGTGCCCTATCTCCGGCCACAAGAGTTATTTTCATGGGTTTGAAATGTCGATACCAGATTGCATGTCGTGTTTTTGGGCCCATGAGTTGGGTGTTTTTGCAAACGCATTTGGGTATAACTAGATTTATGTTAGTATTTTTTAGATTTTGTATAAATTTTACCCAGTTAATGTAAATATTAGTAGTAATTTCTATTATCATATATATGATAAGTTTATTGCTTCCATTTTTCCTTCGTATTATGTGGATTGTGATGTTATTTATATTTTCTATATCTAACGTGATTATTGTCTATGTTAGGTAGCATGACTATAGTTTATCGATGTCAAAACCTGATCGATTTTGCTTAGGGTTTATCATCACATAGTTTTTAATTAATACACTTTAAAATGAACCAATCTGCACGAATTTATGTTATTTATGTTAACAAAATAAAAATAAAGGCCAAATAAGAGAAAAAGAGTCTCTTGTAAAACTATTAACAGAAAAGAGAACACCAAAAGAGGTGATTCCTTGTTAACATTTTGTGTTGACTAGCTGCTCTTTTAGCCGTTGTATGTTGGTCTGCACTTTGCCGTTGACTTATAGTTGCTTAAAACTATCACCATTAGTCCCTTTCTATACTTGGATATGATGGAGAACACTTTCTTCTGATCCAAAGTTTAACTACCTTAAAAGGAAGGATTCCATTTGTTTTGTTTGTTTATGTTTTGTCTACTACAATAATATGATCTTATTTTCTTAAATGCAGAATTCAATTCAGTGCTAATAATTATATCCCAAGTAAATGGGAAAAGAGATCGTGTACAATTCGCATCATTAGATCATTAACTAACATCATTAAATACATCATTAAATATGGGTGAGTTACTTTGCAATGTAAACTGAATATACAACGAATACGCATTGAAAGAATCGCAAACATTTCTTAGTTCATCTTGTTGTAACCAATTTCTGCACTAATTCTCAACATTGAAACACATAATTTGAAGGCAAAACACATAAGAATAAGAACAGTCACATACATTCATCTAACTATCAAAATAGCAACTACTACACATAAGACAACCACAATTGCTATCATAGCTAAAAACAACTTATCATAAACTTCCAGCTTTGTCTTGAAAATAGCTAATTCTTCTGTGACTTTTGAATCTTCAACATCATGAATTCGAGTGTCCAATTTCCTAGTTTGCAAATGCATTTTGTATAGCAGATCTTCGTAATGTTGGTTTGGAAGCTCAACATCAAGAAACATAAAAAATTTACAAGTTTTTTTTTTTTTTTATCCTTCCAAAGAAACAATCATTTGGGGAAAATAATTAAAAACTTAAAATTAGGACAAACTGAGCACTTACAAATATAGGACACCCGACAAATCTTCTTCTTGAGTTTGCTCGAGTCTATGCAATTAAATCAAATATTGGATAACCACAATTACAATATATACTTCCAGGCATTGATTTCGTGTTGTTTGAAGAGTACGAATGAGCAACCATGGTTTAAGACTTGAGTTAGGTAGGTTTGAAAAGTACGAAGTAAATAAAAAAGATAACAATGCTTTAACTATTGATCAACAACCATGTTTTTTGGGCCAAACAAATAAAAAACTGAATCCATTAAATATGGCTCAACTACAATTTCCAGCTGAAAGTCCGATCTATTAACAATGCTTAGTAAAAAATGAATCCATTAAATATGGCCCAACAACAATTCCCAGCTGAAAGTCCGATCTGTTATACATTTTTAATTTTTGAAACAAAAAAGGACATAAGACGGATTTCAATCCAGGTCAATCAGTTGAAAAGATCACACACAAGCGATTACGCTATGAATGCTTTTGAATATTCAATGGAAGTTCACTTATATAATACTTGAATCATTTTTGTAACAAAAGTGAAATAATACGACTTTAGTAAAGGTCCTAATATGTCCTATATAGTCATATGATAATTAGGACCTCAAATACCCAAGCATCCTATTTTTGTGACCTTATTATCTTGTTGGTTGATCATTATGACACACCAACAAGATAATGTCCGATTAAGTACATTTTTATGCAACCAAAAATTTAAGTCCTAATAGTCATATGATAATTACGCCCTCAAATACCCAAGCGTCATATTTTTGTGACCTTATTATCTTGTTGGTTGATCATTATGAGACACCAACAAGATAATGTCATATTAAGTACATTTTTATGCAACCACAAATTTAAGGGTCCTATATAGTCATATGATAATTAGGACCTCAAATACCCAATCGTCCTATTTTTCTGACCTTATTATAAAAGTGACCCAACACGTTGCAGTATAATAAGACTCACAAATAAAGTGTCCTATGAACATATCAAGTGTCAAATGACGGGATAGGGATTTATCCTGCAATATGTATCAAGACTGGATGACTTATTTGGTCGCGATGCACTCATGGGTATGTTTATATATCCGGGAGATTTGATTACATCGGGATTTGGGTAACGGATTTAAAAGTTATAATCCAATCGTTCTGGCGTTTGTATGATGATGGTCGTTCTTTTGCGCAAAGGGTTACAGAGTCAGGGTCTGGTAGATAGGTTTGTTGCGGAGAGATTTTTTGGGAGATCCGGGTGTCGGATCTGAGTTCTCGTTCTTCGCGATCCCCTGCGAAAGAATGATTGAACTTTCAAATTCGGAGTTTCAGGAGCTTCTGTAGAAAAAAATTCATATCTGGCTTGTTAACCGTTGGATCGGCTTGATTTTTTGGGTGAGTATAGTAGACACACTGATCTACACGTGGTAAAAATATGAGGCTGATCTGATGGTTGGATCTTGCTATATGATGTTTCGAATCTGTGCAGTTTTCAGGATGAAATTTTTCGGGTTTGATGACGCGAGTGAGAGATGATTTTGTCTCAGAAACTTCGAGTAATACGAGATATGTTTTTAGAGATGTGGGTTTGTTATGGAAGCCTAGGAGGGAGTTTTTCTCTCGGGTTAGAGCGGCCGAATAACGAACAAGATGCATTGGTGTTTGCGTGTTTTGAAACGGGGTTACCAAGTGTATGGTCGAATATTCCAAGACATATCCAATATGCGGATGGATTGGAGTTCCTAGTCACTAAGGAAATTGATTTTCGAAGGGTTTCGGATAGAACGCGTTCGACGGTTGCTCGGTTTTTTGGATGATCTTTCAACAAAAGGGAGCGGTTCTTCTTCGAGGGTGATCAATTAAAAGTCTTTAAGTGATAGAAAAGGGGCGGATAATCATGTAAGTCCCGGAACTTAAGCTTTCTAGTATCATTGAGGGTGTCGGGAACTCGGTGTGAGTTTGGTAACTAACGGAAGGTATCGAGCTAGTGGAAGTTATTCAACTAGTAGAGTGGTGGAGATGATTATGCGACTTGTTCTCCAATATTCTCAAGATTAGTGTGATGATTCTGGTAACACTAGGGCTGCGACTACTTGTTTTTCTCTACAATGGTAAAGAAATTTGCGTCTGACCGGTGGCACGAACCAAGTTTCTTCCCGAGTAGTCCCGGTTTTATTTCTTACTCATACAGTGGGAGCATGCTTGGATGAGAAGATGGGGTTTGTGAAATTCATAGCTAGGAGGAGGTCAATGTACCAGTGAGAAAGTGGAAAGTTGAAAAGGTAGTAGATTTCGAGGTGGTGACTGCGTTCACTAGAGCCTTGATGAAGAGTCTACGATGGCTTCTACTGGCATTTCTGACTGCTGGGAATGAAAATCATAGATAGACGGTGAAATCATGTACGAGGGTGATCTTAGACATGTGTGTTCAGGATTGGACATGTCTAGATTGATCAATGAGCCGGTTTAGTCTAATGGAAGAATCCTATAATTGAAGAGTCGCATACTTCAATTGGTCTTCTGGTGAAAGAAGATGATCTTCGTGTTAAAAGATGATGGTGTAGAAACCGAGATGACCCAAGCTAGTAACTAAGAGATTGGATTATCGCTCAGCGGTTTTTTTGGTGTCGAAAGACTTCACTTGCTCGAAGATTATCCGGTGAAGTGTGGCGTGATTCGGGTATCTCATCCGGTGGTATCAAAAGGAGTTGGTAATCGGCTAATCTAGAGTTATTGTGGGTTGAATAAACACAGTTGAAGTGGTTTGGATTTTCTGTTGAAGATCAGTATGGGGTTTTGTTTAACGTCTCTTCGAGTGAGAGATTGTTGAGGTGCGGATCGAGTTAAACAAGTCAAGCAAAAACAAAAAGTTGTTGTTGCTAATATTGATCGCGAATCAGATGCAAGGGGGAACTCGCGATCGCAAGTCGTGGTCGGCCAGAAGTTTCTAGATTTAAGAAACTTGTTCGTTAAGTTGTTTCCTTGTTTATATTTGCCTATAAATAGGACCCAATGTAACACATAACAATGTGCACGAAAAATATTGTGAAAAATCTCTGGTTTGCGTCCCTAGAGTAAACTCTTCTCCGCGTTTTGAAGTTGGAATATAACCACGTTAAATCATGTATCGTATATCTTTATTTATTATGCTTTATTATCCATTAAGTGTTCGTGGTTAAATGATTAGTTTAAATCATTTGTTTTGTTGAGGCGTTCCGAACTTCTAATATTCATGGTTGAAAACTGTGAAACTAGTGTGCCATAGGAATGAAAACTTTCAAGTGATAGAAAGTCCAGTTCCATCGAGTCCAAGCCCGTTAAAACTGAAAAGTCCACATGAAAGCAGAAAACCAATAAAAAACAAAAGTTAACGGTAATCAAATATGTTTTCAAACGGAAGAAAAAATAACGAATGATAAGCGACCAGGTGGCAGCCATACAACATGGTATAGGAAAAATATTTCCTCCTATAAATAAAGCGTGTTTTCATCTTGCAAATCTCACATTCACACATTACATTAGTGAGAGTAATAAAGCAAAACAAAACAAAACCATGCTGAAGCCTCAAATTAACCAATCTTACTCTCTTCAGAAGCTACTTCCACTCCATAAGCGTTTCATCTCCGGTGATGCCGCAAACCATTCATCCTCCTCCGCTTACTCTCCCGCCATTCTCCGCAAGCTGCCGTCCTCTAAGATATTCAGTGCCACACGTACCATGTCTGCTGGTAACATTAAGGCCATGTCAATTCCATGTCCAACTGTTGAGTGTGTCATTACTATTCAACCAACTGTCCCTATTAAAGGAGTGTCCTTCTCGCTCGAGTTCGTTTCTAATGACCTTGATTGTATGTATATATATCACTTCTTTTAATTTTTTTTCTTAAAAAGATAATAATATGTATATAACACGACAAAGGTATTATATACAACAGATAAAATACGTTACATATGTCCAAAGAGACTTGAACCCACACTACAAGAAAAAAAGACTTTAGTGAAAAAGACTATTCGTCACGAACAACAATAAATTTATCACTAAGTCAAGTTAGTGACCAACATATGATGGTTGCTTCTCGCCACTACAAATTCATCACAAAACAATATTAGAAAACTATACTAAAATTAGTCACTATAATGATCATTTTTTTGGTCACCAATATCATATATATATATATATATATATATATATATATATATATATATATATATATATATATATATATATATATATATATATATATATATAGGCAGGATCAATGGGGAAGTAACCAATCGGGGGGAAGCAAAAAAAAAATCGTTTTTTTTGAATTTTTTTTTTCCGGCATCAAGATTACACGAAAATATGAACATTTAGAAGAGACAATTCATGATGAATGTTATTATTTAGGCGAGAAAACGATCGACAAAAATAACATTCAAGATAATATTGTTCGTGAAGAATATGAACGTTTTTTTTTTCTTCATGTTTTGTGAAGTAAAATTTAGTCCGATTTAGGGTTTAGGGTTTAGGGTTTGGTGTTTTGGGTTTATTCCATAAACCCAAAACACCAAACCCTAAACCCTAAACCCTAAACCCTAAACCCTAAACCCTAAACTCTAAACCGTTCGTGTTAAAAACTCAATCTAAATCCTAAATCTAAACCCTAAATCTAAACCCTAAATTTCTAAACCCTAATATCTAAACCCTATAAACCCTAATATCTAAACCCCAATAGCTAAAACCTCAAAATACGCTCGAAAAACACGATAATTGTTATATATTACTTCTTCGAGCGTTTTCCCGCCAAAATAAAAACATTTATCACAAATTGTCTGTACTAAATGTTCATATTTTCATCTCATCTATAATGTTCGTGAACAAAGTTTTTTCAAAAAACGAAAAAAAAAAAAGTTTTTGCTTTCCCCCGCTTCTCCCGAATGGTTACTTCCCTCTTGATCCTACCAATATATATATATATATATATATATATATATATATATATATATATATATATATATATATATATATATATATATATATATATACAGTGGCGATTCCAGGATTAAAACTCAATGGGGTCACGAATTTTGTTCTCAATATTAATTATATTTGAATGCAATTTTAAGTGGTTGTTTACCTTTAAATATTTACAAATTTTAAAGATATACGTGGTCCGGTTAGTTAAATTAAGTGAAGTCCTATACAATTTAAAAGTAAAACTATAAATTCGAAAAATATATGGTGTCCTACAATTAAATTTAGTGGTGTACTATAAAATTTAAAGAGTATTTTTTACGTAATAAATTTAAACTAGTGGTGTCCCGTGGGGACTCGCCATTGTATATATATAATGATCATAATTTAATGACGACTATTTTAGTGATAACTAAATAGGATTATTAATAACTAAATAATAAGTTATCATTAAAAATTTGTCACAAATCACCATTTTCTTGTAGTGCCAGACCACTCGCCAAGTACTTATGATATGATTATCCCAATTCCCAAGCACTTTGCAACGCAACTGGTAAAAGAAATTCTTGGAATTTTCACGACTTATTACTAATCTAATGCATGCATGCATGCTTGATATTTAACTTACTTATTGTGTTTCAATTTACTTGTCCATTTCTCAAATTAATTGTTACTTACATAAATATATATGAATAGTAAGGTAAAGTACCTTTATACTGTTAATATTAATATTAATTATACATAAGACAAAAAGGATATAGGATATGTAAAAATTAAAAGGTAAAATTGTAAAATTAAATTAACAAAAAGTACATATATTTTTTATCCAGGGATAAAAATTTTATAATGGCTTTGTCCGGAGATAGTTAAAATTGGGACGAAAGGAGTATTATTTTTTGTTATTTATTAAAACGTAACGTAATACGGAAAAGTGTTTTGTTGAGAACTTGATTTGATATGGTATAGCAAACGGAAAACGGAAGACAGTGCAAACTAAGGTGGGGATTTTCGACACAACTGAGGCTACATCCAGTCTCTTATGCAACTTCGATGTCCCACCGAAATTCGGGGAGATAGGAGCTGTGTTGGTCGAAAACTTATCTGAGAAGTTGTTTTTCAAGAACATTGTTCTTAGCAACGATGTGACCTTCGCATGTAATTCATGGGTTCATTCAAAGGACGATAACCCCCACAAAAGAATTTTTTTCACCAACAAGGTTAACTCTATTATTATCATCATGTTTTAATTTCTCGTTTTATTGTTAGTAGTATTTCGATTTTGATTCATTGATGAATTAAAGGATCATTTATCTTTCGATATTATAATTCTTTAGTCATTTTGTTTGTATAAAAGTAGTCTACTTACCTCCCATCGGAAACACCAAATGCACTCTTGGAATTAAGAGCGAAAGATCTTGAATCTCTCCGAGGCAATGGCCAAGGGGAGCGAAAGTCCTCTGACAGGATTTACGGTTATGATGTGTACAATGATCTCGGAGCTCCTGACGACATCAGCAAGGATTTAGCACGACCGGTGCTTGGTGGCGAGCAACATCCTTACCCTAGGCGATGTCGTACTGGGCGTAATATGTCTTCTGCAGGTAAAACACCAATAGCGTCCAATAAGCTAAAAAATAATACTCCATATTATATGTTACGAGAGCCGGGAGCCTTTTAAAAGTAGTCTATTTATCTTCAGGTTAAGAGATGACTTTCTCTGCTAGTAAGCAGGTGAAATAATGATTTTCTCCATCTTACCTCTCTTATACCCGGGATTGGGTGTTACTGAGTTTTAAAATAAAGATGACCATTGTATAAGTGACTATCTTAAACAAATGTTAAATTTCAGATGAAATGATGGAAACCAGAAACTCGCTACAATTTTATGTACCTGCGGATGAAAATTTTTCGGAGATCAACCAGGCAAAATTTAGGACTTTATACTATATGCTCAATGGAGTTTTACCGGCTTTAGAATCCATGTTGCCGAAGGAAGAGAAAGACAAAGGCTTTTCATTGTTCACAGATATAAACTTGCTTTACTATAAAGGTCTTGATATTGATGTTCCTATTAAGATAAATCCAAACGATTTACCTAGACTTGTTAAACGAGCTGCTGATACAGAAAATACTGTCATCAAGTTTGAGACACCTGTAACCATGGATAGTAAGAATTAATCCTTAATTGCATCTTTAGTTTTTTTTTTTTTTAAATATTTGCCTTGTTGACAAGTTTGAGTATATTAATGATTTTAATTGCAGTGGACACTTTCTCATGGTTTCGCGATGACGAATTTTGTCGACAAATGCTGGCTGGTCTGAATCCTTGTAGTATACAACTGGTCACGGTATGTTTGTTTTTAGAATGATGTCGTGTGGACCAATTATGGAATATGGATAAAAAAAAAAAAAAAACAAAAAAAACAAAATCACTCATTTCGTCCATGTGTTTTCTTTTTTCATCCTTAAAAGCATTTTAAAGTCTCAATTTCATCCCTCATCTTAACGAAGGTTAACTGAGTCCGTTAAAACTATTCACATGGACTATCCACGTAATCTTTAACTAAATAAACTACAAAAATCAATTCAATCTTTCTCTCATGATGTGTGTGTGCCATTTCAAAACCTTTAAATAATTTTATCTTTTTAAAATTATCTTTTTAAAAATTATCTTTTCAAATAATTTAACTTACATGTACGTTGTTGATATTTTTTCTTTGTTAATTTGATCATTGATGCATATATACTACTCTAAAGTATTTTTTATGATTCTTTTATACTATCGGTTAGTTAATTTTGAAAATATGAAAGTTACAATAACTTATTAACTTACAAGCAAGGATATGAAAAAAGCTATTTTTGATATTTTTCAGTTAATAAATTATATATGTAATCTTGGTTGAGTGTAATTATTTTTATTGTTATATCTTGTAAATAAATAAATTGTAATATATCGAATTTAAGGTATCATATATGAGTTTCTTAATTCATTGTTAGTTTTATCATATAACTTTAATAATTATTATAATTTTAATTATAAAGTTTAGAAATATTCTCATTATAATCACTGTGATGGTCTTATTTAATTGGTTTTTTTTTTTTTTTTTTTTATTATTGTAAATTAGGTTAAGGAAGAACCTGAAATCGAGGAAAAGTCCACAGCGAGCGGGGTAGACAAAAATCTTGAAAGCGCTCCGCCGTGCAATCACAAGGTGATTTGGCCATTGATGAGTAAACTGGACCCGAAAGTTTATGGACCAGCTGAATCAGCAATCACGAAGGAGATTGTAGAGGAAGAGATCAAAAGTTTCATGACTCTCGAGGAGGTAATTCATGTAAATCACATGAGATATATTAGTTTGTGAAAGTCTTATGATTTAAGATAAGGTAGTCTAGGAGTGGGATTAATTTTATTATATTGCGACTATTTTTGATCATTTTATTGTCGACATCAAGATACACTGCTAGTGAGATTTGAACCTACCTCTAGATCAAAATCTCTACTAATCATGAAAACTTTATTTATGCACTTTCAGGCTTTAGCACAAAAGAAATTGTTCATGTTGGATTACCATGATCTGTTATTGCCTTATGTTAATAAAACGAACGAGCTGAAAGGGAGAGCGCTCTATGGTTCAAGGACTTTAATGTTCCTTACTCCAAATGGAACATTGCGACCAATAGCCATAGAGTTGACTCGTCCACCAATCGATGGAAAACGACAATGGAAGAAAGTGTACACACCATCTTCGGATGCTACGGGTGCTTGGCTCTGGAAGCTAGCCAAGGCTCATGTCCTTGCCCATGACTCGGGTTATCATCAACTTGTTAGCCACTGGTTAGATCCTTTATTTATTATAAACTATAACAATAACAAGTTATAAGTTAGATTCTAATGTATGTGAGGTTTTTTGTCAATTATGTGATAATTTTGGCTAATTAATTTGTTTGGGATTGTTTTATAAACATTGCAGGCTAAGAACTCATTGTGTTACAGAGCCTTACATAATTGCTGCAAATCGACATCTTAGCCAAATGCATCCTATTAAAAGGCTCCTCAACCCTCATTTCAGATACACCATGGAGATTAATGCTTTAGCTCGACTAGCTCTCATTAACGCTGGTGGTATAATAGAGAATACATTTTCTCCTGGAAAATATTGTATGCAACTCTGCTCTGATGCATATGATAAATTTTGGCGTTTTGATCATGAGGCACTTCCGGCTGACTTAATTAGCAGGTAACGTTAAAGCATTAAACTAATATTATAATTTTTTTTTTTTTTTTTTTTTTTTACAGCAAAACAAACACACCCTTTTGTTCACAACGGGACCCGAACTCAAAACCTCAAGGTTGATAAATTTCTTTGGTACCGCTAGGCAAGAAGCCCTTTGGTACCAATATTACAAAGTAATAATTAAACAGGGAAAAGATCCATACGCAAGTGAACTTTTTTAGAGAAGTTGTGAAACAACTTTTCACCCAGTAAAATATTAAAAACTGGTAGACGTATAAGGTTTACCCTGTTCTTACAGTGAAATATTGATCAACGTATATATATGCTAAACTTCATTAGTTTCGTATTAATCTTTTCGCTAATAATCAAGAAAATGTATGTATGAAAGACCTGCTAAAATAACACTTCAAGGAGAGTTATAATTTTGAATGTATCTTATAGGGGCATGGCTGTTGAAGATCCAACTGCAACACATGGCCTAAAACTAACAATTGAAGACTACCCATTCGCAAACGACGGTCTACTTGTCTTCGATGCCATCAAACAATGGGTAACTTCTTATGTCAACCACTACTACCCACAAGGAGATCCAGTAGAAACAGTCGAATCAGACAAAGAGCTACAAGCATGGTGGGACGAAATTTATACGGATGGACATGGAGACAAGAAAGACGAACCATGGTGGCCAAAACTAAAAACACAAGATGATTTAATTGGAATTGTGTCAACTATCATGTGGGTGACATCCGGTCACCATTCAGCGGTCAACTTTGGTCAATACGATTTCGCTGGTTATTTTCCAAACAGACCAACAATTTCCAGGACCAAAATGCCCGACGATAACCCAACAGACGAAGAGTGGGAGTCGTTCATAAAACGACCCGAAGATGTTTTGTTGAAATGTTTCCCTTCACAAATCCAAGCGACACAAGTTATGGCGGTTTTAGATGTTTTATCTAGCCATTCACTTGATGAGGAGTACATCGGTGGAAATATTGAAGCAGCATGGGAGGCAGAGCCAGCTATAAAGAATGCGTTTGAGGAGTTTCGATCAAGATTGAACGAGCTGGAAGGAATTATAGACTCGAGAAACAATGATCCTAAGTTTAAGAATCGATGTGGCGCGGGTTTGGTTCCATATCAGCTTCTTAAGCCTTATTCCGAAAAAGGTGTGACAGGAATGGGTGTTCCTAACAGCATATCTATCTAGTTCGTGTTGCTTTGCTTCGTGAGTTATAATTAATGGTTTCAGTATCGTTATAGTGAATAATGATAAGTGATAATGATTTTAGTTATAATAAGGTCATAATATGTGGCTCATTGTGTGTTATTGTTATTTTGGAATAAATGTATTGTGTCTTATTGTCTTATTGTCTTATTCACTATGTTTTAGGTTGAACGAGTAATAAAGCTCGCACGTTGTTGCGAAAGTAATAAGTTTTTATTGAAAGACACGAATTAAAAAAAGATAAAATAATTGATGTCAGCATAACGTTAGAGAAGTGGTTATTGTTAATTTTGGATTTGTGTTTTAGTATAGAGGTAAATTAATTTGTGCCTTAAAATCATGTCGTGAATATACCATAGTTACCAACATGAATGGTTGTGAATGTACAAATCATATCTAAATAATACGAGTAGTATAATTAATTAATGATAATTTTGTGGATTCTAATGATATATTATAAATATATTATTAGAAACAAATCAATTAATGTTCACCAATATATTTTATTTTCAATGGTATTTTGGTATTTTGGGCTCCAAGATATTGTTTCTAGAGTGTTCACTCATCCCATCTTCTTCTCGACATCACCCTCGCCACCATTGTTGTCGGCATCACCACCAACGCCACCCTCGCCACCATCGACAACGATGTAACCATGACATCACCCTCTCCGTCATCGGCGTCGCCGAAACCACCAATTTAATAGGTCATTTCCGTCGTCTTCCATCTTCCAGGATTCTTTTCGGCCTTGAAGTTGAGTTTTATTCAATTTCTATCAACACAATTTTATGCTTGGGTTTTCGAATTTGTTGGTGTTTTTAGGGTTTATGAGGTTTTTGATTTTAATCTGTTAATTTCATCGTTTTACAGCTTTAATCGGTTGATTTCATCGAACGATTATGAGGTTCGAAGGCTCGCCATCCCCGTCTTCTTCGCAACGCAATCCCCTGTCATCTGCAGGTTTTTACTACCTTCTCTTATTTTCATCATTTTTACGTACTTTTTCTGTTTATCTTTTTTTTTTTAATTTATAGATTGTTATGCTCATGTATGTTACTGCAATTTTTTTTTCTGTTCATTGTTCTCATGTATTTTTTTTTTCTTTTCTTATTTTAGCCGTTACTATTGAAGGTATATCGACATCTTAAATTTAGTGGTTAAATACTATATGTGGTTGTATTTGCAGTTTATGGTTCAACATCTGTTATGAATAACCAACATGTTTCGACATGGAAACTTATGAATCACTTGTAAAGTCAGTGGTAGTCTTTGCATATTGTTGCTATAATATACCCTGTTGTGTAAATTTCCTGCTGGAACTCATCCCAAAGGTGTGTGTCGGGTTTTATGTTTATGTGCCATGTTTCTTACTATTGTAGTATTGTTAAGAAGACGTGGATGGCGAGGGGTTTAATTTTACACTAGTGAGTATTTGATTTTATGTTTAATTTTTCTTTTTCATTTTATGTTACCAGGGTTTATTTTACTTGATTTGTTTGAAGACGTATTGAAACTTTATAAAGACAGAATTGAACTAATGTAACAGACTGAATTGGAGCCTAGACGTAAGTTACTATTTTTCCCTAGATTGTTATATGTTCTATTTTAATTGTGTGTTTTCATTTGATGTTTTAATTAGATGTGTTTTGTGACAAGGGTCACTAAACATATTTGTTTATTAAATTTGGACTCCGTTAGAGCTGCCTAACGAAGTACTCTCCGTTCCAGAGTTTTAATTTAGAAAAAAATGAAATGGAAGGAAGAGAATTTTACAATAATTGGTGTTTCCTCAGTTTTTATAGGAAGAAAAGGGAAGGAAATGGATGGATGATTTTAGTGTAAATTTCCACCGAACACTTCCTTCCACATTGGATGGATTCAAGTTCCTTCCCTTCATTTCCTTTCATCTCATTTCATTTCCTTTATAAAATAACTCTGGAACAGACCCTACATATTAGATAACTGTTAAATACCCGTGTAACATGGGGTATAGAATTATAACACACTTCAACTTGTATATGGATGCTTCCAATATTACTTTTTCCTAAATTTGAAAACACCCGTATCTACTTTCTTTTTCTAGCAAACCCTAAGTGATTCTAGCTTAGTACTTTAGTTAATTGAAGTTTGTTAGCTGATTCTAGCATCAACTTTAACAAGATTATCAGATTTGTGCTTTCAATTCGTGCTTTAATCCATGGTTAATTTATGATTTGTGTTCATATGTGTTTTTGATGGGTTTGATGCTTGAATCTTGATGTTTGTAGTGATTTAAGCTTGTTTAATGTAAAATTATAGTTATATATGTGGTATGTAAGCTTCGTGAACCATTAATCGAACTAAAACTGTGCAAAATCTTGATTTTTGGACTTGAAACCCGTAAAATAGTTGCTGCAACCTATTCTTCATCATTCGTGCGAATGAGCACTCGTTAGTGCGAGTGAGGCAGTGGTTCGTGAAAGAACCCGTCCTAATCCATCCGGACGAAGTCCATATCGATTATAAACGATTCACAACAGTTGATTACATCGCGAGGTACTTGACCTCTATATGATACATTTTACAAACATTGCATTCGTTTTTAAAAGACAAACTTTCATTTACATCGAAAGTTGACGGCATGCATACTATTTCATAATATATCAAACTATAATTGACTAATCAATAATCTTGATGAACTCAACGACCCGAATGCAATGTCTTTTGAAATATGTCATGAATGACTCCAAGTAATAACTCTAAAATGAGCAAATGCACAGCGGAAGATTTCTTTCGTACCTGAGAATAAACATGCTTTCAAGTGTCAACCAAAAGGTTGGTGAGTTCATTAGTTTAACATAAATAATCTTTTCATAATTTTAATAGACCACAAGATTTCATATTTCAATTTCTCATAAACATACGTCCCATGCATAGAGACAAAAATATCATTCATATGGATTGAACACCTGGTAACCGACATTCACAATATACATATAAGAATATCCCCATCATTCCGGGATCCTCCTTCGGACATGATATAAATTTCGAAGTACTAAAGCATCCGGCACTTTGGATGGGGCTTGTTGAGCCCGATAGATCTATCTTTAGAGTTCGCGTCAATTAGGGTTTCTATTCCCTAATTCTTAGATTACCAGACTATAAAGGGGCATATTCAGTTTCGATCATTCAACCATATAATGTAGTTTCGATTACTTGTGTCTATTTCGTAAAACATTTATAAAAGCGCATGCATTCTCAGTACCAAAAATATATATTGCAAAAGCATTTAAAAAGGGAGTAATGAAAACTCACACATATAAATATTGTAAAACAGTTAATAAAGCATTTGCATGTATTCTCATCCCCAAAAATGTAAAGAGTAAAAGGGAGCAAATGAACTCACGCATATAAATATTGTAAAACAGTTAATAAAGCATTTGCATGTATTCTCAGCCCAAAAATATATATAAAAAGGGAATAATGAAACTCACCTAATGTATTTTGTAGTAAAAATACATATGACAAAATTGAACCATGCAGGGTTGGCCTCGGATTCACGAACCTATACCATTTGTGTATTCATTAATACATATATAATTATAATCGAACATATATATTATTACTCTTGAATTAATTGTTATTTTAACTATGTTCTTCATTTATAATCTAATTAATTACATTTAATAATATTTATTACAAAAATAATAATATAGTTATGTTATACGTAGTAAATATAGAGTTATATAACTAATAGTTGTTTTGATAAAATAGTGTTGTTATTAATAAATAAAAAATAATAATTGTTTCATCCTAATATAATAATAATCATAGTTATAAAATGATTATTTTTATCAAAGTAATACTTTTAATAGTAATGTATACTAATAATAATAATAACTATAAAAATAGTGATTTTATTAACAATAATAATAATACTACTATTTTTACTAATAACTATAATGATAATAATGTTAATAATAAGGTTACCGATAACAATTTTAATTATAGTATTTATGTACTCATGTTAATACATATATTAGTTGTTAAAACAAATATAATAATAACCATGATAATAATAACAATATACTTATTTATAACTATCATAATAATAATAATAATGATAACTAATAATACATATAACTATGTTAATAATACTTAGCTATAATACATTTAATAATTATAATACTAATGGTATTAATAATATCTAATAATAATAACAATAATAATAATCACAACATTAATAATGATAATATTAATAACAATAATGAAAATGATAATGATAATAATAATAAAAATTCTTGGTATTTAAATCTACCTTTAGAAGCCTTAAGTAAAAAGAATGCACCAATTGAGGATCGAATCCGAGACCCCTCGCTAACCCGTCACCTCTCTTAACCAACCCCCTGTAACCATTTTTCTGATTTAATGCATAACTCATTAATATTTAAATCTACTTTTTCAGTTATCATCTTCTTTAACTTTCGTAAATTCAATCAGAGATCAATCCAATTTTGTAATGAGTTTCATATACAATTTAGGATCCATAAACGACACAGAATTAATTAGGGGTTTGTTTGAATTAATTAAAACAACATAAACAAAAAATAAAAGAGCTGTAACAGCTCGTTAAGTTCTTCAAGAACTCTAAATCACTCTCGTAAATTTAGGAAGTTTTAGACCCCGATTCCTGAATGAAATAAGTTCAAATTCATTCTTAGAAACTTTCTAACCTCTCAATTTGACTTAAAACATAAGCACATTCATAAATTTCACGAAGGAACAGCTGTTTGACTTTTTTAAAATCAACTTTGACCCCCAAATTAAAATTTGATAGAATGATTTGGACCTCTAAACTTTCCAGATAGTTTACATAATAGATTAACAACAATCTTGCATTTCTCATTTTTGAAATTCGTAAAAAAAAATCGATCTATTTGAAAATTGAAACAAGAACATGGCAGTGCCTGTTTTCTTCGTTCCTTTTGATTTAATTCCACTAAATAAAAGCTGTATGGGTTGGTAATTGATATTGAAGATGTAATGGTGATTAAAAAGAGTAATATCACAGTGTAATTTCTTTGTTTTATAGACAATTGAGTCGTCTAGGACAATTAATCAGAAAAATATATATATATATAAAATAATAATAATAAAAAGTAATCACAAAGATTACGACCTGCAACAGAATTTGGATTCATTCAAATACTTTTTCACTGATTGGTACTAATTGGAGACAGGAAACAATCTTCCACGGGCTTGAAAGTGATTTGAACAGAAAGCGTGATTCTTTGCATTTATTTATATATTAAATTGTAATTTTTATTTATATATATATATATATACATATATTTATATAAATAAAATCTGTATACGTATTCATTTATAAACAAATATCTGTATTATGTGTATATATATATATATATATATGTAATTATATATATATATCTGTTTATATTTTTGTGTATATATATGTAATTCATAAATTTTATTATTGGTAATGTTATAAAATATTAATACTAATAATAAAACTAATAATTTATTAATATTGCTATCGAGATACAATTAATATTAAATTAATAATAATAATAATAATATCAAATAAATATTAATAATAATACAGATATGATAATATTAATACATTTAATAATAACTAATAATAATATTAGTTATATTTATATTATTAATGATAATACTAACATTAATAATAATAACACAAATTATATATATATTTTATTTTAGAAGTAATATTATTACTAATATAAATATTAACATGAATATTAACAATAATAAAAATGCTGAAATTAATGATAATGATATTAATATATCACTTAGCTTCAAACTTGTAATTACAAATAATATATTAACTTTACACTATATTATATAATAATATTTATTAAATATTATATATCACAATATATTAAATAATTATTATTAGAATTCATATAGACTCATAATATTATATATGTAAAATGGTAATTTATTTATTCTATTTATTATTTCACATTTTTAATTCCTAAGGTTTAAAGTATACATTATGGATTATATATGTCCATATATTTATATTTACATGTACCTATTTATTTACAAAGTAAAGTAAGGTTTAAAGTATACATTATGGATTATATATGTCCATATATTTATATTTACATGTACCTATTTATTTACAAAGTAAAGTTCGTGAATCGTCGGGAATAGTCAAAGGTCAAATGATTCCATATAAATAGTTCAAAGTTTTTGATACTCCACATTACAGATTTTGCTTATCGTGTCGAAATCAAATAAGATTCAAGTTTAAATTTGGTCAGAATTTCTCGGGTCATCACAGTACCTACCCGTTAAAGAAATTTCGTCCCGAAATTTGAGCGAGGTCGTCATGGCTAACAATAAATATGTTTTCCTGACGAATATGAGCTGATAAATAGAGTTTTATCATTAGATAAAATAATTCGATTATTCAAAGCATACGAATGAAGCTATCACAAAAGAGTGAAATGAAGTGAGTATAGGTTTGTCTTGACTTTTGACGTAGTCATGGTTGAATTTAGAAAATAAGGCGCGTCTTAACTTTTGACATTGCCTTAGTTGAATTCTAGAATTCAAGGGATTTAAAGAAAATCTTGAAGATCTATAAGATCTGATTCTTCAGCGAATAAGGAAATTAAGATCTCTATAATTAAATACGGTGATCTGCCTCGATTACTCTGCCTGATATTTCCATTATAAATTAAGCTCTTCGGTTCCATTATTCTCACCATTCCTATGCTTCCTTCCTTAGTTCATACATCTAAAAGATTGTGAAAATGCTTAGTCCAGTTCTAATCCTTGATACTTTCCTAACCTTCATATCTGTCATTCTTCTTTTCAATCTTCCACCAGAAAAAAATTGTTTACTTTTACTTTTACCCTGGGGTGATACTATTCTTAATTATGCCGTGTCTTTATTTTGTTATTCCTATTAACATCCATGGTTTGTAACCTCCGTGTTGTTATTCGGCTTTATATTTTCTCTTATATTTTGGAGCCCTTTGCCTTTTTATTATCCTCCCGTCCTCTAGTAAAGCGAGTAGCGGTTCAGAATTCGTAAACATGGAGTTTCGAATGAACTTAATGTTATAAACAAGAAAGAACGTTACCGCACGATTTGATTTGTCAAATTACCTGAATCACTGAGAATAGAACTATCAAGAATATATTTTCTTGATATGTTCAGAAGTTAAGCAGAATGAAGAAGTTATGTAACATGGCACCTGATGAAGTTATGGTCTGTGAATCATCAAGTTTCATTAGAAACTCAGCATGACTTACTGTAATATAATCACGTTGATCAAGTGTCATTATATTATACTAACTCATGCATCATTTTCCAACATTACTTCAATAACATTCATATTTTAAGCTCGAAAGTTTACAGAATATAGAAACTAACAGTTTCTATATGATGTAATACTGATAGCACGAAGAGATTAATGATTTCAGATAAGAATAGTTATAAAAATATCTCAAGAAATATGGAGGATATTTATAATGAAAGATACGATAATATCTCGGAATATCTAAGATCAGAGGATGATAGAAACTATTGTCTGCAAGGGTTTAGAGTAAGGAGCAAGACATTCACTAAAGACTTTAGCAGACATTGAATCATTTGGATTCTTTGAAGTCAAACTTATTCTTTGTGATTTGTCCAAGGCTTTCTTCATAGTTTCGCATAATCTGCTTTTCGGTACTAAATTTTTTCTTGAATGTTTCCAATATAATGATACATAGGAAGCACGAAGAGGTATATAATTTTGGACGAGAATATTTATGAAAATATCCTCAGAAATATCGAAGATATTGATGATGATATTTTGGAATTTCTAAGTTCGATGATTGATGAAGAAAGATTTTCCGCAAGATTTTAACATGAGTACGGAGCAAGATATTCGTTGGAGGTTTCATCGGATCCAGAATTACCTGGGTTCTTTGAATATATGGTATGGTCCTTGTATTTGACCTTGATCTCCTTCATGGTTTGCTCAATCTGTTTTTCAGTACCAAATTTTTCTGAGCTTTTTCAACATACTATTGTTTATCATTAAACCTTCGATGATTATGGTCGTTTACGGTTGTCTATGGTTTATGCTGCTTCATTCAACTTTTTCAACATTCAGAGTATTGATTTGTGACTGAGTGCTTTTCAGAATTTTAGAATAAGAGATCATAATTCTAAGAGATAAATGTCATACATATAACTGTTGATGTAGATATGCTGTGAGTTTTCAAAGTACTGATTGCTGATTCCCGGTAATTGTTATGGCAGTTCTCGTTACCAGATGTGGATGAGTATATGATACGGTTTCAATGAATAAATATAATGATTTGTCAGAGAGATTTAAGCCAAAAAGCAACGAGGTTGCTGGTAATATGGTGGAATATAAAAGAATTTTCCGGTATCAAAAGGGTAATTGTATATATCAGGATTATAGTAAGGCTACTTCGAATGAAAAGTTGAAGCTGACTTGTTGGAGCTGTGACAAAATTGGCTACTTTGCAAAGGGATTGCAAAGTTTTTTTTTTTTTTTTTTTTTTTGCTAATAAATGCCAAAGGATCTGACGTGGCTACGTGTTAAACTTTTACTCAGTTGTCGAGAGTTTCTCAGGTGCATAACTATATGCATAAATTTTTTCTTCCGTAGATGAAGTGCGGTTGATTCATCCTATCGATTGAGGTGTTTTCAAGAATCATGAAAGTTTGAACGCAGATTGGAATCGTCAAGATACAAATGAGGTTTAAGTTGAAATCAAGTGGCAAACTTGAAGAGATGTTTAGTTTCATATGTTATAATCAATATTTTAATTCATTTTAATTGTCCAATGTCATTAGTCCACAGTTCATAGTCCACAATTTGTAGTACAACAATTCATATATAGTTTAATATATAATATTCGAATTAATTAATATGTATCGTGACCCGTGTACATGTCTCAGACTCGATCACAACTCAAGCTATATATATTATTGTAGAATAACCTCAACCCTGTATAGCTAACTCCCGCATTACTGCATATAGAGTGTCCATGGTTATTCCAAATAATATATATAGATGGGTCGATATGATATGTCAAAACTTTGTATACGTGTCCCGATACTTAAAGTGCGTAAAAATAAATAACAGAAATTAAATAACGATAAATAAAGTGCGTAAAGTAAATAACAGAAATTAAATGACGATAATTAAAATTGCGAGAATGTAAATTGCGATAAATAAAATGTAATCAGTTAGCTAGGAACAATTAGCTAGGAACAGTTAGCGTGGATTCTTAACACAATTTCTCATAGTTAATTAGTCTGTTTCTAACAAATTTTATTTTGTCATATGTTTTCTTCATTATGCCACTTGTTGGATTCTGAAAAGTCAAAATCCGAATATGAAATTGAATAAAAATGGTTATTCTGCGGTGAACGGGTACGTATATCGGTGAATGTAAGTAGGATAGTAAATGATTGTTGAATCAGATTCGAAGAATGTACAGTGTAATTTATTAATGTGAAATCTAAATATTCCTCGGGTATTACCTACCCGTTAAAATATTTTCACCATTAACAGTTTGTACAAAAGAATTTTTAATTACAATCTTTATGAAAACATACTTAAATATATATTTTCTTCAGATGTAATTATAGATTTAATGAGTTAATATAGTATTAATCTCATTTGATTTACCGTTAGAACTAAGATACATAATCTATAAAACATTAGAGATTACATAATTGCCATGTCGAACGAAGATAAAATAGATAGAACGATACGTAGAATGATGATTATGCTCGTGGTATAGAATGTGATATTGAGGCAAAGATTGTTGATGATACAGATGATGTTACTGATGGTACTGTTGGTGTCGGTGATGTTGCTAGAGCTGGTAAGTTTTGCACCATGTTCTCCAAATTGATTACTCGAGCGCGAAGTTCGTTGACTTCTTATATTATTTCGGGATGATTGTCGGTCGAAACGAGCGGATGAATAAGGTTTAGAATCTGAGTTATGATATAGTCGTGGCGAGATATTCGGGAAATGAGGGTGAAAATGGTGTTACGAACAAGTTCGCCGGTAAGGGCTTCAGGTTCTTCGCCAAAAGGTGATTTCAGTTAGTGGAAGGGATCGCATTCTGCTCGTCTCCATTGATTAAGTCGAGTACGAATCCATCAGATGAATTGGGGATGGATGATTGGTTGATTCATTCTGATGATGTTGCTTCCGGAGCTTAGATGACTATCCATTCGGAATAACTGTCGGGATAACTATCGGAATAGTTTTCGGAATCCGAGGGACTCAAATTAGTTGAGGGATTCATCTCGTACGATCAGATGAAGGATTTTCGATAAGAAATAGATTATAGGATATAGATTAGTATCCTGCAATACATGATTTACATATGCATATATAATACTAAAATCCCATAAGTTACGGAGGAATCTACGGAAGCTGTCAGGCAAAGGTAACTATAACAGATACGCTATGATATGAATTTTGTCTATACACTATTCATGCAGTCAATGCAATAAGATGTGTCTAGACTAAGAATAATAAGCATGTAATTTACTAAGGATGATAAGCAAATGATTTCCGACAAAAATGATAAGCAAAACTTTTGACATGCAGACACGGTCGAAGTCCAGACTCACTAATATATCCTAACGACTTATCAGTTAGACACATTAATGCAGACCCGGTTCACTAAGACTACCGCTCTGATACCAACTGAAAGGACCCGTCCTAATCCATCCGGACGAAGTCCATATCGATTATAAACGATTCACAACAGTTGATTACATCGCGAGGTACTTGACCTCTATATGATACATTTTACAAACATTGCATTCGTTTTTAAAAGACAAACTTTCATTTACATCGAAAGTTGACGGCATGCATACTATTTCATAATATATCAAACTATAATTGACTAATCAATAATCTTGATGAACTCAACGACCCGAATGCAATGTCTTTTGAAATATGTCATGAATGACTCCAAGTAATAACTCTAAAATGAGCAAATGCACAGCGGAAGATTTCTTTCGTACCTGAGAATAAACATGCTTTCAAGTGTCAACCAAAAGGTTGGTGAGTTCATTAGTTTAACATAAATAATCTTTTCATAATTTTAATAGACCACAAGATTTCATATTTCCATTTCTCATAAACATACGTCCCATGCATAGAGACAAAAATATCATTCATATGGATTGAACACCTGGTAACCGACATTCACAATATACATATAAGAATATCCCCATCATTCCGGTATCCTCCTTCGGACATGATATAAATTTCGAAGTACTAAAGCATCCGGCACTTTGGATGGGGCTTGTTGAGCCCGATAGATCTATCTTTAGAGTTCGCGTCAATTAGGGTTTCTGTTCCCTAATTCTTAGATTACCAGACTATAAAGGGGCATATTCAGTTTCGATCATTCAACCATATAATGTAGTTTCGATTACTTGTGTCTATTTCGTAAAACATTTATAAAAGCGCATGCATTCTCAGTCCCAAAAATATATATTGCAAAAGCATTTAAAAAGGGAGTAATGAAAACTCACACATATAAATATTGTAAAACAGTTAATAAAGCATTTGCATGTATTCTCAGCCCCAAAAATGTAAAGAGTAAAAGGGAGCAAATGAACTCACGCATATAAATATTGTAAAACAGTTAATAAAGCATTTGCATGTATTCTCAGCCCAAAAATATATATAAAAAGGGAATAATGAAACTCACCTAATGTATTTTGTAGTAAAAATACATATGACAAAATTGAACCATGCAGGGTTGGCCTCGGATTCACGAACCTATACCATTTGTGTATTCATTAATACATATATAATTATAATCGAACATATATATTATTACTCTTGAATTAATTGTTATTTTAACTATGTTCTTCATTTATAATCTAATTAATTACATTTAATAATATTTATTACAAAAATAATAATATAGTTATGTTATACGTAGTAAATATAGAGTTATATAACTAATAGTTGTTTTGATAAAATAGTGTTGTTATTAATAAATAAAAAATAATAATTGTTTCATCCTAATATAATAATAATCATAGTTATAAAATGATTATTTTTATCAAAGTAATACTTTTAATAGTAATGTATACTAATAATAATAATAACTATAAAAATAGTGATTTTATTAACAATAATAATAATACTACTATTTTTACTAATAACTATAATGATAATAATGTTAATAATAAGGTTACCGATAACAATTTTAATCATAGTATTTATGTACTCATGTTAATACATATATTAGTTGTTAAAACAAATATAATAATAACCATGATAATAATAACAATATACTTATTTATAACTATCATAATAATAATAATAATGATAACTAATAATACATATAACTATGTTAATAATACTTAGCTATAATACATTTAATAATTATAATACTAATAGTATTAATAATATCTAATAATAATAACAATAATAATAATCACAACATTAATAATGATAATATTAATAACAATAATGAAAATGATAATGATAATAATAATAAAAATTCTTGGTATTTAAATCTACCTTTAGAAGCCTTAAGTAAAAAGAATGCACCAATTGAGGATCGAATCCGAGACCCCTCGCTAACCCGTCACCTCTCTTAACCAACCCCCTGTAACCATTTTTCTGATTTAATGCATAACTCATTAATATTTAAATCTACTTTTTCAGTTATCATCTTCTTTAACTTTCGTAAATTCAATCAGAGATCAATCCAATTTTGTAATGAGTTTCATATACAATTTAGGATCCATAAACGACACAGAATCAATTAGGGGTTTGTTTGAATTAATTAAAACAACATAAACAAAAAATAAAAGAGCTGTAACAGCTCGTTAAGTTCTTCAAGAACTCTAAATCACTCTCGTAAATTTAGGAAGTTTTAGACCCCGATTCCTGAATGAAATAAGTTCAAATTCATTCTTAGAAACTTTCTAACCTCTCAATTTGACTTAAAACATAAGCACATTCATAAATTTCACGAAGGAACAGCCGTTTGACTTTTTTAAAATCAACTTTGACCCCAAAATTAAAATTTGATAGAATGATTTGGACCTCTAAACTTTCCAGATAGTTTACATAATAGATTAACAACAATCTTGCATTTCTCATTTTTGAAATTCGTAAAAAAAAATCGATCTATTTGAAAATTGAAACAAGAACAGGGCAGTGCCTGTTTTCTTCGTTCCTTTTGATTTAATTCCACTAAATAAAAGCTGTATGGGTTGGTAATTGATATTGAAGATGTAATGGTGATTAAAAAGAGTAATATCACAGTGTAATTTCTTTGTTTTATAGACAATTGATTCGTCTAGGACAATTAATCAGAAAAATATATATATATAAAATAATAATAATAAAAAGTAATCACAAAGATTACGACCTGCAACAGAATTTGGATTCATTCAAATACTTTTTCACTGATTGGTACTAATTGGAGACAGAAAACAAACATCCACGGGCTTGAAAGTGATTTGAACAGAAAGCGTGATTCTTTGCATTTATTTATATATTAAATTGTAATTTATATATATATATATATATATATATATATACATATATTTATATAAATAAAATCTGTATACGTATTCATTTATAAACAAATATCTGTATTATGTGTATATATATATGTAATTATATATATATATCTGTTTATATTTTTGTGTATATATATGTAATTCATAAATTTTATTATTGGTAATGTTATAAAATATTAATACTAATAATAAAACTAATAATTTATTAATATTGCTATCGAGATACAATTAATATTAAATTAATAATAATAATAATAATATCAAATAAATATTAATAATAATACAGATATGATAATATTAATACATTTAATAATAACTAATAATAATATTAGTTATATTTATATTATTAATGATAATACTAACATTAATAATAATAACACAAATTATATATATATTTTATTTTAGAAGTAATATTATTACTAATATAAATATTAACATGAATATTAACAATAATAAAAATGCTGAAATTAATGATAATGATATTAATATAGCACTTAGCTTCAAACTTGTAATTACAAATAATATATTAACTTTACACTATATTATATAATAATATTTATTAAATATTATATATCACAATATATTAAATAATTATTATTAGAATTCATATAGACTCATAATATTATATATGTAAAATGGTAATTTATTTATTCTATTTATTATTTCACATTTTTAATTCCTAAGGTTTAAAGTATACATTATGGATTATATATGTCCATATATTTATATTTACATGTACCTATTTATTTACAAAGTAAAGTAAGGTTTAAAGTATACATTATGGATTATATATGTCCATATATTTATATTTACATGTACCTATTTATTTACAAAGTAAAGTTCGTGAATCGTCGGGAATAGTCAAAGGTCAAATGATTCCATATAAATAGTTCAAAGTTTTTGATACTCCACATTACAGATTTTGCTTATCGTGTCGAAATCAAATAAGATTCAAGTTTAAATTTGGTCAGAATTTCTCGGGTCATCACAGTTCACTGGAACCAGTTGCTGACTCGTGGAAGCATATTTGAAACATGTTCAGTTTTTGCTAAGTCTTGATTAGTGCGAGGGAAATGTACTTCGTGCGAAGGAAGTCTTCGTTCATGTTAACCACATTGTAATCCGTATGAACCAGATGGTTTTGTAGTGTACTAGTTGTCTGAGCTTGATAACTCCTAAATTATACAGATTCGTTATAACATTTTAAGGAGTTGTCTTATTATTTTAAAGCCATTTTAATATCTAAACACACCAAAATGGAGAAAAATGGAGAAAAGGTTATTTCTAATGTTTTTGTTTAAGTTATGTACTAAACAGGATCAAAAATAGTTGAGAGTTGCAGGAAATGAGATGAAGCCGCCGGCATGAAGGCATGAAGCCGCCGGCTTAGGTGAGAAAACTCGGAAATTTCCAGAACATTGCAGAAAACACCAGAATTCGTGAGATAGCAGTGAAGCTGATGGCTTACCAATGAAGCTGACCGGCTTAGGGCAGTTTCATGTACTTAAAGCCTAAGAAAAAGCTAAAAAGGGCAACGAAAACAAAAAGATTGCAGACCAGTGTAGCTGTCGGCTTGGCATAAGACAGATACGCGTTTTTCAAATTACGGATTAAGTTAAACGTGCAGAAGGAGTAACTGACCAAGTGAAGCCGCCGGCTTTGTGCTTAATTATGTGCAGTTTCTAGTTTCTAGATCTGTATAAACTGAGTTTCTGTGATGATTATTTAAACTGTTTTGAATCTGCTTTGTTTTAATATGCTTGTTTGCCATGCTTAATGATTAAATAACTTGATTTTAGGATTGATTAACACTTAATCCAGTATTCTATTATTCGATTCATGCTACTTGTTTAGATCTAGTCAATCAAACTTGTTAAATTTGATTGCATGAAACTAAGTTAAACAACATTAGTAGTGATAAATTTGTTGAATTTGAATTACACTTATATAATAGAGTTTAATATTGTTAGGCTTAGTCGAAGAACCTCTGTTTGGATGTGTTTGATTAATGATTTCATGAGAACTGGGTAAAGATTAGCTTTCAGCTAGTAACTTGAGTTGATCTACTTGATGTTTAATAGTTTATTTATTTGTCAATCTATTTGTATCTTAATTAATCCTCATCATAAGATTAAATTGATATGTATCACGTAATTGAATTGAACACTATGAATTGAGATGTTAGCCTTGAACATTACTTGTCTAGCATATGCTATAAGTCCTACATATAAGAATGGGTCTATGATTATGAAACGACCCGTCCTAATCCATCCGGACGAAGTCCATATCGATTATAAATGATTCATAACAGTTGATCACATCGCGAGGTACATGACCTTTATATGATACATTTTACAAATATTGCATTCGTTTTTGAAAAGACAGTCTTTCATTACATCGAAAGTTGACGACATGCATACCATTTCATAATATGTCCAGCTATAATTGACTTATTAATAATCTTGATGAACTCATCGACTCGAATGCAACGTCTTTTGAAATATGTCATGAATGACTCCAAGTAATATCTTTAAAATGAGCAAATGCACAGCGGAAGGATTCTTTAATACCTGAGAATAAACATGCTTTAAAGTGTCAACCAAAAGGTTGGTGAGTTCATAGGTTTAAGTTCTATATAGTAATCATAATATTTAATAAGCCACAAGATTTCATTTAATTAAATGCGCATGATCATTACAACTGCAAAAATCATTCATACGATGAGTCGCCTGGTAACTGACCTTAACATAGAGCGCTTAAGATATCTGGCATCATACATTCCACTATTCAAATATATGACAAGAACCCTTCGAAGTACTAAAGCATTTCCACTATTCGAAAATGGGGGTGGTTGGTGCCCGTAGATCTACCTTTAGGATTCGCGTCAATTAGTGTTTTTCACTAATTCTTAGGTTACCAAGCATAATAATAATTAGTACAGATATCCGGTATAACAAAACAATCGTAGAATGTAGTTTCATGAACTTGTGTTTATTTTGTAAAATATTTATAAAAGCAGCGCATGTATTCTCAGTTCCAAAAATGTAAAGAGAAAAAGGGAGCAAATGAAACTCACCTAATGTATTTTGTAGTAAAAATACATATGACTATATTGAACAATGCATGGTTGGCCTTGGATTCACGAACCTATATCATTCGTATATATATTAAAACATATACTCGTAATCGAATAATTATAACATTATGTAATTAATTTGTATATATATTTGATAATGATTATTATCTATTTAGTTATATATATATATATATATATATATATATATATATATATATATATATATATATATATATATATATATATATAAATATATATATATATATTTATATATATTAAAAATACTTAGTTTATTATATATGGATATTTATATAAAGATTGGTAACCTAATTAATTTATACTTATATGTAGTATACTTATAAGTATATTTTACATAAATAATAATATTTGCTATATAAAAAGTTGTATTTAATTATATTGATATGAAGATTACTAATAATATCGTTAATAATACTTAATGACGTTACTTAATCTAAATGATAATAATATTAGTCATAGTATTTACGTTAACATAATGATAATAATAATAATACACCTATTAGTAGTTAATAAATATAATAATAATAGTAGTAATAACAATATTTTTAGTTATAACTTTAATTGTAATAATAATAGTGATAAATGATAACTAATACTTATTAGTAATAATAATAATAATAATAATATTCGTAACACTAACAATAATAACAATAACAATGACAATAATAATTACAATAACAATATTAATAACCATAGCAATAATAATAATAATAATAATAATAATAATAATAATAATAATAATAATAATAATAATAATAATAATAATAATAATAATAATAATAATAATAATAATGAAATAATAGTAATAATAATAATAACAAAAGATTGCTACCTCACAAAAATGGGTTCAAAAAAAAATATAATTGGTCTTGCCCGGACTCGAAACAGCAACCTCCCGGTTTTACATAACACCCTTTGCCACTCGTCTGCTACTCATATTTTCTGATAAATACTAGGATTGAAAAATATATAAACCGTATTATTTTTGTGTTCCTCTAATTCTTCTTCTTCGCTATAACCCAATCGACCCAGCATTACTTTAATCTTAATAATAACTACAAAATTTGATTTTAAGATTTAATATCCATCACGAAACACTTATTGATGAATGATTGGTTTTGAAAAAAAAATATAAAGAAAAAGAGCTGCTACTGCTCGACGCTATTGAGGAAAAAAAATATTGATTTTGATTTGTGGTGTGTTTTAGCCAAAGGTTGTAACACAAAATATATTGCAAACCCATCCTAAAAACTTTTTCAAACATCAATTGAACTTGAAACTTTAAGGCAAGTTCGAATTTCTTTATGAACAAATTCGTTGACTTTTTGAAAAATAAGTTTGACTCATAAATTCGATCTTGTTTTGAAGATTTTGAATTTGATATTTCACAGATAGTTTGTATGGAAGATTCCTAACACATTGGCGTTTATGGATTTTGCTATATGGTTTGAAATTGAATTAAGAAGAAAAAGAAGACGTACAGAGGACAGAAAGAAAAAAGAAAATAGAAAAAAATATTCGCTGAGCTCTCTAAATCTCATTCTGGTTTTTCTGTTTCGGTTTGTAGTGATAACAAATCACTAGATGGACGTTTTAAATAGTAGAATCGATTAGCTGTAAACAAAAATTGGTGGGATTAGTCAACAATACCTCACGAGGGTGCAGGAGCCAGAAGAAACAAAACAGATTAGAACAAAAATTTATATCACAGAATCAAAAGTGATTTGTACTGAATTTGTCATTGTGCTGATGGGATTCAATTTAATAATCTGATTAAGGACATAAGTACAAATCTTCTACAGGTCGATTAGGATATAAAGCTAAATATGATTTATCTTTATTTATTTAGATATAATCGTATTTATATATACTGGATCCGTATGTATCAGATATATCCGTATATATATGTATCTCTGTCTACTGAAATTCATAATATTACATAAATATATAAATCTATTAATAAATTTAAGGATGTTATTAATTTTTAATAAGAATACTAAGACTAATAATGATAATAGAAATATATTAAATAATAATATTAATAATAATTTTTATCAAAATTATACTAATAGTAATTATAAGATTAAGAGTAATTATAAAATGATAGTATTAATAATAATAACAAAATAATACTAATAACAATAATTTTTATGATTTAATCTCTTTATATGTCATTTACTAGTTATACGTTTTATATACTGTAATATACGCACAATCTTAATTTTTTTAAAGAGTCATATATATATATATATATATATATATATATATATATATATATATATATATATATATATATATATATATATATATATATATATATATATATATATATATATATATATTTATTTATTTATTTATTTTAAAAGCAACTTAATTATTTGGTATACTATTTTACATAATTTACTATAGTGATAAATTTATATTTTAAAATTTCAATTTGTTATACTTACATTTATATACATATACATATTTATTTACAAACAATAGTTCGTGAATCGTCGGGAATAGTCAAAGGTTCACTGACTCCATATAAATAATTCACAGGTCAAATGTATACATGAACATAGTTCCAAAATTTTCGAGACTCAACATTATAGACTTTGCTTATCGTGTCGAAATATATAATAAGTTTAAGTTTAAATTTGGTCCGAAATTGCCGGGTCGTCACAGTACCTACCCGTTAAAGAAATTTCGTCCCGAAATTTGAGTAAGGTGGTCATGGCTAACAATAAAAATGTTTTCATGACGAATATGAGTTGATAAATAGAGTTTTATCACCATTGAATAATTTGGATAAAACGATTCAATTACTCGAAGCGTACGAGTGAGGCTATCACAAAAGATTGAGATAAGGTAATAGATATTCGTCTTTACTTTTAACGTAGTCATGGTTGAATTTAGAAAATAAGGTGCGTCTTAACTTTTGAAGTTGTCTTGGTTGAATTCCGAATTTCAAGGGATTTAAAGAAAATCTTCGAAATCTAAAAGATTTGATTCTTCAGCGAATAAGAAAATTAAGATCTCTATAATTAATTACTGTGATCTGCCTCGATTACTCTGTCTGATATTTCCATTATAAATTAGGCTCGTCCGTTCCATTATTCTCACCATTCCTATACTTTATTTCTTAGTTCATACATCCAAAAGATTGTGAAAATACTTAATCCGGTTCTAATCCTTGATATTTTTCTAATCGTCATTTCTGTCATCCTTCTTTTCAATCTTCCACCAGATGAATCTGTTACTTCTACTATTACTTTGGGATGATACTATTCTAATTTCTACCGTATTTTTATATTGTTATTCGTATTAATATTCACGATTTGTAACCTCCGTATTGTTATTGGGCTTTATATTTTCTCTTATATTTCGATGTCCCTGCTTCTGTCTCCTATAATCATTGTCATCCACAGTTAATGCTCTCTACTATTTGCTGCGATTTATACCCCTATTTACACTTCGAAGCTTTATGCCCTGTTTTCTCTTCTATCTATTAAGCATATCAAGTAATGATCCAGAATTAACAGATATAAGTTTTAGAATGAATATTGTTAATGTTCTAAGAAAGAAATGGTAATAGTACAATATGACTTGTCAGATTATCAGAATTCAAGGAAAAGATAGGACTATCAAAAATATGTTCTTGATATGTTTATAGATTAGACAGAACGTAAGAGTCGTGTAACATGGAACATGATGACGTTAGAGTCTATGAATCATCACGTTTCATTAGAAACTCAGCATGACTTACTGTAATATAATCACATTGATCAAGTGTCATTATATTATACTAACTCATGCATCAGTTCCCAACACTATTTCAAAAACATTCATAGTTTAAATTCGAAGGTTCGCAGAATATAGAGACTAAAACAGTTTTCTTTTATGATATAATACGGATAGCGCAGAGAGATAATTAATATCGAACGAGAATATTTATGAAGATATCTTCGGAAATATTTAGGATATTAATAAAGAAAGGTATGATAATATCTTAGGATTTCATAATCAAATTGTGATGAAGAAATTCATTCACGATGATTTAGAGTGGTTAAGGAGTAAGGTATTCGCTAAAGATTTCATCAGAAACAGAATCATCTGGATTCTTTATGTACAAGTTTAGTCCTTGTAATTTGTTCAGAGTCTTCTTCATGGTTTGCTCAATCCGGTTTTCAGTTCTAACTTTTCTGAGCTTTGCCAACATACTATTCTTTATCTTTATACCTTCGACGGTTAAGGTCGGGTACAGTTTTTGCTGCTGTATTCAGCTTGTACAGTTTTTTAGAATTTGGAGTATTGATTTGTAGACTGGGTGCTTTTCAAAATTTCAGAGTGGAAGATCATAATTCTAAGAGATAAGGATTATATGTATACTTATAACTGTTGATGTAGACATGCTGTGATATTTCAAAATACTGATTTGCTAATTCCCGGTAGTTGGTATAGTAATTCTCGTTATAAGATGTAAATGAGTAAATGATAGGGTTTCACTGAATATAGTGATTTTTCGGAAAGTCAAAGATCAATGAAGTTGTTGGTAAGTTTACTGCTAATGCGGTAGAATATAAAGAGTTCCTCGGTAATGATGACGAAAGACAACTTATATATCAAGGTTATAATAGAGCTTATTCGAATCAAAAGTCAAAATTGTTTTGCTGAAGCTGTGACAAAACTGTCTAATTTGGAAAGGGATTGCAAAGTTATTTTGGGTAATAATAACACTAAAGGAATTAACACAGCTATGTGTTAAACGTTTACTCAGTTTCCGAAAGTTTTCAGGTGCATAACTATATGCATAAATCTTTTCTCTCGTAGATGAAGTGCGGTTGATTCATCCTCCCGATTGAGGTGTTTTCAAGAATCATGAAAGGTTTGAATCGCAGATTGTAATCGTCAAGATACAAATGAGGTTTAAGATGAAATCAAGTGACAAACTTGAAGAATTATTTAGTTTCATATGTTATAATCAATATTTTAATTCATTTTAATTGTCCAATGTTGGTAGTCCTCAGTTGATAGTCCATAGTTAGCAATTCAATAACTCATATATAGTTTAATATATAATATTCGAATTAATTAATACGTATCGTGACCCGTGTACATGTCTCAGACTCGATCACAACTCAAAGTATATATATTATTGTAGAATCAACCTCAACCCTGTATAGAGAACTCGATCATTACTGCATATAGAGTGTCTATGGTTATTCCAAATAATATATATAGATGCTTCGATATGATATGTCAAAACCTTGCATACATGTCTCGATATTTAAAGTGCGTAAAATAAATAGCAGTAATTAAATGACGATAAATAAAGTGCGTAAAGTAAATAACAGAAATTAAATGTCAATAAATAAAATTGCGAGAATTAAATTGCGATAAAATAAATTGCGATAAATAAAATGTAAATAGTTAGGTAGGATCAGTTAGCTAGGAACAGTTAGCGTGGATTCTTAACAAAATTTCTCATAGTTGATTTGTTTGTTTCTAACAAATTTTATTTTTGTCCAGTGTTTTCTTCATTATGCCACTCGTTGGATTCTGGTAAGTTAAAATCCAAATATGAAATTGAATGAGAATGGTTATTTTGTGGTGAACGGATTCGTATATCTGTGGATGTAAGTAGTATAGTAAATGGCTTGTTGAATCAGATTCGAAGAACGTACAGTGTGAATTTATTAATGTGAAATCTAAATATTCCTTGGATATTACCTACCCGTTAAAATATTTTCATCATTAACAGTTTGTACAAAAGGATTTTTAATTACAATCTTTATGAAAACATATATACATATATATTTTCTTCAGATGTAATCATGGATTTAATGAGTCAATATGATATTAAACTCATTTGATTTTCGGTTTGAGCTAGAATAAATAATCTCTAAGACTTTAGAAATTACATAATCGCCAATGAAGAACGAAGATAGTTTATGTAGAACGATTCGTAGAACGATGATTATGCTTTAGGTATAGATTGCGAGGTTGAGAAATGTGATGTTGAAACTTGGGTTGTTGATGGTACTGGTGTTGATGTTGTTGCTGAAGCTGGTAAGTTTTGCACCATATTCTCCAAATTGATTACTCGAGCGCAAAGCTTGTTGACTTCTTCCATTATTCCGGAATGATTGTCGGTCGGAACGAGCGGCTGAATAAGGTTTGAAATTTGAGATAGTATATAATCGTGGCGAGATATTCAGGAAATGAGGGAGAAAATGGTGTTGCGGATAGGTTCGCCGGTAAGTGCTTCAAGCTCTTCACCAAAAGGTGAATTCGGTTGACGGAAAGGATCACCTTCTTCTTGTCTCCAATGATTAAGTAGACTACAAACCCATCAAATGAATTAATGATGGCTGATTGGTTGATTCATTCTGGTCACACTGCGTTTAGAGCTCGAGTGGAATTCCATGTCGGAATAGCTATCGGAATAACTATCGGAATAGCTATCGGAATCCGAGGAATTCGAACTGGTTGAGGGATTCATCTCGTACGATCA
This sequence comes from Rutidosis leptorrhynchoides, assembly GCF_046630445.1. Classification (NCBI taxonomy): domain Eukaryota; kingdom Viridiplantae; phylum Streptophyta; class Magnoliopsida; order Asterales; family Asteraceae; genus Rutidosis; species Rutidosis leptorrhynchoides. The sequence goes on from NC_092333.1 coordinate 201,674,856, forward strand.
GATGAAGGATCTTTGATAAGAAATAGATTATAGGATGTAGATTAGTACCCTGCAATACATAATTTATATATGCATATATAATACTCAAATCCAATAAGTTACGGAGGAATCTACGGAATACGACAGACAAATTTTACAGTAACAGGTACGCTAAGATATGGATTAGTAGATACGCTAAGATATGAATTTATTTATACACTGTCTATGCAATAGAGGTAATAAGACGTGTCTAGACTTTAAGGATGATAAGCAAATAATTTTCGACACTAATGATAAGAAAAACTTTTGACATGAGGACCAGGTTCAAGTCTAGACTCATTAATATAACCTAATAACTACTAGGTCGAAGTCCAGACTCACTAATGCATCCTAACAACTACTAGTTAGACACACTAATGCAAGACTTGATTCGCTACGACCACTGCTCTGATACCAACTGAAACGACCCGTCCTAATCCATCCGGACGAAGTCCATATCAATTATAAATGATTCATAACAGTTGATTACATCGCGAGGTACTTAACCTTTATATGATACATTTTACAAACATTGCATTCGTTTTTGAAAAGACAATCTTTCATTACATCGAAAGTTGACGACATGCATACCATTTCATAATATGTCCAGCTATAATTGACTTATTAATAATCTTGATGAACTCATCGACTCGAATGCAATGTCTTTTGAAATATGTCATGAATGACTCCAAGTAATATCTTTAAAATGAGCAAATGCACAGCGGAAGGTTTCTTTAATACCTGAGAATAAACATGCTTTAAAGTGTCAACCAAAAGGTTGGTGAGTTCATAGGTTTAAGTTCTATATAGTAATCATAATATTTAATAAGCCAAAAGATTTCATTTAATTAAATGCGCAGGATCATTACAACTGCAAAAATCATTCATACGATGAGTCGCCTGGTAATCGACCTTAACATAGAGCGCTTAAGATATCTGGCATCATACATTCCACTATTCAAATGTATGGCAAGAACCCTTCGAAGTACTAAAGTATTTCCACTATTCGAAAATGGGGGTGGTTGGTGCCCGTAGATCTACCTTTAGGATTCACGTCAATTAGTGTTTTTCACTAATTCTTAGGTTACCAAGCATAATAATAATAAGTACAGATATCCGATATAACAAAACAATCATAGAATGTAGTTTCATGAACTTGTGCTTATTTTGTAAAACATTTATAAAAGCAGCGCATGTATTCTCAGTCCCAAATATGTAAAGAGAAAAGGGAGCAAATGAAACTCACCTAATGTATTTTGTAGTAAAAATACATATGACTATATTGAACAATGCAGGGTTGGCCTTGGATTCACGAACCTATATCATTCGTATATATATTAAAACATATACTCGTAATCGAATAATTATAACTTTATGTAATTAATTTGTATATATATTTGATAATGATGATTATCTATTTAGTTATATATATATATATATATATATATATATATATATTAAAAATACTTAGTTTATTATATATGGATATTTATATAAGGATTGCTAACCTAATTAATTTATACTTATATGTAGTATACTTATAAGTATATTTTACATAAATAATAATGTTTGCTATATAAAAAGTTGTATTTAATTATATTGATATGAAGATTACTAATAATATCGTTAATAATACTTAATGACGTTACTTAATCTAAATGATAATAATATTAGTCATAGTATTTACGTTAACATAATGATAATAATAATAATAATACACCTATTATTAGTTAATAAATATAATAATAATAGTAGTAATAACAATATTTTTAGTTATAACTTTAATTGTAATAATAATAGTGATAAATGATAACTAATACTTATTAGTAATAATAATAATAATAATATTCGTAACACTAACAATAATAACAATAACAATGACAATAATAATTGCAATAACAATATTAATAACCATAGCAATAATAATAATAATAATAATAATAATAATAATAATAATAATATAATAATAATAATAATAATAATAATAATAATAATAATAATAATGAAATAATAGTAATAATAATAATAATAATAATAATAATAATAATAATAATAATAATAATAATAATAATAATAATAATAATAATAATAATAATAATAATAATTATAATAATAATAATAATAATAATAATAACAAAAGATTGCTACCTCACAAAAATGTGTTCCAAAAAAAATATAATTGGTCTTGCCCGGACTCGAATACGCGACCTCCCGGTTTTACATAACATCCTTTGCCACTCGTCTGCTATTCATTTTTTCTGATTAATACTAGGATTGAAAAATATATAAATCGTATTATTTTCGTGTTCCTCTACTTCTTCTTCTTCGCTATAACCCAATCAACCCAGCATCACTTTAATCTTAATAATAACTACAAAATTTGATTTTAAGATTTAATATCCATAACGAAACAATTATTGATGATTGATTGGTTTTGAAAAAAAAATATAAAGAAAAAGAGCTGCTACTGCTCGACGCTATTGAGGAAAAAAATATTGATTTTGATTTGTGGTGTGTTTTAGCCAAAGGTTGTTACACAAAATATATTGCAAATCCATCCTAAAAAGTTTTTCAAACATCAATTGAACTTGAAACCTAAAGACAAGTTCGAATTTCTTTATGAACAAATTCGTTGACTTTTTGAAAAATAAGTTTGACTCATAAATTCGATCTTGTTTTGAAGATTTTGAATTTGATATTTCACAGATAGTTTGTATGGAAGATTCCTAACACATTGGCATTTATGGATTTTGCTATATGGTTTGAAATTGAATTAAGAAGAAAAAGAAGACGTACAGAGGACAGAAAGAAAGAAGAAAATAGAAAAAAATATTCGCTGAGCTCTCCAAATCTCATTCTGGTTTTTCTGTTTCGGTTTGTAGTGATAACAAATCACTAGATGGACGTTTTAAATAGTAGAATCGATTAGCTGTAAACAAAAATTGGTGGGATTAGTCAACAATACCTCACGAGGGTGCAGGAGCCAGAAGAAACAAAACAGATTAGAACACAAATTTATATCACAGAATCAAAAGTGATTTGTACTGAATTTGTCATTGTGCTGATGGGATTCAATTTAGTAATCTGATTAAGGACAGAAGTACAAATCTTCTACATGTCAATTAGGATATAAAGCTAAATATGATTTATCTTTATTTATTTAGATATAATCGTATTTATATATACTGGATCCGTATGTATCAGATATATCCGTATATATATGTATCTCTGTCTACTGAAATTCATAATATTACATAAATATATAAATCTATTAATAAATTTAAGGATGTTATTAATTTTTAATAAGAATACTAATACTAATAATGATAATAGAAATATATTAAATAATAATATTAATAATAGTTTTTATCAAAATTATACTAATAGTAATTATAAGAATAAGAGTAATTATAAAATGATAGTATTAATAATAATAACAAAATAATACTAATAACAATAATTTGTATGATTTAATCTCTCTATATGTCGTTTACTAGTTATACGTTTTATATACTGTAATATACGCACAATCTTAAATTTTGTAAAGAGTCATATATATATATATATATATATATATATATATATATATATATATATATATATATATATATATATATATATTTTAAAAGCAACTTAATTATTTGGTATACTATTTTACATAATTTACTATAGTGATAAATTTATATTTTTAAATTTCAATTTGTTATACTTACATTTATATACATATACATATTTATTTACAAACAATAGTTCGTGAATCATCGGGAATAGTCAAAGGTTCACCGACTCCATATAAATAGTTCACAGGTCAAATGTATACATGAACATAGTTCCAAAATTTTCGAGACTCAACATTATAGACTTTGCTTATCGTGTCGAAATATATAATAAGTTTAAGTTTAAATTTGGTCCGAAATTGCCGGGTCGTCACAGATTATCATCTTGATTTGTGTTAATATAAGTCATGAAACTTTCCTAATATGGTTCCATTAGAAGTTATTCGTTCATGTAACTACTTTTATCTTTTAATTGTTTCTTTATCTTTTATTTCTTCAGAATTTGTTATTTTAATCGTAACTTCAATTATCTCTTTCCTAAGAGATAAGATTCAACAACTTAAAAACATATAAAAAATCTATCTTTAGTTCTTTAATAAGAACTAAGTTAATTAATAAACCAACTTGAAATCGTATCTACGCTCTCTTGGGACGATAATCTAAAATACTACATCTGATCGGGTCTTGTTGCTCGTTAGGATGTTAAAAGTGTATTAAATAAAAGGTTATATAAATTTAAAAGTTTGAAAAGGCAAATTAAGCACTTTACACTTTTGCACATCAGAACTCATTCGTGCGAATGAGATAGCTAATTCACACGAATGAGGTGTCCTTCGTGCGATTGACTTATCTGTTGAATTATGTGAAGTGTCAATTCTGTTTGTGACTGGCCTACTATTAGACCTTTGATAACCTTCTGTTGCTGGTAATCGATGAGTGGAACTATTCATGGTTAACTGTAAAGTAGCATATTATGCTACTGTTGTTACATTCCTCAGGATTACCGTGAGTTAGACTGTGTTTATTTGTATGATTGTATGCGCACATGTGGGAAACCTGTAGCGTGGTAGCCTAGTGTGACGACCCGGAAATTTTCGACCAAATTTAAACTTTAATTTTAATATAAATTCGACATGATAAGCAAAGTCTATTAGATTGAACTTAGAATTATTGAACTATTTCATGAAAGCATTTAACCCTTGACTATTCCCGACGATTCACGAAAATTGTTTGTAAATAAAATATGTATATATAGATGTAAAGTATATGTATATTAACTTGAAATTATAAAATATAATGTATAAAATAAGATACAAAATAATTAGGTATAATTAAAAATGAATCTATATATATAATATAATGTCTATGTATCATTATTATTATGTATATTATAATATATGAAATTTATATATAATAATTATCCTATAAAAGTCATTATATAATATATGATATGATTATTAAATTTTACACAACTAATAATATATAATTACAAGTTTAGATATTGTATTATATCAATATTATTATTATTACTCTCATTATTATTTATTAATATTAATATTAATATTATTATTTGTATATTACAATATATATATATATATATATATATATATATATATATATATATATATATATATATATATATATATATATATATATATATATATATATATATATATATATATATATATATATATATATATATGAAGTTTAAAATATATAAATTACTATAGTATTATTATTACTGATATTATTATTATCATTAATAATATTAGTATTAGTATTATTATAATTAGTATTATTATTATTATTATTATTAATAATATTATTGTTATAAGTTTTATAATTATTATTACCATGATCAATAATAATAATATTATTATTGTTACTATTATATTATTATAAGGTTTTATTAGTTACAAAGATAAAGTGTATTACTATTATTGTTATATATTATATTATTAGTTAATATTATTAATATTAATTATGTTATATAAATATAAACTAAATAAAATAAAAAGACATATATTACGCGAAATCTGTATCAGGTTCATTTTTTTTCTTCCTCTTCTATTCTACTCGTGAACCCTGCTGTCCACATCATCCCAATTACAAAACAAATTAGATAAAAGTGTTGTTGGCCACTTCATTCATTCAACTACCCTGATGAAACCTCTGTTGTTCTGCTATTTGGAAAAAGGAGAAGAGAAAAGCAGAACATATTTTTTTATCGAACCCATTTAACCTCTAAATTAATACACAACTGAACCATTAATAATTTCTACTAATCTTAAGCTGAAAGATTACATCGAATCATTATCAAACTTCACATGTACTTCATCTTCAACAAAACAAACAATCACCACCGGCCATCTTCTATAATCTCTACCACTTAAACCACCATCACTTTAACCGCCACCATTGTAGCTGCACCTGCTATCTTTGTTCTGTTTCTGTCATTGTGCAGCCCATAATACCACCACCATCATCGAACTCACAAACAATTACTGTTCGGTTTCAAACCTTCAAGAACCGAAACCATATTTGTTCAAGCTTGTACCTGCTATTAATGAAAACCGTTATACCGTCATTATTTAAATTCGCTACCACTGTTATGTTGCCATTTTCTGTTTCCATTCGAACAAAATTACAACTGATTACCTGCTGTGATGATCCGAGAACCACAACCATAGTTCACCACCCATTATAAGTCATCATTAACAACCATCTAACCTTGTTAAACTGCTGCTGCATTTGTGTTAACTTTGCAATCGAGCATTACCATCGATGAACCTGCATAAATTGTTATTAGGTAATCAAATATCAATTTAAAACTAAATGAAATACAAATAATTAATCAATTACCACTACCTTCCTTGATTCGATACATGGAACTAAAACCTTAATCCTGCTCGTATTCATCTACTTCATATCATCCTGTTTATATTCACCTCAAACCAATCAAACACCAACGATGGCTATTGTTCCTGTTAATAACCGTAAATCACCATCACCATTCTTGAAACCATTCTTAATCACGGCTACGTGTGTTCAGATGATGATGATGATGATACGATGATGAAGACCGATGATGATAATGACACAATGTTGATGGTGAATTAACGACCGGTTATACCTCGAATTGTTGTTGGATTGATTGATCGATTGATCGATTGGAGAATCGAATAACACTTGAACCATGATTTTTTTCTACTAATTGGGTTCTGCTACTCTCGATCTGTTGAGCCGCCAACAACGGCAATTTCACCCTTATTAGGTATATATAATATATTATTATTATTATTATTATTATTATTATTATTATTATTATTATTATTATTATTATTATTATTATTAATTATTGTCATTATTATTATATGTTAATTATTTATAACATTAATATTAGGATTATTATTATCATTAATATAATTAATATTATTAGTGTCATTATTATTATTATTAATATTATACTATTAGTATTATTATTAATAACTTTATAAGTATTATTATTATTGTTAATGTTATCATTATCATAATTATAATAATTATTATTATTATTATTTACACTATCATTAAAGATTAATATAAGGATTATCATTATTATTATTAACTTGTAACATTTTTATTTATTCTTACTATAATTAGCATTATTATTAGTATTATAAGTATTATGATTATTATTATCATTATCATTTTTATTATTAGTATTATCATTGTAAATAAAGTGATTTTTAGCATTATTATTATTATTACTATTACTAAAAGAGCCAGTATTATCAAAACTATCATTTTAATAGATAAATATTTTGTATATAAAAATATAATTATTATATATAACATGACTACATTAATATCTTTATAATAAATACTAATTATGTATCTAAAGTATATAAAATAAAAATAGGTAATTAGGTTATTAATGAAACACATAATTAAAATAACAATTAATTCACTAATAATACATAAATTTGTTCGATTACCATTATATGTGTTAATATATATATATATATATATATATATATATATATATATATATATATATATATATATATATATATATATATATAATATAGGTTCGTGAATCCGAGGCCAACCCTGCATTGTTCAATATCGTCATATGTATTTTTACTACAAAATATAATACTGTGAGTTTCATTACTCCCTTTTTAAATGTTTTTGCAATATATATATTTTTGGGACTGAGAATACATGCGCTGCTTTTATAAATGTTTGATGAAATAGACACAAGTACTTAAAAAACATTCTACGATTGAGTTACGAGTACACCGAATATTCCCCTTTTTAGTCTGGTAATCTAAGAATTAGGGAACAGACATCCTAATTGACGTGAATCCTAAAGATAGATCTATGGGCACTCACAAGCCCCAGTCAGAGAATTTGAACTGCTTTAGTACTTCGAAATAGGTATACAACCGCCAGCTTTAAAGTATATGATCTGTTTGTGAGGTGTACACAACCATCATATTTAAAAGTGTGGCCTGTTTGTATGCTTTTGCATGACCGTGCGGAATGCCGGTATGCGGGGGATATTCTATATGCATCTTGTTAAGGTCAATTACCAGGTGTTTATATATCGTATGAATGATTTTCTAGCAGTGAACAGACCTGCACAGATTGTTTTCGAAATATGAGTATCTTGTGGTCTATTATATTATTGGAAATGCTTGTTTTTGATAAACTAATGAACTCACCAACATTTTGGTTGACACTTTAAAGCATGTTTATTCTCAGGTATGAAAGAAATCTTTCGCTGTGCATTTGCTCATATTAGAGATATTACTTGGAGTCATTCATGACATATTTCGAAAGATGTTGCGTTTGAGTCGTTGAGTACATCAAGATTATTAATAAGTCAATTATAGTAGGATATATTATGAAATGGTATGCATGCCATCAACTTTCGATGTAATGAAAGTTTGTCTTTTAAAAACGAATCCAATGTTTGTAAAATGTATCATATAGAGGTCAAGTACCTCGCAATGTAACCAAATGTAATGTATTCATCCAGATAGATTAGGACGGGTCACGACAGGTGGTATCAGAGCGGTGGTCTTAGCGAACCAGGTCTTGTGTTAGTGTGTCTAACTGATAGTTGTATAGATGTATTAGTGGGTCTGGACTTCGACCATGTCTGCATGTCAAAAGTTTTGCTTATCATTTCGTGTCGAAAATTATTTGCTTATCATCCTTGAAGTCTAGACACGTCTTACTGCCTCTATTGCATAGACAGTGTATAGATAAATTCATATCTTTGCGTATCTATTATTGTTACCTTTGCCTGACAGCTTCCGTAGATTCCTCCGTAACTTATGGGATTTTAGTATTATATATGCATATGTAAATTATGTATTGCATGGTACTAATCTACATCCTATAATCTATTTCTTATCGAAAATCCTTCATCTGATCGTTCGAGATGAATCCCTCAACCAGTTCGAATACCTCAGATTCCGACATCTATTACGATATGGGGTTTCACCTAAGTTCCGAAAGCAGTGTCACCAGAATGAATCAACAAATCATCCATCCCCAATTCATCTGATGGGTTCGTAGTCGACTTAACTGATGGAGATGAAAAGTAGGCGATCCCTTCCACCAACCTGCACTTTTGGCGAAGAATCTGAAGCACTTACCGGTGAACCACTCCGAAATACCATTTTCACCCTCATTTTCCGAATATCTCATCATGATTACATACTATCTCAGATTCTAAACCTTATTCATTCGCTTGTTCTTACCAACAATCATCCCGGAGTAATCGAAGAAGTCAACGAGCTTCGTGCCTGAGTAATCAATTTGGAAAAACATGGTGCAAAACCTACCAGCTTCAACAACAGCACCGGCAACACCAGTACCACCAACAACCCAAGTTTCAACATCACATGCCTCAACTTCTCATTCTGTACCTCGAGTATAACCATCGTTCTACATGACGTTCTACATCATTTATCTTCGTTCGACATGATGGTTATGTAACCTCTAATGTTTTAGAGATTATGTACCCTAGTTCTAACCGTAACCCAAATGAGTTTAATATCATATTAACTCATTAAATCCATGATTACATCTGAAGAAAATATATATGTATATATATTTTCATAAAAATTGTAATTAAAAATTCTTTTGTACAAAATGTTAATAGTGAAAATATTTTAACGGGTAGGTAATACCCGAGGAATATTTTGATTTCACATTAATAAATTACACTGTACATTATTCGAAGCTGATTCAACAGTCATTCACTATCCTACTTACAACCACTGATATACGTATCTGTTCACCGCAGAATAACCATTTTCATCCAATTTCATATTTAGATTTTGATTTACCAGAATCCAACAAGTGGCATAATGAAGAAAACATTGGACAAAATAAAATTTGTTAGAAACAAATAAATTAACTATGAGAAATTTTGTTAAGAATCCACGCTAACTGTTCCTAGCTAACTGATTACATTTTATTTATCGCAATTTATATTCTCGCAATTTTATTTATCCTCGTTTAATTTCTGTTATTTATTTTATGCACTTTATTTATCGCCATTTAAATACTGTTATTTACGCATTTTAAATATCGAGACACGTATACAATGTTTTGACATATCATATTGACGCATCTATATATATTATTTGGAATAACCATAGACACTCTATATGCAGTAATGATCGAGTTAGCTATACATGGTTGAGGTTGATTATATAATAATATATATACTTTGAGTTGTGATCGAGTCTGAGACATGTATACAATAGGTCATGATACGTATTAATTAATTCGAATATTATATATTAAACTATATATGAATTATTAAATTACTAATTGTGGACTGCTAATTGTGTACTGCCAACATTGGACAATTAAAATGAAATAAAATATTGATTATAACATATGAAGCTAAACATTTCTTCAAGTTTGCCACTTGAGTTCATCTGAAACCTCATTTGAATCTTGACGATTACAATCTGCGTTCAAACCTTTCATGATTCTTGAAAACACCTCAATTGAGAGGATGAACCAACCTCATTTCATCACGGAAGAAAAGATTGATGCATATAGTTATGCACCTGAAAACACTCGGAACCTGAGTAAACATTTAACACGTATCTGTGCTAGCTCTTTTGGCGTTGTTATTACCGAAAATAACTTTATAATCCCTTTCCAAAGTAGTCAATTTTGTCATTGCTTCAGCAAGTCAACTTCAACTTTTCAGTCGAATTAGCCTTATTATAACCTTGTTATATAAGTTTACTTTGTATCATCATTACCGGAGAACCATTTATATTTCACCACATTAGTAGTAAACTTACCAGTAACTTCATTACTCATTGGCTTAAGTCTCTCCGAAGAATCATTATATTCGTTCATTAAAACCCTATCATATACTCATTCGCATCTTGTAACGAGAATTGCCATACCAATCCTCGAGAATCAGCAATCAGTATTTCGAATCTCACAGCATTGCTACATCAACAGTTATGTGAATATGTATAACATTTATCTCTTAGAATTATGATCTTCCATTCTGAAATTCTGAAAAGCATCCAGTCTATGAATCGATACTCGAAATGTTTAAAAAGTTGAATGAAACAACAAAAATTGTAAACGACGTTAATAGCCAAAAGTTTGATAAAGAATGAAGTGTTGGAAACACTCAATGGAAAATTAGTACTGGATAAAATGGATTGAGCAAACCATGAAGGAGACTCTGAATAAATCACAAGGACTAAACTTGTACATAAAGAATCCTGATGATTCTATTTCTGATAAATCTTTAGCGAATACCTTACTCCTTAACCGCTCTAAATCTTCGTGAATGAATTTCTTCATCACAATTTGATTCTAAAATTCTAAGATATCATCGTATCTTTCTTTATTAATATCCTCAATATTTGTGAAGATATCTTCATAAATATTCTTGTCCGATATTAATTATATCTCCGCTCTATCTGTGTTATATCATAAAATAAACTGTTTTAGTTTCTAAAATTCTGAAAAAAATTTGAATTTGAATTATGAATGATTTTGAAGTAGTGTTGGAAATTGATGCATGAGTTAGTATAATATAATGACACTTGATCAACGTGATTATATTATAGTAAGTCATGCTGAGTTTCTAATGAAACATGATGATTCACAGACCATACCGTCATCATGTGCCATGTTACAAGACTCTTATATTCTATCTAACATATAAATATATTAAGAACATAATTTCCTGATAGTTCAAACTTTTCTTCTGAATTCTGATAATTCAACCAATCAAGATCGTGCTATTACAATTTCTCTCTTAGAACGTTAGCTATGTTCATTTCAAAACATCATACCTACGAATTCTGGACCATTATTCGCTTTACTTAAAGTCAGAAAGAGAAAACAAAAGAATGGAACTCCAAAATACAAAGGAAACGAAGGGAGTGGATTAGTAGTGAAATATCCGACAGAGCAATAAAAACAGATTAACGCATTTGATCAAAGAGGATTCTAATTTCCTTAATTACCGAAGAATCAAATCTTATATAGATTTAATGATTTTCTTTAAGTCCCTTGAATTCTGGAATTCAATCGTGACTACGTCAAAAGTAAATCTCTATCTCAATCTTTTGTGATAGCTTCACTCGTATGCTTCGATTACTCGAAGTATCTTATTTATATTACCCAAGGATGATAAAACTCCATTCATCAACTCATATGTGTCATGGAAACATACTTATTATCAGCCATGATGATCCCAATCAAATTTCGAGACGAAATTTCTTTAACGGGTAGGTACTGTGACGACCCGGAAATTTTAGACCAAATTTAAACTTTAATTTTAATATAAATTCGACATGATAAGAAAAGTCTATTAGATTGAACTTAGAATTATTGAACTATTTCATGAAAGCATTTAACCCTTGACTATTCCCGACGATTCACGAACAATTATTTGTAAATAAAATATGTATATATAGATGTAAAGTATATGTATATTAACTTGAAATTATAAAATATAATGTATAAAATAAGTTAAAAAATAATTAGGTGTAATTAAAAATGAATCTATATATATAATATAATGTCTATGTATCATTATTATTATGTATATTATAATATATGAAATTTATAAATAATAATTATCCTATAAAAGTCATTAAATAATATATGATATGATTATTAAATTTTACACAACTAATAATATATAATTACAAGTTTAGATATAGTATTATATAAATATTATTATTATTACTCTCATTATTATTTATTAATATTAATATTAATATTATTATTTGTATATTACAATATATATATATATATATATATATATATATATATATATATATATATATATATATATATATATATATATATATATATATATATATATATATATATATATATATATATATATATATATGAAGTTTGAAATATATAAATTGCTATAGTATTATTATTACTAATATTATTATTATCATTAATAATATTAGTATTAGTATTATTATAATTAGTATTATTATTATTATTAATATTATTGTTATAAGTTTTATAATTATTATTACCATGATAAATAATAATAATATTATTATTGTTACTATTATATTATTATAAGCTTTTATTAGTTACAAAGATAAAGTGTATTACTATTATTGTTATATATTATTAGTTAATATTATTAATATTAATTATGTTATATAAATATAAACTAAATAAAATAAAAAGACATATATTACGCGAAATCTATATCAGGTTCATTTTTTTTCTTCCTCTTCTATTCTACTCATGAACCCTGCTGTCCACATCATCCCAATTACAAAACAAATTTGATAAAAGTGTTGTTGGCCACTTCATTCATTCAACTACCCTGATGAAACCTCTGTTGTTCTGCTATTTGGAAAAAGGAGAAGAGACAAGCAGAACATATTTTTTTTATCGAACCCATTTAACCTCTAAATTAATACACAACCGAACCATTATAAATTTCTACTAATCTTAAGCTCAAAGATTACATTGAATCATTATCAAACTTCACATGTACTTCATCTTCAACAAAACAAACAATCACCACCAGCTATCTTCCATAATCTCTACCACTTAAACCACCATCACTTTAACCGCCCCCATTGTAGATGCACCTGCTGTCTTTGTTCTGTTTCTGTCATTGTGCAGCCCATAATACCACCACCATCATCGAACTCATCATCAATTATTGTTCGATTTCAAACCTTCAAGAACCGAAACCATATTTGTTCAAGCTTGTACCTGCTATTAATGAAAACCGTTATAAAATCATTATTTAAATTCGCTACCACTGTTATGTTGCCATTTTCTGTTTCCATTCGAACAAAATTACAACCCATCAAAACTATCAATATCATCGTCATCAGACGTTGCTGCTATCCTCTTTCTGTTATGATCAAGTAAAACACAAACTGATTACATGCTGTGATGATCCGAGAACCACCACCATAGTTCACCACCCATTATAAATCATCATTAACAACCATCTAACCATGTTAAATGGCTGCTGCGTTTGTGTTAACTTTGCAATCGAGCATTACCATCGATGAACCTGCATAAATTGTTATTAGGTAATCAAACTTAAATTTAAAACTAAATGAAATACAAATAATTAATCAATTACCACTACCTTCCTTGATTCGATACATGGAATTAAAACCCTAATCCTGCTCGTATTCATTTACTTCATATCATCCTGTTTCTGTTCAACTTAAACCAATCAAACACCAACGATGGCTATTGTTCCTGTTAATAACCGTAAATCACCATCACCATTCTTGAAACCATTCTTAATCATGGATACGTGTGTTCGGATGATGATGATGATGAAGATCGATGATGATAATGACACGATGTTGATGATGAATTGATGACCGGCTATACCTCGAATTGTTGTTGGATTGATTGAACGATTGATCGATTGGAGAATCGAATAACCCTTGAACCATGATTTTTTTTCTATGATTTGGGTTCTGCTACTCTCGATCTGTTGAGCCGACACCAACAACGGCAATTTCACCCTGATTAGGTATATATAATATATTATTATTATTATTATTATTATTATTATTATTATTATTATTATTATTAATTATTGTTATTATTATTATATGTCAATTATTTATAACATTAATGTTAGGATTATTATTATCATTAATATAATTAATATTATTAGTGTCATTATTATTATTATTAATATTATACTATTAGTATTATTATTAATAACTTTATAAGTATTATTATTATTGTTAATATTATCATTATCATAATTATAATAATAATTATTATTATTATTTGCACTATCATTAAAGATTAATATAAGGATTATCATTATTATTATTAGCTCGTAACATTTTTATTTATTCTTACTAGAATTATCATTATTATTAGTATTATAAGTATTATGATTATTATTATCATTATCATTTTTATTATTAGTATTATCATTGTAAATAAAGTGATTTTTAGCATTATTATTATTACTAAAAGAGTCAGTATTATCAAAACTATCATTTTAATAGATAAATATTTTGTATATAAAAATATAATTATTATATATAACATGACTACATTAATATCTTTATAATAAATACTAATTATGTATCTAAAGTATATAAAATAAAAATAGTTAATTAGGTTATTAATGAAACACATAATTAAAATAACAATTAATTCACTAATAATACATAAATTTGTTCGATTAACACTATATATATATATATATATATATATATATATATATATATATATATATATATATATATATATATATATATATATATATATATATATATATATATATATATATATATATATATATATATATATATATATATGTTATAGGTTCGTGAATCCGAGGCCAACCCTGCATTGTTCAATATCGTCATATGTATTTTTACTACAAAATACAATACTTTGAGTTTCATTACTCCCTTTTTAAATGCTTTTGCAATATATATATTTTTGGGACTGAGAATACATGCGCTGCTTTTATAAATGTTTGACAAAATAGACACAAGTACTTAAAAACATTCTACGATTGAGTTACGAGTACACTGGATATTCCCCTTTTTAGTCTGGTAATCTAAGAATTAGGGAACAGACATCCTAATTGACGCGAATCCTAAAGATAGATCTATGGGCACTCACAAGCCCCAGTCAGAGAATTTGAACTGCTTTAGTACTTCAAAATAGGTATACAACCGCCAGCTTTAAAAGATATGATCTGTTTGTGAGGTGTACACTGCCATCATATTTAAAAGAGTGGCCTGTTTGTATGCTTTTACATGACTGTGCGGAATGCCGGTATGCGGGGGATATTCTATATGCATCTTGTTAAGGTCGATTACCAGGTGTTTATATATCGTATGAATGATTTTTCAGCATTGAGCAGACCTGCACAGATTGTTTTCGAAATTTGAGTATCTTGTGGTCTATTATATTATTGGAAATGATTGTTTTTGATAAACTAATGAACTCACCAACCTTTTGGTTGACACTTTAAAGCATGTTTATTCTCAGGTATGAAAGAAATCTTCCGCTGTGCATTTGCTCATATTAGAGATATTACTTGGAGTCATTCATGACATATTTCAAAAGACGTTGCATTCGAGTCGTTGAGTTCATCAAGATTATTAATAAGTCAAACATAGTTGGATATATTATGAAATGGTATGCATGCCATCAACTTTCGATGTAATGAAAGTTTGTCTTTTAAAAACGAATGCAATGTTTGTAAAATGTATCATATAGAGGTTAAGTACCTCGCGATGTAACCAAATGTAATGTATTCGTCAAGATGGATTAGGACGGGTCACAACACCTAGGCGGGGAAGAGGTCAACTAGGTCAGATAAGTTGGGTTTAGGTGTTACTATTTTAGTAGTATAGTTTGAATGACGCACCTATGCGTCTGGATTACTATATGAGAGAGCCAGTAACAGTATCTATCGGCAAACTGTATCCTGATCAGCTTGTAGTTGCATGCTCGTATAAGCCGTCGGTCTTCTTCTTTGGTGTAACTATTATACATTAGATTTCTTAATAGTTAGTTGATGTGGTGCTTTACACTTGTTGGGTATAGTTTCATTCACTTAGCATTATGAAAAGACCCCACATCCTTCCTTTCAAGTTTTGGATCTTGCTGTTAGATTGAAGGGAGATCGGATAGGAAGATATGTTTGACAAAACAAACTCTGATGTTTTTTGTAATAAGAAAATCGTAGCTTTCACATAACACCATTTTGTAATCTGTTAACTTAATTAATGTGTAAAGACAATACTTCTGATTTTAACTAACGCTATGTTTGCTAAATGAATTACTTCCGCTGTGATAGAAATAAATAAACAAATAAAAATGGTCGGTGTTACAAATTTGTATCAAACCATAAGTTTGGCAGCATGTACACACTATTTTCTTGTTCCCAAGCTTAGAGCAGTGTCAAACATATATGTGGGGATGGGTTAAATGAATGTAGGATGTATATGTGTTAATTAGATGTACTAACCAGTTATCCAATAATCTTTTATGTGAGCTGTTTTTGGCACATATATGGATGACGGAGATACAAATGCTATTGGCCGCTCGAACCCCAGAACATTTAGAGCCTCGAAGGAAGGTTACGACTCGGAGGAGACTAACCAGATTATATCTGGGAACTGGAAAGCAAGTTGAAAGAAGCTCTGGAAAGAGTAGCTGATTTGGAATTGGTTCAGTCTACAGGAAACTCAACCGATAATGCTGATGCTCCACCTCCTGGTTTTCCAACAACTCAGAGTCTAACAATGCCCAGTGGAAACGCCTCAAAACCATCATATGAGTTTCCTAGTCAGTATCAAATACCACTGCAGTACTTTATGCCACCCCAATTTGGTTAATAATACCAAATACCAATGTTTCAGCAACCATTTGTTGAAACTAAGAAGAAATGTACTTACAAGCAATTTCTATACTGCAAACCCAGAGTATTCGGGAAGCCCTAATCCGACTGAAACTTTGAACTGGTTAAGGGAAGTATACAAAACATTGAATGCATGTCAAAGTGAGCCGGAATTGAAGGTTATGTATGCTAGTAGGTTATTAAAGAAAAGAGCCATGGTATGGTTGGATTTACTCATCTTCGGATTTTCGAAGGAAGAAATCAGTCAGATCACTTGGGAGCAAATTTCCAAAAAAAGTTTGCGAACACTATTGCTCAGCATATGAAATTAACCCGATTAAAACAGAACTAATGGAAATGAGGATGACTGAACAGATGACCATCGATGAGGTAATTTAACAGTTTATGGATAAGCTAGATTTGTTAAACAATAGGTTCCATATGAAAGGTCTAAAATTTAGCATTTCGTGAATATGATACTTCCGGAGTACAAAATCATGGTAAGGATGGTGACTTCTCTACCATGAGTGTTTGAAATGGCTAAGATGGTAGAGGGTGATTTGAAGGCTGCAAGAAGTAGAACGTTGGTATATGATGTTCAGCAGTCTAGTCAAGCTACCAGTCAATCTAGTGCAAGATTTAAGAAGCCTTTTGGGAGACATCAAAAAGGTATGACTAGTCAAAGTGGGGTTGTTTCTAGTAAGAAGGAATGGTGCAAAGATTGTAAGTCCTCTAACAGTGGGAAATGTTCAGAAGTAACGAGAAGATGTTTGAGGTGTGGTGTAGTGGGTCATGAACCACAAGCTTGTTCCTTTACTGAAAATATTTGTTGGACCTGTCATCAAAAAGGTCAATGATCAGCTCAATGTCAATCTAAAAGTGTTTGTTCTAGGGCATGGTCAGGGGCTAGGACTGCGTCAGCAGGAGGGTCGACTGCTTCTAGTGGACAGAAAAGGAAGAACCCTTCAACAGCAGAGACCACAACTTTCCAGATGTCAGTTGATGCAGCTACTGCAACTGATGATGTGATCACTGGTATGTCCTTAATCAACTAAATAACTGCTCGTGAATGTTTGATTCTGGTGCAAATAGGTCCTTTATGTCACTAAACTTTTGTGATAACTTGAAATTACCTGCAACTGTGTTACTTAAGCCTTTAAGAGTAGAAGTAGCTGATGGTAATACGGTTCCAGTCACAACATCTTTGTCTAAATCTACTATAGAGATTGATGGATGTTTGTTCCCCGTGACTTTCTGATGTGTCAAAAGTGTGTACAGTAGTGCTTAACTTATCTTTCAACTTTTAAATATATAAAACCTTTATTAATACACTTTAACACCCTAACGAGCAACAAAACCCGAACAAATGTAGTATTTTAGGTTACCGTCCCAAGAGAGCGTAGATGCGGATAAAAGTTGTTTTATTATTTAATTTAATTCTTATTAAAGAATTAAAGATATATTTTTATGTCTTTTATGGGATAGATTCTTATCTCTTAGGAAAGAGATGCTTTAACAAAGTAATAAAATAAAACAAGGAATTGAAGATTCAAAATAAACGTATAAAGAAAAAGCAGTTACATGAACAACCAACTCATACGGGAATCATATTAGGCAAGTTTCATAACTTATATTAACACAAAGCAGAATAAGAATTATAGACCAATTATTATCCCTTAATAGGTAAAGCAAAGTGTTGCATATCATTTAACAAGTAGGACTTAAAGCATATGCTAGATATGTGATGTGCATAACTAACATCTTAATTCTTCATGTTCAATTCAATTACATGATACAATTAATCTTGTGATGAAGATCAATGTGCAAATAGACTGACAAATCATATAAGCTATTAAACACCAAGTAGATCAACTCAAGTTACTAGCTGAAAGTCAATTACTACTAAGTTCTCATGTAATCATTAATTAAAAAAATCCAAACAAAGGTTCTTTGATCAAGCCTAACAATATAAAATTCTATTATATATGCGTAATTCCATTTAAACAAGTTTATCAATATTAAGCTTTTTAACTTAGTTGCATGCAATCCAATTTAACAAGTTTGGTGGACTAGATCTAAACAAGTAGCATGACTCGAATAATAAATCATCGGATCAAGTACTAATCAATCCTAAAATCATGTTATTTAATCATTAAGCATGGCAAACAAGTGTATTTAAGCCAAACAGATTCGAAACAATTCAAACATCATTACAGAAACTCGACCAATAAGATCTGGAAAAGAACCAGGAACTGTAGGGATAAAGTACATGAAGCCGACGGCTTCCTTCCAACCAAGCCGGCGGCTTAGATTGGTGAGGCCGGCGACTTCATCTGATTTCCAGATGAAGTTCAGTTTTCGTCCATGTAACCATTATGAACGTTTAGTTCATAGTAGAAGATGAACAGAAACAATTGCAGTAAATAAAATAGATTAAACACTAAAGTACAGATATAATCATACCTTAAAAAGGTAGATGCAAGAAACTTGAATTAAAAACTTGAATAATTCTTGATTACAATGAATAAATCTAATATAAGGGTTTAGAGAAAACCCTAAAAAGAAAAACGAACTAAGCAGAATTATTGAATTCTGAAAACTGCATATGAAAACTGAGACCTGCGGCCTCTATTTATAATATTCAGAAACAGTGGCCAAGCTGGCAGCTTCAGTGGGAAGCCGGCGGCTTGCCTTAGGTCGGTGACTCCTTCAGCAATTTTAACTTAATCCGCAAGCACAAATCTTTTAACCGTCATAATTAAGCCGGCGGCTTCAGGGAAGGCCGGCGGCTTCAATGATTCGCCAAATCTTTATGATTTTGTTTCCATTTTTACTTGAACTTGGTCAACAAGTTGAGAAACCGTGTTCATTAGGCCGACGACTTCAGGATGAAGCTGACGACTTCCTTTGCTTTTTTACTTGATCAACAAATTCTTTCAATTTTACAGAGATTCTGGAACATTCTGGCGTATTCAGCCCCAGGCCGGCGGGCTTCTTTGTATCCATGTCGGTGGCTTCCTTAGCCTTTCTACAATTTTCTCTATTTTTGATCCTGTTTGATACATAACTTTGATAAAATCATTAGAAATACCTTTTTTCCCATTTTATCCATTTTAGTGTGTTTTGGGAGTAAAATGACTCTAAAATACTAAGATAACTCCTCAAAATGTTATCAAAAAATGGATAATTTAGGAGTTATCAAATCCTCCATACTTAAGCTTTTGCTTGTCCTCAAGAAAATAAAGATTTAAACATTTAAAAGTATACTCCCTTACGCATTTTTATCGAACATAGTATTTTAATGAGATGTTTTGACAATACTTTGGTTAATCTTGTGTTTGCAGCTGAAAATTATCTTCAAAGATTAACACTTATTTATGAATTTCACCTAGGTAATGTATCAAAAGAAATATTAAATGGGTAGTTTATATCAGAATTTGGTTTATCGGGTTGGTCATGACACGGATAAAATTGGTTTCAAAGCAGAAGCAAAATGCAAAGTCAAAAAGATGTCTAATCATTAAAGTTTAGTTATTATTATAAGAACTAGTCTGAACCAAACCAAGGAGTACAAGTGGTCCTAATGGTTATTAAACCAGATTTATACAACAGTTGGTCATCATTGGACTCTTTTATTTTCTAACTAGAGCTTTTATAAGTGTGCGGTTCTCATTGGAACTCTTTTCTCTCGCTCTCATCACTCCTTTTGGCCTTCATTGGGCTCTTTTACTTTTCATTTCTTTTGCTTTCATGCTTAGCATTAGCTTCCCATTTGGCAAATTTTTCTAAGTTGGCCCTCATTGGGACTCATTTGCTGCCTCAGTGGTCCATGCTTATTATGCCATATGGTAGTGACTATAAGTTTGCAATCATTTCACAATATTTGGCATTTACTTCCTATCTTAAACAAGTAGTCCGATCTCGAAGTTGAGAGTGGTTCTATTAGCTTTAAGATTAGATTAATGAAAATACATAAGCTTGACTAAGAATTTATACTTCTAAAATAGTAGGGTTAGGAATGGGAATTTCTTTCATTTGGGTTATTCCTAAAAAGGTTTAGGTTTCTAATGGTAACTAATTGGAATTTTGTTAGCACTCTATATATTTGGATATGTATTCAAGTGCTAACGACCTTAGTACTGGCTTAAATTAGTTTTAAAACAAAAGGCTAACAAAAAATAAAATCCTAGATATTTCTTTATATTTCTTTACTCCATCTCAAAAACTAAAAATTACACCATATAGGGAGTCAAAAACTAGTTACTTTTAAGGGTGTGAATTATTAATCACAAAGTAATAATTTTTTTTAATGTAGGACAAACAAAATCAAGTGTGATTTAAAAACCTCATTTTATTTAGTATTTCCTTAACAATTTTCAAAAAAATATCTTAGGTTTTTAATTAAGTGAAGAATTCACGTCTTCCCCCCCCCCCCCCCCAACACTTAAAATCATGCAATGTCAATCATGCAATGTCCTCACTTGCATGAATTTATACTACAACGATAAAATAAAGGAAGATAAAAATGTAAATAGTGAGAAGAATGATGTTACTTGGAATTAGATTGTAGTTACATGATAGTTTTAGCAGTTGAATTTGAAGAACACGCGCCCAATCACCCCATTTATTCACTAATAAAAAGGAACTAAATACATTCTTTATTAACGAGTCATAAGCTTGGCTCAACCCCATTTAAATTTTCCTTAGTGGGGTTTAACTTCCCCCACACTTATCGAACGACATATAAAATCGGTGGAAAGTGTTCCACGAATTAGTAACGTTAACTAGTCATTAACACCTCGGGTTGTAAAGATATATTTAATTTGCTGTTTATTTAAAATTTTGAAATTAACCCGAGTGTCAATTAATAGTTTCCCATTGTGTAGGTCTTGCAACAATAAGTTTATTTTTCTCATGGATTCTTGCCAAAACGGGTCTTTAAATACCATTTCACATCTAATAATTCTTTAGGATACACGAAGTCTATCGGAGTTATACATATTTCAAGTGGTGTTTCCAGTATAAGTTATTTCTTAGTAATATTTTCAAACAGTTCATTCTCGAATTCATCATTGATGTTGACCTTCATAAACTCGTCAAACTCGGCATCTAGATCTTGATCCTTAATAGTTACAGGTGTGAAATTCTCCGTGTCTACATCCATTAATTCCTGAAAGTCTTCCTCAAGAGAAGAATCAATCTCACCTAACATTACAGTTGGAGCTATCTCCACTAACCTAGTGTTTTCGTACACCTCAAAATTAAGATAAGAATCATCTTCTTCATCATCATAAGAATCCCATTTGATCGGATGAAACTCATTATCGTCTTCGGTGTCTGAAGGATCCCAATCTATATCCGTTCGTTCCTCATTAATAATTTCATCCTTAAATGGTGAGGCTACTAGTATAGGTGGTGGAGTGGTAGGTGGTGGACTTATGGGTTGTTGAATTGGTATAGACTCTGTTACACTTAATTGTTCTACGTATGAATCGGTAGGTAGTTTTGTAGTAGGTGGGGTACTCGAATGTTTTACGTTCGGATTTGTGCAATATTGTAAAGATCCATAAAACTACGGGCAAAATCCTTCAGCTATTATTGTCTCTTCTAATGACATGTTTCTATTACTAACCCCTATTTTCTCTACTTCAACTTCCATTCTAGAACTGGTGACTTCCACAACACTTTGCTCGGGTGGCGGTTCATTCCACATTTGCCTAGCTATAGATTCCCCAAAAGTACCCGGCCTCATAATATCTGCTATCAACTGTTCGTTATTCCCATTTATTATCCTTTGATATTCTTTAAACATCGGACAATCTTTCATTGTATAAGTAAACATTTTTAACTGACAAAAATAGGAAACGAGTTACGAGCACCGACTCTAAACAAAAATATGTAATAGATAAGGAAGGAATTTAATATTAATATTAAATAGACTAAGAATTAACTAACTAATTATATATAGATAAATATAACTTTTAATTTATAATGATAACTATAAATTTATAAAACACCTTTTATCGCTTAACAACAAATAATCAAACATACACGGCCTATTGAATCTTTCAATACTTAAGTGACCCGTTAGCGTTTAGGTTCCATCAGAGCCCTTTAAATCGGAAGCCCATCAACCTTTCCCTAAAGGAAGACAGTCATCACCCGTTTTTAAGAAATATCAATAACCAAAGTATATTAAATTTCCATATTTACCGTGCTCCCCGGCAGCGACGCCAAAAATTTGATGTGTCAAAAGTGTGTGCGGTAGTTCTTAACTTATCATTCAACTTTTAAATTTATAAAAACTTTATTAATACACTTTAACACCCTAACGAGCAACAAAACCCGATCAGATGTAGTATTTTAGGTTATCGTCCCAAGAGAGCGTAGATGCGGATAAGAGTTGTTTTATTATTTAATTTAATTCTTATTAAAGAATTAAAGATATGTTTTTATGTCTTTTATGAGATAGATTCTTATCTCTTAGGAAAGAGATGCTTTAACAAAGTAATAAAATAAAACAATTAATTGAAGATTCAAAATAAACAGATAAAAGTAATAGCAGTTACATGAACAACCAACTCACACGGGAATCATATTAGGCAAGTTTTATAACTTATATTAACACAAAGCAGAATAAGAATCATAGACCAATTATTATCCTTTAATAGGTTAAGCTAAGTGTTGCATATCATTTAACAAGTAGGACTTAAAGCATATGCTAGATATGTGATGTGCATAACTAACATCTTAATTCTTCATGTTCAATTCAATTACATGATACACATTAATCTTATGATGAAGATCAATATGCAAATATACTGACAAATCATATAAGCTATTAAACACTAAGTAGATCAACTCAAGTTACTAGCTGAAAGTCAATTACTACTAAGTTCTCATGTAATCATTAATTAAACAAATTCAAACAAAGGTTCTTTGATCAAGCCTAAATATATCAAAATCTATTATATAAGCGTAATTCCTTTTAAACAAGTTTATCACTATTAAGCTTTTTAACTTAGCTGCATGCAATTCAATTTAACAAGTAGCATGAATCAAATAATAGATCACCGGATCAAGTACTAATCAATCCTAAAATCATGTTATTTAATCATTAAGCATGGCAAACAAGTGTATTTAAGCCAAACAGATTCGAAATAATTCAAGCATCATTACAGAAATTCGGCCATACAGATCTGGAAAAGAACCAGGAACTGTACGGATAAAGTACACGAAGCCGCCGGCTTCCTTCCAACCAAGCCGACGGCTTGGATTGGTGAGGCCAGCGGCTTCATCTGATTCCCAGATGAAGTTCAGTTTTCGTCCATGTAACCATTATGAACGTTAGTTCATAGCAGAAGACGAACAGAAACAATTGCAGTAAATAAAATAGATTAAACAGTAAACTAAATATAGAATCATACCTTAAAAAGGTAGATGCAAGAAACTTGAATTAAAAACTTGAATTAAAAACTTGAATAATTCTTGATTACAATGAATAAATCTAATCTAAGGGTTTAGAGAAAACCCTAAAAAAACGAACTAAGCAGAATTATTAAATTCTGAAAACTGCATATGAAAGGCTTTTGTCCCTTAGTGCCACGTAAGGGGACAAAAGGACTTATTAGTGCCACACTGTCTATTCTTGTCCTTTTATTCCATAAAGCTACGAAAGGTACTACCATTATCTTAGTGTTGTCCCCCGACGGCCTGTTGTCCTTATCCAGTCGTTATACAGTGTCTGGATCGTGCCAACATGCTACAGTGTCCTTTGTGTTTCAGCACCAATCGCCGAATACTTTTTACTTTTCTCGTACTGTCTTGGTGGCGCTATGTTTACCTTGTGCAACCAGTGTGTATAAATGTGCATCATTAAAACCTTGCGTAACTGATGTGCAATCATGCGCATCATTAAAACCTTGTGCAACTGATCTGCAGTCATGCGCATCATTAGGACCTTGCACAACTGATTTACAGCTATGTGTATCATTAAGTCCCCCCAGTCCTATATTACGCACAATATTTTTTGCGTG
Source organism: Rutidosis leptorrhynchoides (assembly GCF_046630445.1). Lineage (NCBI taxonomy): Eukaryota > Viridiplantae > Streptophyta > Magnoliopsida > Asterales > Asteraceae > Rutidosis > Rutidosis leptorrhynchoides. Next base: position 201,700,358 of record NC_092333.1, read on the forward strand.
ATGTTGAACTCTAATCATGACATAAAATGTGCTGAGTGATGCATTTAATACTAAAGTGGTTTTTTCGGCCTGTCAGTCTACTAGTTATGGGAAACTGCCAACTCAACTGTCACCTTCGCACGTTTCCTGCCATCTGTCAGATTTACCTCCGCTAGATTTGCGACACATGTACGGTGGTGACGCGTTTTCTTTTTCCCATATCTTTCGCCCTAATTCTTTCCTATAAATAGCTTCCTTCCTTTTCATAAAACTTTTTTACTTCTTGCAAATATTCTCATCCTTTCTCTTCTACGCTTGATTCGACGCTTCCTTTTTGCTTAGTTTGCTTTGATCCTACGATCTTCAGGTTAGAATTATCCTACATGTTTCTCTATTGTTTCTGTAAACACAATGTCTTCTTCTACTTCTGTTGCCTAAAGTAAGAATGTCGAGGAAATCTCTTCCGTTATTACCCACGAAGATCTTAATGATATTATGAGGGAGTATCCCCTAATCTGCGAGCTAAAGTTTGTGGTTCCTAAAGTATGGCAACATTCGCTATCCTTCCACCGATATCTTCCTGTCAGTGCTCCATTTTTTTTTGTATCGGCATTGGGCAACTTCAACCTTAGAGCGCGTGCCATATTTCATTTTTTGAGATGTGGTGTTGGGGGCATAATATTTTCCCCTCGGTTAATTTATTTAGGAATGTGCACTCCTACCAGCTGCATGAAAATGGTTGGTATTCCTTTAGAGAACGCCTTAAGTTTGTTGAGCCTACCAAGTTTGTTGAACCTACGATGACTTTTGAAGAGGAGCGCATGTTCCGTCTATGCGTTAACAAACAGCTCCCTGTTCGCATATATGAGAACGATATTCCTCGCTTCGGTCTCGTCTGCACTCACCCCCTAATGCAGATTTGGTTGACCACCTTTGGCGAGGTGCACACTTCATGTGTACGTTATCACATGGACTTGTGATATGGAGTTATATAATCCCGATGTAGTGGGATTGGTATTGAGTTACGGTTGAGTAACCCCGATGATGTGGGTTTTGAAGAGGTAGTGAATCTCGGGTAGTGCGGATTCATGATGCTCGGGTTGTTCGGTCATCTTATTGATGAGGTAGTGAATTTCAGGTAGTACGAATTCGAGGTAGTGAATCTCAGGTAGTACGAATTCACTAAGGCACGGGTAGTTCGGTCAACCTCGGTTGTTGAAGTGGTGAAGGAAGTGTATCTCGGGTTGTGCGAATTCACTAAGGCTCGGGTTGTTCGGCCAACCTTCATTGGTTTAAGGTTAAGGGGTTAACCTTGTTGTATTATCGGTTGTATTTTTGTATATGCGTATGTATACTTATTGTATGTTGTAGCTAATCTTACGGACTTGGCTTGGTGGTACGTTAGGTATAACTTTGCTTAGTTATGCTCGGATTGTGGTATGTGTTGGCGATGCGTATTCATTTTATGCATATATATGTATGTAGTATATTCTCACGCACTAAGCGTTAGCTTACCCTCTCATCGTTTACATTTTTATAGATTTGCGTGGAGGCGGTGGCTCGGGTAAGCGTGGGGACTCGTGGACTTGCGTAGTTCGCTTTAGAAGACGTACTTTTAGATTTGATTAGGATTGGGTAGCGTATCCCCAATCACCATGATCGGTCTTTATTTTTGTGTTAAAACTCACGTGGTCGAAAACTTGTATTTTGTACGAAAGTCGTAAAACGGCCGATGTGGGCCCGGTGTTGTAAAACTTGTTTTATCGTGGAAATCTCTTAGTTTTAATTATTATAACATGTTGTGAAAACTGTTTCGTCTAAAAGTGTCGGGAAGCGAGTTTTAAGTTGGACTCCAGGGACAGCTCCTGGCAGTTCATTTGGACGCCGTCCAAATAGCATGGACGTCGTCCTGCCCTTCACTACTGGACGCCGTCCAGATATGTGGACGCCGTCCAGATGGTCTGTAATAAAAAAAATTCTTGGTGTTTCGATTAGATAACGGGTTGGGTCGTTACAAGTGGTATCAGAGCATGGTCTAAGGGATTTAGGGGACTTGAGATAGGTGCCTAGACTTAGACTTTTGTGTGTGCTTATTTGTTGCGGGACTTGTAGGAGTACGGGTCGGAATGGGAAATGTAGTTAGTGCCTTAATTTGTAGGTGGAAGTCATATTATATGCGGATATTATTAATATACTATTGCGTTGTGTTTGTATTTATGTTTGCGTTGCGAATATCATCAAGCAAGATAGTCGTTGTACTAACGAGTTGATACGGCGTGTGTGCGTAATAAGGACTTGCAAACCTTATTACGGGTTCAAATCGTGTCTAACAAGTGATGTACGACGAGTGTTGAGCAAGATGGGGCGGTGTTGTGTGTGTGGTTTTATACGTTCGTGGACTAATCGCTTTGCATTCTTTAGAATGACGATGAGAAACGGGATCGAGGCGAGCGACGATGAGTTTAATGCTAGAGTTGCGGCAGCCGTTGCGGAGCAAATGGGTGCATTTCGAGAAGAAATGGATAGGAAGTATTCCGAATTTTGAAGTAGTCGTGAAATGGAGTGTTGTCATAAGAGCTTCATGAGGACTAAATCCCCGATGTATGACGGGAAACTGGATCCTTTGGTAAGCACAACATGGATCTCGAATGTCGAAGGGTGTTTTCGCACTATTGAATGCCCTCCGGAGAAGAGGACACGACTCGCTACTAGCTTGTTGCGGGGTAGGGCGAAAGATTGGTTGGACGGTAAAATTGATATTGTTGGTGGGGAAGCATTTATGGCGTTATCGTGGGACGATTTTAAGAAGGAATTCTTCGAGGAGTTCCGGACTCGAGCAGATTTGTCGGAATTGCGTAATGAGTTGCGAAATTTACAACAAGGATCTATGGACTTGAATACTCTCAAGACGACCTTTATGGAGAAGGCTCGTTTTTACCCGGAGTATACTGGGAATGATCGTATGTTGATGGAAGATTTCTATCAAACTTTGAATGATGACTTGTAGAGCAAAATTAGCGGTGGTCAAGTGAAATCGTTTGCGGAGTTATTCGCCATGGCTAGGGGTTTTGAATCGTATTCGCGATCGAAGGTTAGTGAACCTTCAAGTGAGAGAAGGGTTGAATCGTATGGTACTCCAAGTAAGAAAACTAAGGGTGCAAGTGCGAGTATGGGTAATGTGGAGCAAGGCATGAAGAGTTCTCGTGCGCCTAGATGTTTCAATTATGGTGTTAGGGGCCACAAGTTATGGGAGTGCACAATGCCGAGAAGTGATGACGGAATGTGCTACTATTGTCATAAAGAGGAACATCGCAAGCCGGATTGTCCCGAGTTGGCGGTGGCGAATGCCGCAAAGAGACGTTAAGGTATGTTTCATTTTAATAAATATGTCTTTTGAATATTTATTATGTGTCGTTGTGTACTAGTTTGTTGAAAGCATTGTGTTGTACGTATTTTGTTATGGGTGACGTCCCTTGTGGAATTTCCCTATGGTGACGTTTTGATTGGCGGACGAAGGGCGTAAGACTTGGTGCAACCAAGCATTCTTAGTGTTTGGGAAAAGTTTCTACCAAGCCATGGGTATGGGCTTTGGTGTTCGGTTGTTAAGCACGTGTTCGCTTTAGCGAGAGATGGTGAACCATGAGGTTCATCGGGTGGATGGAACCCGAGAGATCGAGTGTTTGATCTCGATGTATGTTGGTGAAGGAGTCTACATGACGCGACGTTAGGTGCCTCTTTCATACCTACTAGCGTGGTATTCGACTCTGATGGTGTTGCAGTTACATTGTACTTAGGGTACCCTATAGAAACCCTTAGGCACATAAGTGACTAGGTGGAAATGAGACATGCTATGGCAATCGGAGGATTGCAAGAATAAAGTTTGTGCAATTTGTGGTAAACGCTTCGTTCGAAGTGATGAAGGATAGGTTAAAATCCTTCGTATGCTCAAGGTTGGAGCAAGGTGTGGTGATGGGTCGTGTGAACCTAATTGTTAGAAAAGTCTACCTTTCGGTAGCATTGTACGGTTGTACAAGGTGCACGTTGTGTTGGTTTTGTGTCGTTGTTTAAATAAAGCCAACGGGTAACGGTGAACGTCAATTTCTAGTGTGCGAAATGAATTTCATGAGAATTCGAGTGTTATGACTGATCGAGAGATTGGTCACGTATATCGAAGAGTGGTAATTATCGCGGATGATGTTACCACGGCGATACGACTTTGGAGCGTAGTTCCAAGTGGGGGAGTTACACTCCCACACTAGGAGATTTTAGTATGAGATTTCGGATAATGCTTATAGTAGATCCGGAATTAGTGTCGGGACCTAGATTGGTCGATTTGTGGTAGGGTAAAAATTTGGTTAAATTGTACTTACGGTTTTGGATTTAAATTATCACCGAGGTGGTAATGTGGTGAATCTCATTGAGAGATAATGGACGTGTTTGATGAGCAAGGTGGGATCCCCGGTTAAGGGATGTACGTGTCAGATTCTTTTCTAGAGAATTATTGTTTTGTGCCTATGTGCGATATAGGTGGTTCTTGCTCGATTGTGATGGCGTTGTGTACACGTACGTACGATGCGTGTGCAAAGATCTCAAGTGAGTGGGATGTTTCTAAGTATGTGTATATACTTGTTGTTCGGGATGGATGGTTAGTGTATTCCGTTAGGATTTACTATGGTGTAGCAGTGCGCGATGTTACACTACTCGTTGATTGAGGCCAAAAGAGCGTATGTGATTAGTGAGTTATAGTCGTTGACTCGGTGCGCTAACTTCACCTTGGGAGTAGTGTTGTACCGGCATGGTATAACGTAATCGGAATGGGAGTACCATTCATGTGTTGTGTTGTGGGACGTGAATATCGGGTCGTATTCACAATATTTCGGGTAGTACGATTGTCCCTGTTGGTTGGACTCATAGTTTGAGGTTGTGAATGTCGGGTAGTTCGGATTCACTAAGGCTCGGGTTGCACGACCATCCTCGATTATACTATGTGGTGAAGGTAGTGAATATCGGTTTGCGCGTATTCACGATGACTCGGGTTGTGCGGTCATTTCGTTGTGGGAAATATGGTTTGGGTTGGTGAATTTTGGGTAGTTGTGAATTCACTAAGGTTCGGGTTGTTTCGAACATCCTCCATATATGTTTAGGCTTGGGTTGTTTCAGGCATCTTGGTGTGATTAGTGATGCGATAGCCGTGTTTCGCTCACATGTTATTACGGGTGTGACAATAGCCGATTTTTGTACACCTTGGGTTTAGCGTTGTGATATTCGTTTGGGAAGCTAGCAGATTTAGTCATTTGCTTATGATGTTATGATAGTTGCGTATTGGTCGTGTTGCGCACTACGAGGGATGTTAAGTGGTAAGCGTTATCCATAAGGATTTGTTTTCGTTCGGTCTTCATCGTTCGGGTTATTGACCTTAGACTGAGACTTGGTTGTTATTAGCATTATACTTGGTAAGGGTACGCTAAAGGGTTGATATCTCGGTGCAAGATTGGATGAGTTTTTCCCAATTTGAGGGATTGAGCAAGTTTTAGTACTCGGATTTATGGATTTGATAAATCGCGGATGACGATTTAGTGTTACACGTGATTCGTTGGGAAGAATTGCCTAGAGGAATTTGGAAGGAACGCGTGACGTTTCCATGAATGATAAGCGCTATAGTAGTTATCGGATGTTGTGTGCGATGCATGTCTTGAAATGCGTGCACGTGGGTACTTGGTAAGTGGAATAATCCTCGAATTTATGATAAATATGGTGGAAGTCATATCGGAACGTATGTCTGAGGACACTTGAGTGTTGGCCCAATTGGTTAAGTGATGGAGATCACGGGGACGTGATCTAGTTTAAGTGGGGGAAAGTTGTAAGACCCTGTTTCAATTTCAGTCTTGTTCAGTTATATGGGACGTCGTCCAATTTGGGGGACGTCGTCCAGTAAAGAAGAGTGGGACACCGTCCAATATTTGGGACGCCGTCCAAATGTGCTGACGGGCCAGCTGTGTAACTTGTTTTAAAAAGGGCATTTTGGTCAATTCACTTGGGTGTCGGTTTGGAGCCTTCAAAGCTGATCCATTGGCCATTTGTGGATCTCATTCACCCATACAAAAACTCTCTTCAAACCCTAGTGAGAGAAACTCACTTTTAGTGAGAGAGCTTGATTTGAAGAAGAAGGAGTTGGATTCTCACCGAAGCTAGGGTTTTAAAGTTGTTCATCTCGTTCACGGCTACATTGTGGTAGTATTGGTAAGTTCAAACTCCGAATTTCATTTGTTAGATTTGATATTCAAGTTAGGGTTTGAGCTTGATTGGTTGTGAAACCCTTTTAGATGATGAAGTGGGTTTATGGTGACTAGTTATTCTTGTCACTTGGTGGGTTTTGGGTTGGTTGACGTTTTGACCATGATTAGGCTTTGATAATGGGTTTAATCACTAGGTTTAGTGATTATGGATGTATTGGAACCCATTTGGGGGTGTTTGGTTGATTAATTTTGAAATGGGTCAAAATTTGGGGTTTATGTGTCAATTTGGGAAAGAAGAGTGTTTAACACTTGTGTTTGGGTTTAATTGGCGTATTAGGACCATTTTCACTTGTGTTAGTGATTATTGGTTAGTTTGGGGCACGGTTTGTGCTTGAAAGTGCAATTGGGTCGAAGTTGCACTAAGGGTCAATTGGGTTGTTTGTAAATCCACCCTAATTGTGTTTTTTGTATTGTGATAATGGAATAGCTACTTTCCATTGATGTGTTGCGGATTTGTTCGGTTGCATTCATCAAGGCGACAAGGTGAGTGTTAATATCCTATGTGCATATGTATGTGTAGGATGGGTGCGGGTCGGGTGAAGTGGTTCTCGGTTATTGAACTCACTTCATATATAGGTGGATTTGATGGGCTTGTGTAATAAGTCCAATTGGCACGGTTGTGCGTTTTGGTTGACCACCTTTGGCGAGGTGCACACTTCGTGTGTATGTTATCACATGGACTTGTGATATGGAGTTATATAATCCCGATGTAGTGGGATTGGTATTGAGTTACGGTTGAGTAACCCCGATGATGTGGGTTTTGAGGAGGTAGTTAATCTCGGGTAGTGCGGATTCATGATGACTCGGGTTGTTCGGTCATCTTATTGATGAGGTAGTGAATCTCGGGTAGTACGAATTCACTAAGGCACGGGTAGTTCGGCCAACCTCAGTTGTTGAAGTGGTGAAGGAAGTGAATCTCGGGTTGTGAGAATTCACCAAGGCTCGGGTTATTCGGCCAACCTTCATGGGTTTAAGGTTAAGGGGTTAACCTTGTTGTATTATCGGTTGTATTTTTGTATATGCGTATGCATACTTATTGTATGTTGTAGCTAATATTACGGATTTGGCTTGGTGGTACGTTAGGTATAACTTTGCTTAGTTATGCTCGAATTGCGGTATGTGTTTACTATTTATGTATTGGCGATGCGTATTCATTTTATGCATATATATGTATGTAGTATATTCTCACTCACTAAGCGTTAGCTTACCCTCTCGTTTTTTACATTTTAATAGATTAGCGTGGAGGCGGTGGCTCGGGTAAGCGTGGGGACTAGTGGACTTGCATAGTTCGCTTTAGAAGATGTGCTTTTGGATTTGATTAGGATTGGGTAGCGTATCCCCAATCACCATGCTCTGTCTTTATTTTTGTGTTAAAACTCACGTGGTCGAAAACTTGTATTTTGTACGAAAGTCGTAAAACGGCCGATGTGGGCCCGGTGTTGTAAAACTTGTTTTATCGTGGAAATCTCTTAGTTTTAATTATTATAACATATTGTAAAAACTGTTTCGTCTAAAAGTGTCGGGAAGTGAGTTTTCCGCTCTCTTAAGTTGGACTCCGGGGACAGCCCCTGAGAGTTCATTTGGACGCCGTCCAAATTGCTTGGACGCCGTCCTTCCCTTCACTACTGGACGCCATCCAGATATGTGGACGCCATCCAGATGGTCTGTAATAAAAAAAAAGTTTCTTGGTGTTTCGGTTGGATAACGGGTTGGGTCGTTACAATCCTGACGTGACCGTCGCTATAATAACAACCCTCTTTTTTCCATTCCGAAATGTCTATTTTACCTCTAGAGTTTCTGCATGCTTAATTAATATATTGGTTAATATGTTATTACTATATAAATTAGTAAAGGTTGACTAAATATAAATTTTTAGACAACACTATATATATTAATTAAAGTTTATATTTATTATATAATTAACTTTAGTTAATATTACAAATTATTAAATAGTAAGGTGCATTTATATAAAATGTAAAACTATAAGGTAACCTAATTAATTAAATGATAAATTATATAATTATTTTATTTAAAAACCGAATTTATTATTTATATTTAATTAAAAATCAGTTTTAATAATAATAAAGAAATCATTTGTATTTTTCTAGAATTTTTCAAGTAAAGAATATGCCAAGAATATGCCAAACTTGTTCTTAAAGAAAAAGATATTATCAAATCTTTAAGATAAGATCAAATCTTTTAAAATAAATAAAAAGGATTTTATCCATAAATAAATGGAACATTCTAGAGCATATTCTCTAAGAAACTTCATAATCAAACTTTAACTTGTTCTTGAAAAAAAAGTTACCTAACCCTAATCTTTACCCTATAAATAGACTCTCTAGCTTCTTTGTTTTTCATTAATTCCAAAACCAAAAACACCTACAAAAATTCTCTCCCTCCTCTCTCCTTGATTTCAGCCAACCGAACTCATCACCACCACCATCGGCTATTTTTGGTCGACCACCACCACACGCCGCCTTGAGCCGCTATAGCTCCGGCCACTGCCACCGCCGCCGAATTTTACCATTTTTCATTTTGTTCATCTTCTTTTGAGGTAGATCTACTTTTTTTCAACTTATTTTACTAAAACATAACATATAGATATGAATATATCAACTATCTTTAATTATTAAACTTGCTAATCTTGTTTTAAGGGTGGTTAAATTCGTGTTTATTAAAACCTTAATTTTTCAGAAACTTACAAAGTCTTATTTTCGTATTTTGAGTTCATATTTGGATTCTTCATTCGAAACCATTAAAACACATATATGGAACATGTTTTTTAAATTTAAAACGAATTAGTTATGATTAAAACAAGATTTTGAAATCCATTATTAGACACATACGGGATTTTTTTATAAATTTTCATTAAAATTATATTTTAATATCTTTATAAGGTAAGTAAAATATATTTAATTTATATATTATAACTATCTTGTTTTACAAGATAAAAATAAAGATTGTGTATATCTTCTATATTTAGAAAATATATATGTTACTATATATTGGATTTATTAAATATGAACATTAATACATTTATTATATCAAAAACTTTATGGATAATTATTATAAGTAATTGGATATTTATATATAATATAATTATAAACTTGTACGTGTAATATAATAATAAAAGTGAAGTGATAATGGTAAATACAAATGAGATAAGATAAAAGTTAAACCTAACACTGTAAGGATACTTAAAACATGATAAATATAAATTAATATGAATTAAAGAATAAATAATACAATAATAATAATAAAACATATTATTATACTATAACACTACAATTCAACTAATATTAATTAACATAATAATTAATTAAAACTTTAAAGTATACTAATAATATATTAACGTATCGTATCTATACGCCTATAATATGTGAAGGTTATAATCAAAAGATAATGTACAATATATACGAACTTCACGCTACTTACGGTCGTAAGGGGATGATGTCTAGGTTGCCATTTATGGAACAAGCTTGTGGATCTCGAATGTCATGACTAGTTTCTGATCTAGAGTCCTGGGCCCCCGGTTACACTTGGTCATTCCGGACTTACTTGATAGCACCGAAGTTCGGGCAAAGTATACAACATCTTAATGAGGATTGTAAACCAAACTTATAAACCTTCTAAAGATAGAAAACAACTTTAAATGGAAACTTTCTAAAAGTAGAAACTTCTTCATAAACGGTCACGGTTAATATAATTTTTTATATTAATAAACAAACTTTGTCTGTTAGACAATATCTGATCAAACTTATATATCTCTAGGTTGAGATCTCAATTTCATTTCTTGCTTCTATTTCCTTTTATGGATATTCTTCTTCGTACTATTCTAAGGTGAACTTCATAGCCTCACTTTTTACTATTTCTAAATTGTTTACAAACTTTGGGGTGAGACACATGCTCGCTTTTAAAACTGTTTTACGCTTAGACATAAGTACTCAAAACTGTTTAACTGTGCAGCCATGCTATGTTTCATGCTAAATCCCTACCATGATATCGTTAATTTCTTAGTGAACATAAACTTTGTTAATGTGAGTAGGCCTACTGAGAGCGACGTCTCTATCTAGTTGACCGTTGGTCAATGGATACATGTTAATGATTCAACGATACGAATGAACAAAGTGTTAGGGTAACTTATGTTTAGTCTCGATATCATAACTTCATCACTTACTTTTGAACAATGTCTCTACATCAAACTTTATAACTAAATCTTGTGGTCTAAAAACGATTATAAACCTATGTTGTTCACTCAACCATTTTTGGTTGACACTTTTAGCAAGTTTTATCTCAGGTGATGATTGCTAAAGATTACTTGCTACTTGGACTATGCTGCTTTGGAGTCCGCATTTTACATTTAAATTATTGCATTGTTTATACAATTACATTTACATTTTGGATTTTTCATAACAATTTAATTTCCGCTGCTTTAACACTTTGAATTTTAAATAAAAACGTCTCATTTAGAGTCGTTCTCGTTTGTACACTTGTGTTATGATATTGAAAAGTCACAAATACGCCTAGCCCTATTTGGGGGTGTGACAGATTTGTATCAGAGCATAAGTTGTTATAGAGAACCAGGATTGCATTTTATGTGTGCCTTATGTGTTAGTTAAGGTGCCTTAGCAATCTATAGGACTATAACCTTTCCTGACTTAGTTTAAGTGCCTTTCTTATTTGTCTATATTATTGCCTTAGTTTTAAGTGCCTTTACTTGTTCATATTCCTGCCTTAGTTTTTAGTGCTTCCTTACTATATGTTTCTTTATATCTTGCCCTTATATCTTTCCTTAGCATCCCTCTCTATACCCTGCTTCCTTTCCTAAGGATGTCATTTATGACTTCTAAATTTCGCGACATTTTCCATGTCATCTATTACGGTCATTATTGTTATAATACATACCGTGGTGCCTTGGTTTTGCGAACCAGAAAATGTCTTTCTAGACTCATGAAGATTCTCTCCGTGCAATCTTTAGCGCGTTGGAAAACGCTTTAGGTTTTGAACTCTTTAAACGGAAATTGAGCTTTAAGTCCTTTGAAAGTTTTCTAATAGATAAAAATTCTGTAGTTTGATCACGTATTCGGACCTTATTGAGTGATATTGAAGTGGAAATATGAATTAGTGAAATATAATGACTCCTGGCCAACGTGATTATATTACGGTAATTCATAAAGAAATTCCAATATCATGACATATGGAATAGAAAGTGAATCAAAGAAAAATTCCCAAGCCATTCATTCGAAAATCTCAATGTTATTACATAGAGGGTAATCATCATCTGATTTGTAGATATACGAAGAGCTCATTTCAACCAAACTATCTATCTCATACCATGAGTAGTTTAACAATCCCTCATATACCATAAAAGTTGCAAAACTTTGCATTCTTTCTTTCTTAAACAACCTATCTCTTTATATTTGACGCTTAATTTTCACGCTTAATCACTACCGTATCCTCGCTGGAAGGAAGGATTCATATTCTTAAGCAATCTGAAGTGATACCCCCGAAATTTCCTCGAAGCATGCCACTTTTTATCTGTAACTACGTTCCTAGTTTAGATTTTCATGAACCCATTTGAAAATCCGTCGAAGATAAGCGACAATCACTCGCAAGGATTTAATTTGAATTTTCAAGCGTCGATTCTTATAAACACCACATTCACCTAAGTATTCACCTACTACACCATTATATACTCATGATACACCACTACCATCACCTGATTATGACCCTTCTGTAGAGACCCGTCCTAATATGTCCGGACGAAGTCCATATCGATTATAACCGATTCACACCAGTTGATTATATCGCGAGGTACTTGACCTCTATATGATACATTTTACAAACATTGCATTCGTTTTTGAAAAGACAATCTTTCATTACATCGAAAGTTGATGACATGCATACCATTTCATAATATATCTAACTATAATTGACTTAATAATAATCTTGATGTACTCAACGACTCGAATGCAACGTCTTTTGAAATATGTCATGAATGACTCCAAGTAATATCTTTAAAATGAGCAAATGCACAGCGGAAGATTTCTTTCGTACCTGAGAATAAACATGCTTTAAAGTGTCAACCTAAAGGTTGGTGAGTTCATTAGTTTAACATAAATAATCATTTCCATCAATTTAATAGACCACAAGATTTCATATTTCTCATAAACATACGTCCCATACATAGAGACAAAAGTATCATTCATATGGATTGAACACCTGGTAACCGACATTCACAATATGCATATAAGAATATCCCCATCATTTCGGGATCCTCCTTCGGACATGATATAAATTTCAAAGTACTAAAGTATCCGGTACTTTGGATGGGGCTTGTTGGGCCCAATAGATCTATCTTTAGAGTTCGTGTCAATTAGGGTATCTGTTCCCTAATTCTTAGATTACCAGACTTAATAACAAAGGGCATATCCGATTTCGATAATTCAACCATATAATGTAGTTTCGATTACTTGTGTCTATTTCGTAAAACATTTATAAAAATTTCGCATGTATTCTCAGCCCAAAAATAGAAAGGGTAAAAAGGTAAATGAAACTCACCCTACAATATTTTGTAGTAAAAATATTCATACGACGGAACTGAATAGTGCAGGGTTGGCCTCGGATTCACGAACCTATATCATTTATATATATATTAACACATATAATGGTAATCGAATAAATTTACATATTATTATTGATATAGTTGTTACTTTAATAAATTATACGTTTCATTAATAACTTAATTAGATATATTTAATTTTATATACATTAAATAGATAACTAGTATTTATTACAAAAATAGCAATATAGTTATGTTTTATGTTAATAATATATTTTTATATAGAAAAATCTTTATTTGATATATTAGTAATACTAATAGTAATAATGATAAAAATAATACTAATACTAATTATGATAATAATCATGATAAAACAAGATAATTTTGATAAGAATGTTAGTTTTAATAATAATACTAATTTTAATAAAAATGATAAATTTAAAAATAATGATACTTTTAGTAATAATAATAATAATAATAATAATAATAATAATAATAATAATAATAATAATAATAAAACTAATATTTAATGATAATACTAATAATAATATTAATAATATTAATAATAATAACAATAGTAATGATAATAATCCTAATGCTCTTTTTAATAAAAATAATAATAATAATAATAATAATAATAATAATAATAATAATAATAATAATAATAATAATAATAATAATAATAATAATAATAATAATAATGAGTAATATGTAAACTACCTCAAAGGAGTAGCCCTTAAAATAATGCCCAAGTCCGGGTTTGAACCCGCGACATCCCGCTAATCCTATAACATCCTTAACCATTATGCTATCTGTTTCTTATCTATTATTAGCTCCCACACTAATCCAATTAACTCGCATTGTCTGTTTTCCCCTCATCTTCACAAACTAAACCCAAAACTTATTCTATCATCTCTATCGTAATGGAAAATAGAAACAGAACTAGAAATAGTAGCGTATAGTAGCAGAAAGATATCCACTTGTTATCATTATGATAAACATAATCATAATTATTATCGTTTCATAATCATAATTATAATCATAAATCATAACTCATAATTATAATCGTAAACCCTAATCATAATTCATAATCATAATTATAAATCATAATTATAATTCATAATCATAATCATAAGTTATAACCCGTGATCATAATCATAATACGTGATCATAATTATCATATATTCATTACGATTATAATCTTAATCATCCTATCATACTTTCCTTAAATCATCATCATCTAAACACGATCATCATCATTAAAACTGTTCTCATCAATCATCATCATAATACTACTTCGTAAGTTTTGATCAGACAAAGAAATAGGAAAATTTGAAACATATTAGATACGCATTTTCATGGAACGGTTGTGTAATACAGGCCCAACTACAAATTTGGCAGCCCAATCAAAAATGGATAACTCTTTTATGACCCAAGAGCATAATCAAGTGTACGGCCCAATATCTAAATCAAAGTCTCGGTCCCATAAGGCAATCGATTTAATTGTCCATCAAACAATCTAGTAAACCTACTAAACTTTTATGTGGCCTGTTCTTCCATCGAATACTTCGACCGAGGTTTAACAATACATGTAGTAGGTACATTTAAACGTGTCACTATCACTTTGTGACATAATAATTGAAGTTTGAAATGGAATGTTGAGTTGTACCACAAACCAAATGCAGCAATAATAATCAATGTTTGTGGTCCAATCTTGGTTGGCCATGACGTGCAATTTGCTCCACAAGCAATGATTGATATTGCACTATATATATAATACTCTTTATTCAAGTTGGCCATACCTTAAACTGTAACCATATTCTCCCTTATTTCATTTCCTTCGATTAACACCACGGTGAATAAGATGGCAGTGTGTAGGTGACGGGTTTCGTGGTTGTTTGAACAGAAGGTAGCAGAAATAAAATGGTGGTGTTTGAGTATAGATACCAAAACAGAAAAAGACGCAAGTATATCTATATTGGGTTGTGTGTGTATGTAGCGAGTTTTAAAAAAAATACCTGGGCAGTAGTAGCAACCGAAAAGGGTGGAATGATAGTGGTGTTTTGGGTCGATGGTTTGTGAGTTCGAGGTGGTTTTCAAAATTTGAAAACTAGAGACACATACAAACTTTTGGTGATCGTGGTGTGGTCAAATTTTCCTTGGTGGTTCTATCGGGGCAGACAAAAATAGTAGCATTAAGGTAACCGTACCTTATAGTACGAGTTTGTTGCTGATGGTGTGCATAGGATGATAAGGCGATGGTTTATGGTTGGTGTTCGGTTAACAAGATGAAGAAAAGAAACCGAAAACGTTGAGTGTTAAAGTGATGTTAGGTTGGTGTTGGTAATCAATCATGAATCATGATCACGATGGTGGAGGTGATAGGTTTATGATCATAACAACAACGGAAGTCAGGAACACAAGGTGGTGGCGATGGTTTAACGATGGGTAGTATAAATCTAGAACAACTTGTGATAAGTAGTAGTTGCAGGAGGGTGTCGGTGATGGTAACCAAAGATTTTCAAGGTGGTTCCCGAAAAACTCAAAACAAAAAGTTGATGAAGATCGATTGTATAATTATCGAATTGAAACTAGTAAAACGATGGTGGCCTTGAAATGGTTTTCGAAGTTAGAAGCAATAGGAAGAATGTTGGTTTCCTGGAGCATGTATCTGTATATGTTTATTATATTATAGATATATATATATATATATAAAAGGAGGTGAGATGAATCACTCAACTAATCAATTTCAAATAGTGTCGTTCAATCATATCTCACATAAACGTTAAAGAAGAAACAGTAATTGTTGTACTAAATGATATTATTCTTTTGATTTGTTGACACAATATCACGAGAAAGCAAGAAATAAATTGATAGTTGATAAGAACGTTCAACAGAATTCGATTAATTTACCTTATATCTATTAGGAATGATAAATAAATATATCAATAAAATAATACAATTAGTATTAATAATAATAATCATAACAATAATAAGAATATTAATATTAACGTAATAAAGTACGCGTATCAAGTTTCATGTTCGTATGTTATATTTATAGTACTAACCCTGATGTTAATATTGAAAATAATAATATTACAATACCATTTATTTTAACTTATAATTTCAATTTAATATATTACAATTACATATTTTTAACTATGTAGTATATAATAACATATATTCAATATTTAATATATATTCATTTTATATACTTATTATAATATACCTATAATATAAATTATGTTTAAGAAGTATATATATATTTATGTATGTCTATATATGTATATATATATATGTATGTACATATTTATTTACAATCAATTGTTCGTGAATCATCGGCACAGTCAGAGGGTAAATGAATTTATGTAGGCTATTTCAAAGATTTTGAGACTCAACCTTACAGACTTTGCTTATCATGTCGAAATCATATTAAGATTAAGTTTAAATTTGGTCGGAAATCTCCGGGTCGTCACAGTACCTACCCGTTAAAGAAATTTCGTCCCGAAATTTGAGTGAGTCGTCATGGGTAACAATAAAAATGTTTTCATGACGAATATGAGTTGATATAGAGAGTTTTATCATCATTAAGTAGTGTAGATAAAACAATTCAATTAGGTGATGCGTACGAATGAAGCTGTCACAACAGATTGAGATAGAGATTTAACTTTTGACGTAGTCATGGTGGAAATTAGAAAATAAGGTGCATCTTAACTTTTGACGTTGTCTTGGTCGAATTTCGGAATTCAAGGGATTTTAAGAAAATCTTCGAAATCTAAAAGATTTGATTCTTCGGCGAATAAGAAACTTAGGATCTCTTTAATTAAATGCGATCATCTCCCTCGAGTGCTTTATCTGATATTTTCACTATAAATTTACCTTTTCCGTTCCCTTACTTTCACCACTTCAATACTTTCTTTCTTAATTCATAATTCCAAGAATTGTGAAAATGCTTAATCCAGTTCTAGTCCTTGATATTTTCTTGATTATCGCATCAATATCTCTTCTTTTTCAACTACCATCAGAGGGATCTGTTTATGTCTACTATGCTCTAGGGATTATTGTATTCCTCATTCTCCCATGTCTTTATATTTCTATTCGTATTAATGTACACGGTTTGTAATTTCTGTGTTGTTGTCAAGTTTTATATTTTCCCTTCTGTTTCGGAGCTCTTTGCCTTTTTATTATCCTCCCGACCTCTAGTAAAGCGAGTAACGGTCCAGAATTCATAGATATGAATTTCGAAATGAACATAGTTAATCTTCTAAGAAAGAAATGGTAATAGCACGATCTGGATTCGTCAAATTACCAGAATATCCGGGAAAGATAGAACTATCAAGAAAATATGTTCTTGATATGTTTATATATCAGATAAAGTGTAAGAGTCGTGTAACATGGCACATGATAACGTTATAATCTATGAATCATCATGTCCCATTTAGAAACTCAGCATGACTTACTGTAATATAATCACGTTGATCAAGTATCATTATATTATACTAACTCATGCATCAGTTCCCAACATTACTTCAATAACATTCATATTTTAAGCTCGAAAGTTTACAGAATATAGAAACTAACAGTTTCTATATGATCTAACACTGATAGCACGAAGAGATAATTAATATCGGATGAGAATATTTATGAAGATATCTTCAGAAATATTGAAGATATTTATAATGAAAGATACGATGATATCTTGGAATTTCTAATATTGAAGGATGATAGAGAAGATTTATTCGTAAGGGTTTAGATTCAGAAGCAAGGCGTTCGCTAGAGATTTCATCAGATACAGAATCATCAGGATTCTTTATGTAAAAGTTTAGTCCTTGTGATTTGTTCAGAGTCTCCTTCATGATTAGCTCAATCTGTTTTCCAGTTCCAACTTTTCTGAGCTTTTCTAACATACTATTCTTTATCAACAACTTCCGATGATTAAGGTCGTTTACGGTTGTCTACGGTTTCTGCTGCTTCATTCAGCTTTTTCAACATTCAGAGTATTGATTTGTAGACTGAGTGCTTTTCAGGATTTCAGATGAAAGATCATAATTCTAAGAGATGAATGTTATACATATAACTGTTGATGTAGATATGCTGTGAGTTTTCAAAGTACTGATTACTGATTCCCAGAAATTGGTATGTCAGTTCTCGTTACAAGATGCGAATGAGTATATGATAGGGTTTCAATGAATAAATATAATGATTTATCAGAGAGATTTAAGTCAAGAAGTAACGAGGCTGTTGGTACGTCTGTTGGTAATATGGTGGAATATAAAAGGTTCTCTGGTAACAATAAAAGAGCATGCATATAAATCAAGACGATAATAAGGTTGTTTCGAACGAAAAGTCGAAGTTGACTTGCTGGAGCTGTGACAAAATTTGCTACTTTAAAAGAAATTACTAAGTTATTTTTGGTAATAATAGTACTAAAGGAATTAGCACAGATACGTGTTAAACATTTACCCAGTTTCTGAGAGTTTTCAGTTGCATAACTGTATGCATAAATCTTTTCTCTCGTAGATGAAGTGCGGTTGGTTCATCTTCTTGATTGAGGTGTTTTCAAGAATCATGAAAGGTTTGAACGCAGATTGTAATCGTCAAGATACAATTGAGGTTTAAGATGAAATCAAGTGGCAAACTTGAAGAATTGTTTAGTTTCATATGCTATAATCAATATTTTAATTCATTTTAATTGTCCAATGTTGGTAGTCCTCAGTTGATAGTCCTCAGTTAGCAATTCAATAATTCATATATAGTTTAATATATAATATTCAAATTAATTAATATGTATCGTGACCCGTGTACATGTCTCAGACTCGATCACAACTCAAAGTATATATATTATTATAGAATCAACCTCAACCCTATATAGAGAACTCGATCATTACTGCATATAGAGTGTCTATGGTTATTCCAAATAATATATATATATATATATATATATATATATATATATATATATATATATATATATATATATATATATATATATATATATATATATATATATATATATATATATATGATGGTTAAAGCTAAGGGGTATAAAATACTATTAATTTTTAGCAGGAAATACTATTAAATACGATACAATTTTACACAAGATATTTATTTATTTATAGAATGGATATACTTAAACCTTGCTACAACACTTATAGGCAGTGTACCAAATCGTACAGTAGTGTAGTTTTTAGTAAGTCAGGTTCGTTCCACTGGGAAAATCTTTAAACAAAGCTTAACGCTATATTAGTTTACTTTTATAAAAATACAAATATATATATAAGTAATATTATTATTATAAAGGGGGTTTTTACCGTTTAATGACCGGTTTGTCGATTTTAAAACTTTAGTCGCAGTTAAAACCAAATGTAAAATAATAAATAAATACAAGACTTAAATTAAAGCGTAAAGTAAATAACGATAATGAAATTGCGATAAATAAAAGAGCGATAAAATAAACTTACGATAATTAAAAAGTACGAAAATTAAAGTGCAATTAAATACAATAACAATAAATAAAATGCGATAATTAGAAGTACAATTAAATATAAAATAAAGGAAATAAAATATGAAATAAATTAATTATGCTTATTTAAACTTCCGTAACCATGATGTTTGACGTGTTGATTTTAGTTTTATGCCCATGGGTTAATTGTCCTTTGTCCTGGATTATTTAATATGTCCGTCTGGTTTTTGTCCATAACAGTCCATCAGTCATAAATATAAAGTGCGAGTATCCTCGTCAAATTATCCTTATACCCGAAGTTAAATATTCCAACTAATTGGGGACTTAAACTGTAACAAGATTTTAATACTTTGTTTAATAATTACACCAGGATGTCGACTGAGTGTAACCCAAGGTTTTAATATTTTGTTATCAATTATACCAAGTGTCCTTGTACATAATTTCACCCCTGTTTTAATTATTCTAGTGGCTATTAATCCATTCCCGTGTCCGGTTAAATGAACGATTATTCGTACATATAAATACCCCGCCCATCGTGTCCGATTGAGTGTATATGGTAATTTATAGGGACGCCCAATTGTAAATCTTTATATTAACATTAATAAACTATCATTTAGTTAAACAAATATAAAGCCCATTAATAGCCCGTAGTCTAATTTCCACAAGTGTCGTTCTTTTGTCCAAACCCCAATTATGGTACAAAGCCCAATTATCCAATTTTAGTAATTAGCCCAACATCATGATTACTTCGGATTAAATAAGCATAATAATAACTTAGCTACGAGACATTAAATTAAAAAGGTTGAACATAACTTACAATGATTAAAAATAGTGTAGCGTTACACGGACAGAATTTTGACTTACACCCTTACAACATTTGCTAACATACCCTTATTATTAGGATTTAAAATTAAAATTAAAATTAAAATTAAAATTAAAATATAAATTATATATATATATTTACGTATATATTGAGAGAGAGATAGATTTATATATTTTTTTGCGTTCACCAAACTGCAAATTTATAGGAGATGTGGCCTGACTTTTCATGCCATGCGATCGCATGGACTTTCTTCTTCCTGGCCATGCGATCGCATGGTCAGCTGGGAGAGCTCACATGTTGCTTGTTTCCTTGTGCTGACGTTTCATAAATATAATAAAATATATATATTAATTTTAAGAATTAATTATATATTATATTATATTCATATGCATAGTTGACTTGTAATTTTTAGTCCGTTGCATCGAGCGTTGAGAGTTGACTCTGGTCCCGGTTCCGGATTTTCGAACGTCCTTGCGTACAATTTAATATCTTGTACTTTGCGTTTTGAATCTTGTACTCTTGTAATTTTGAGATGTTTCTTATCAATAATTGGAACCTCATTGATTGTATTTTGTACTTTTGAGCTTTTTGGTCGTTTGCATCTTCAATTCGTCGAATCTTTCTTTTGTCTTCACCTTTTATTATTTAAACAAATATCACTTTTAAATAGAACAATTGCAACTAAAAGCTTGTCTTTCTTGAGGAATAATGCTATGAAATATATGTTCGTTTTTATCATTATCAAATATTCCCACACTTGAGCGTTGCTTGTCCTCAAGCAATATCGTCTTGAAATACTAGAATCACTTCTTTATTCTTCACACTTTGTACATCAGTGATTTCTATACGGCGGTATAAACAATGGTAGTAACGATATGGTTTACAGTCCCACATGACTATAAAAATTTAGATCCATTAAGGAAATTGGATCTTTATTAAAACATTTGATCTTTTGAAAATTAAATCTGGTTTTTATCCTAGATAAGTTTTCCGGAATAACCCTTCACCGGTGTTTGCAAAATATTCTTGTGGACTTGGTGGGTTTCAGATTTGAAAATTTTAGCTTAAAACTTGCGGTTTTGTGTCACCCACTTGCTAACCTTGTATTAGGAAAGCAACACGTCCAGTTTACTTGTCCCGTATATTACCTTTCGGTAAACTACCGTCCGGTTGTAAAGGAAAGCGTTGAACAAGCAACTGTTAAGGCAATGTCCCCTGACATGCTTTTAATTATGGTCTATAACGTGTCGGACGAAATTACTATCCTTTGTAGGAGCAAAAGTAAAGCTCACCCTTATAATTTGTCGGTCTGGCACAAGGTCTTGTCTTTAACCATGCTATGCAACCACCGTTCTTACGGTTGGCACCCGATTTGGTTCAGATGACCTAATGAATTCCAGGTGAATTCCTAGGATTTTACGTTCAATGGTAATGAACGCATTGAAAATGGGTTTTCAGAAAACAAATCGGTTTTAATTTGATCAAAATATTTTCTCGTTCAAGCTCGAGTTTAGATATCATTGAATTCCACGAGTTTGAATTCTCAATCTTTAAGGTCAATCTCTAGGATTGAGTAATATCAGGCTTAAAAGCTGATTTTTAATCTTTAAGGAGATTATCCTTTCTGGGATCTGATTCATTAGTCTTATCCAGCTAATTTGCACGGTACCCTCCCCATTTTACGAGACAGATCCTCTCATGGTTAGGATAAGTCTGACCACTTGGCAACCCTGTTTAATGCTGAGGTCCGTGGATTTCCTGCTGATTTTAGTGATGACTTTTCTAGGTTTTTCGTCAACCTACAGCTGGTCTGGACGACAACTTCTTGACCTAAATCAAGAAGCGCGTTTCTTTTTCGGAAGACTTTACTTCCTTTTAATGATGGAATTGATTCATCGTGTAGATCCATCTCTTCTTTTCTTTCATCGAGTAAAATAGTTTAGTTTAGTCCAAAGCAAAAGTATTTTCAGTTATTTGTTACAGAAATATGTGACATATGTTTAAGATAACTTGGTAATTTTTCCCACACTTGGCTTTTATTTTCCTTTTTATTGTCCTCTATTCCATTTTAAATGAATTTTAACATTTTGGTTTGTTTCTCAATTTATGTCCTTTCTGAGGTAACAATAATTTCGGTGTTAACACCTAGCTTTATCGTTCATAAATATGTATAAACATGATTTTGAGTTCATTTAATTGAAAATTTTGAAAATTTTTACTAGAATTGGGTAGTCAGTATATAAGACTAGGGCTGTTCTTTATCATCAGAGAGCACTAGATTCTAATACAACTACTACGTTACTAGTATTTTTAATGGTAACCAAGTGTTTAAGATAAAAATTTTAAAAATCCGAAAGAATTTAACCCCTTCCCACACTTAAGATCTTGCAATGCCCTCATTTGCAAGAAATCAGTAACAATTTAAATTATTGAGGGTGATTAGCGTAAAAATGATTAAATTTTACCAAAGTTTCCAAACATATTGGCGTTTGGTTGCTGAATGATAAATGGTGCATATCATTTGTTCATTTCGTCTGTTGTTACATCACATTTATTTGTCATCTTGTCGTCAAAATTAGTAGCTTTTGCTGAACTTAATGTCAGTTTTTGAAAATGCGCTGTTTTACCCTGTTTTGTACAATCGACAATATACATACATACAAATATAATCATGCATGGCAATTTGAAATGGGACTTAATATCCCACTTTCAAATTTTAAATATGAAATATTAGTACACAATAATAATAAAAATAATGAAAATTACACAAATATATCCAATAACATAAGTTTAAACATGAAAAAGTCAAAAGATAAAAAGATAAAAATCATAAAAATAACCAAATGGAACTAAATCAGTCTGGATATGGGTTCCAGTTCATCTCGTCAGGTGGGTTCCATTGTTGGTTATAGGTGTTTTGATAGGCTTGGTTATAGTCATACCGGTTAAAGGGTGGTCGGATATCGGGGCTATGTGGCGGAAAATGAGCAGGTCGAGTAGGTACATAGTTATTTGGTACCTGATATGATAGCTGGCTCATGATTTGGTGCTGATGAACTAACCAGCTATCGTGTTGGCGTCGCCTATAATCCTCGTATACTCGCTCGGAGTTCCACTGCTCATACATACTATGTCTGGCCGCGTTCGTCATTGCTTCCTCATCTATACGAACGTGGACGTCAAGAATAGCATCTCGAAAGACATCCCTAATGTCTTCCGGCTCCTCCTTTTCCTCGTCTGAGCCTCTCTCTACCTGAGGATGAGATCCCTCATAGGGTACTGCCTGGTTACGTCTACTTTTCAATACCTTAGCACCCACATAAACTTTCAATCCTAAGGGCTTAACCTGTTCTCTACAAAGCTGTAATGGACCCCCTTGGTTCCTATCAACACCTAAATACTCTCCAATGAGAGTAACAAAAATACCTCCTCCTATTATACTCCCGTCCTGCATTCCCTCTACCATTTTAGATAAATAAAAAGCAACACAGTAAGGGATATTGACAAAGCTTCTAGGATCCCGAATACACTTTAGGTTGAATAAATCATGTAAGGTAATTTTTTCTTTATTATGACCTCTCTGTGTAATCGAGTTAGCCAAAAATCTATAAATAATACGAAGCTCGGCTCTGTCAATATGTGTATAGGAGTGTCCTCCTGCTCGTGTAAAAACATCAAAATGTGACATACGCCTCCAAATGGCGTTAGCGTCAAAGTTACTATCTACCCTTTCACCATAATGAATCAAATTTGTACAATCGGGTAATAGCAACTCACCAGGAGTATATATCTGTAAGGCCCTGGCCCTGGCCAACATGGACATTCTGTACATCCTACCGCCAAGGTTAAACCTAAGAAATCTTCTATCATCTATCCTAACAATATTTGTATCAAGTGATATAGTACTCATCAACTCAACACACCATTCCTTATATACAGGTCTACGAATGGTGAAAAGACGTTCCCAATCTGTAAAAGAAGAACTGCCATACCTTTGAACTAAAAGCTGTCTAACACGGTCAGCTAGATGGACCGTTTCCAAAGGGGCCCAATCGATTACCCTTGGCACCTCTACATTTTTTGTTACCAATTTGAATTTGTTCCTTTGATATGTCTCGTAATCTCTCCATCTCCTATCAAATCTCAGATTAGGATGCAGAGTGTGCTCAGGAATCGTTGGGAATTCTACTGGCGGCCTCATTGGGAATACTATGAATTCATCAACAAACTGTACCGGATCATAATAAGGTATGTGCTGATCAGGCTGTTGTTGTTCCTGTTGTGGTTCTTGTTCGTGTTGCATTTCTTGTTCTGGTTCTGGTGCTGGTGCTGGTCGTCTAGATGATGATGCTCCTGAACCTCCAGTATCGGCTTTCTGCAAAACACATTAAACACAAAATTTGTGCATCCAAATATGCATTAGTGTTAGCAAAATAACAACTTAAAACAATCACTATAACATGTTAAATCAAAATTAAACTTATACACATTTTTACAATTTTTCACAATTCTACACTTTTCAAATAAGCACATATGAAAATGTATACAAAATTCATAAGCATTTAACTTAAATAACATGTCAAAATATTCATTACTAATAATTAAACAAGTCTCAAATGGCCAATATATCAAATTAATCAAGTTAATGAATTTTGGACTTAAAAAGTCCACTTTAATCTCCAAAAATCATGTTTAGGATCAATGTTTGGATCATTTAACTATCTAAACATGTTACACTACTCAATTTAACAATAATTCATGACAAAAATCGGCCATAACCTGTTTATATCAAAAAGCCCCAAATTGCTCAAGAACACAAACCCTAGATTTCTAAAAATTTTGAAGTTTTTGGCTTCAAATCATGTTAAATAGCATCAATCTAGGTTATACATGCATAAAATACTAACAATTTAACACTAATTACACTAGAAATTAACAAAATTGCATTAGGTAAAAAATTGGTAATTATCACAAAAACTAGGAATTTATAGAGTTTAGGGGTGTAATTTTTACCAATTTGCTGAAGAATGAGAATCTAGGCATGATTAGAGCAAGAAAAATGACGAATTACGGTGGAAAAATGGCGAAAATTGGTGAATTTTTGGGTGAGTTTCGTGAATGTGTGTGTTTTGTGGAGAAGAAACAGACTCGCTGTCTATTTGTTTCTGGCCTGCATTTGGTCCCCATGCGATCGCATGGGTTCCAAGTGCAAACCCCATGCGATCGCATGGGGTGCCGGCTACATTAATTTCATTTTTTTTTTATATAAAACCTTATACTTTATAAAACTTATAATTAATTAAATTTTAAAAATTTTGTTTTCCTTTAGGAGCGAGGGCGTTTCGGATCGTTGTCCTAGTCTGTCCCTCGACAAAATTTTAAAATTTGTCAAATCAAAGCGTGGTTTTTAAAAGTAAATATTTTTTTTGGGTTTTTTAATGTTTTTGGCATACTTTAATTCAATAAGATTAAAAATAATGATAATAAAAGTTCTCGTCCCTCCCTCGGGTAAAGCAATTTCGGTTCAATGACCTAGTCTTCAACTTACGACGAATTTTAAAAATAATATTTTTAACTTAATGAGATAAAGTAAATTTTTGTTTTTTAAATTCACACCAAACTTAAAATAATAATACATAAAATTCAAAATTAATATTAAAAATTCACACCAAACTTAAAATTTGAAATGCATAAAATTAAAAATTCTTATTTTAAAAATTAAAAATTCACACCAAACTTAATTTAAAAATTCTTATTATAAAATCACCAAATTTATATTGTATTTTTCAAATATTTACAATTTTAAATATATTATTTTTACAAAGTTTACAATATTAATTTAAGATTTATATATTAATTTTAAAAACATGGTAAAAATAAAATTAAAAAAATCTTTTTGGCTTTTTATCCCACTTTAATCAATCAAATATTATCAAAAATATGCGCCCCTCTTTTCGGTAAAGTAATTTCGGTTCCATGACCTAATTTAACTCATGACGAATTTTTGAAATATTTTGGGTTGATTGATTAAAGATATTTATACCTTAAGAATAAACGTTAAATTTCGCAGTGATGTAATAAATTTTTGTATGATATCAATAATTTCGGTCGCCAAACCTAATTTTATTTAATACCAATTTAATACTTTATAGCGAACAAATTAGCATTTATTATCAAAAGGTTAAAAATAAAAAAAAATAAAAATAAAAACTGTATAGACTTACCTGTGAGATAGTATTCTTAGTTATATGATCTATCCCATTCATAAGATAGTCGGTTTAATTTGTTTTCCATAGCTACATAGGCGTAACCTCGAGCATTCAGTGTCTTTTCTTCTAAACATATGAACGGTCCGTCTCTGCATAAAGTAACAAATTTGGTATTTGAATAGGTTTGATTATTTGAACATTTACCTCCATGTGACCATTTTCCGCATTTGTGACATCTTTCAAGGTGTCGTGCTCTTCTTTTCGCTGCGGATTTTGATTTCCCTTTACCAAATTGTAACTTATTATCTTCGCATCTGGATTCTTTTCTTACTCCGTCCAATCTTTCTCTGATTACTGATACTATTTCACTCGGTAGTGTGTCATTATTACGTTTAGTGATCAAAGCGTGTAGCATTAGACCATGGTTTAGTTCACAGGCAGTCTTCATTTCCTAAAAAAATAAAAATTCAGAATGGGGGGAGAAGACTAGTTCTTTAGGGTCTGCTAGGGAAAGACCATTCGGGTTCCATTTTCGAGAACTACACGAAAACAGACAATCTAACTCTAACAGAAATACATATTATCCTTTAAAGACTTGATTCTCCCCACACTTAGTTAGCTGTGGTATCGAAATTGTGATTAACTTCATTGTCGAATTCCATTGGACTATCTATGTAGTGTTTAACTCTGTGACCATTAACTTTAAATTCAATCCCATTTGAATTTATTAATTCTGTCGTTCCTTATGGGAAAACTCTTTTGACTATGAATGGTCCAGACCATCTTGATTTCAATTTTCCAGGAAATAGCTTGAATCGTGAATTGAAAAGAAGAACTCTGTCTCCTTCTTTAAATTCTTTTAAACTTCTGATTCTTTTATCATGCCATTTCTTCGTTCTTTCCTTATAGATTAACGAATTATCGTATGCTTCATGTCTTAGTTCTTCTAATTCATTTAGTTGACTTAACCGTAGACGTCCAGCTTCATGTAAATCAAGATTACATGTCTTCAAAGCACAAAATGCTTTGTGTTCAATTTCTACTGGAAGATGACATGCTTTTCCATAAACAAGTCTAAAAGTGGTGGTTCCAATTGGAGTTTTGTAGGCTGTTCTAAAAGCCCAGAGTGCATCCTCCAATTTAATGGACCATTCCTTCGGATTTGATCCTACGGTTTTCTCTAGAATACGTTTTAAAGCTCGGTTGGTATTTTCAACTTGTCCACTTGTTTGTGGATGATATGCGGTGGAGATTTTATGAGTTACTCCATATCTTTTAAGAACTTTTTCAAGTTGATTATTACAGAAATGAGTACCCCGATCACTTATTAAAGCTTTCGGTGTTCCAAACCTTGCAAAAAGACGTTTTAAAAAGTTGTCTACAACTCGTGCATCGTTAGTTGGGAGAGCTTGTGCTTCCACCCATTTAGATACATAATCAATGGCTACGAGAATATAGAGATTATTATGAGATTTTGGAAATGGACCCATAAAGTCAATACCCCAAATGTCAAATACTTCACATACTTGGATGACATTTTGTGGCATTTCATCATGTTGACTTATTTTTCCGGCCCTTTGACAAGCATCACAGGATTTGCAAAGAAGGTGTGCGTCTTTGTAAATTGTAGGCCAATAGAATCCAGCTTCATAAACTTTTCTTGCTGTTAATTGAGGCCCATAATGCCCTCCTGTTGGTCCTGTGTAACAATGGTTTAATATTTTACTGGCTTCATCTCCGAATACACATCGGCGTATTATTCCATCGGGACAACTTTTAAACAGATGTGGATCTTCCCAAAAATAGTGTTTTATATCACTGAAGAATTTCTTTCGTTTTTGGTACGATAATCCTTTTTCAAGGAATCCACATACTAAATAGTTTGCATAGTCTGCAAACCATGGGATTTCATTATAATCTATCTTCAATAGATATTCATCAGGAAAGTTGTCTTGTATGGCCGATTCATTTAGAACTTCTAATTCGGGATTTTCAAGACGAAAAAGATGATCAGCGGCGAGATTTTCTGCTCCTCTTTTATCTCGGATTTCAATATCAAACTCTTGTAAGAGTAAGATCCAACGGATTAATCTTGGTTTAGCATCTTGTTTTAAAAATAGGTATCTAAGAGCAGAATGGTCGGTATAGACCACCGTTTTTGCTAGAACGAGATATGATCGAAATTTGTCAAAAGCAAAGACAATAGCAAGGAGTTCTTTTTCAGTAGTTGTATAGTTCATTTGTGCTCCTTGTAACGTCTTACTAGCATAATATACAGGTTGAAATCGTTTTTCAATCCTTTGTCCTAAAACGGCTCCCATTGCAAAATCACTTGCATCGCACATTAGTTCAAATGGTAGATTCCAATTTGGTGTTATCATGATCGGCACATTAGTTAGTTTCTCTTTAAGAATATTAAAAGATTTGATACACTCATCTGAAAAGATGAATGGAGCATCCTTTTCTAGGAGTTTATTCATAGGAGTGGCAATTTTAGAAAAATCTTTTATGAAACGTCGGTAAAAACCGGCATGCCCTAGAAAACTCCTAACTCCTCTAACATTGGTGGGATGTGGAAGTTTAGCAATTACATCTACTTTAGCTCTATCCACTTCAATTCCTTCTTTTGAAATTTTATGTCCAAGAACGATGCCTTCTTTAACCATGAAATGGCATTTTTCCCAATTAAGTACTAGATTTGATTGTTCGCATCTAATAAGCATTCGTTCAAGATTAGCTACACATGTTTCAAATGTATCACTGAAGACTGAAAAGTCATCCATGAAAACTTCCATGCATTCTTCTATCATGTCATGAAAAATCGCCATCATACACCTTTGAAAGGTTGCAGGGGCGTTGCAAAGTCCAAATGGCATGCGTTTGTAAGCAAAAGTACCATAAGGGCACGTGAATGTGGTTTTTTCTTGATCTTCGGGTGCTATTGGAATTTGAAAATATCCGGAAAATCCATCTAGAAAACAATAGTAACTATTTCCGGCTAATCTTTCCAACATTTGATCTATAAAAGGTAAGGGAAAGTGATCTTTTCTGGTGGCGTCATTTAATTTTCTATAATCAATACACACACGCCATCCTGTTACAGTCCTAGTAGGAATAAGCTCATTTTTCTCATTTGTAATGACAGTCATGCCACCCTTCTTAGGCACGCATTGAAATGGGCTTACCCATGGACTATCAGAAATTGGATAAATTAAACCTGCTTCTAGCAGTATAATAATCTCTTTCTTAACTACATCTTGCATATTAGGATTTAGTCTTCGTTGGCATTGCACATACATTTTATGACCTTCTTCCATAAGGATTTTATGTGTGCAATACGAAGGACTTATTCCTTTAATATCATGAATCATCCATGCAATGGCTGGTTTATGAGCTTTCAACACAGAAATGAGTTGTGATTTCTCATTTTCAGTAAGAGAAGATGATATTATTACAGGTAATTCAAATTCACCATGTAAATAAGCGTATTTCAAATGGTTTGGAAGTGGCTTTAATTCTAATTTTGGTGGTTCTTCTATCGATGATTTATATCGATATCTGTCTTCTTCTTTTGGCATTTGAATTTCTTATGTTGTTGGTTCATATCCATTAGCTATAAGTGTAGCTAACATTTCAACTTCATCAATTGGTTCAGTTCCTTCTCCTAAAGAACATTCTCCTGTTCCTTGTAATTCTGGAAATTCTTCTAACAATTCTGCATGTGAATCTATAGTTTGAATATAATAACATGTATCATCTGCAGATTGCGGTTGTTGCATGGCTCTATCCACAGAAAAGGTAACACTCTCGTCCTCTATACTTAGGGTCAGTTTCTTACCGAACACGTCTATTATTGCTTTAGCCGTGTTTAAGAATGGTCTTCCTAATATGAGAGGAACTCGAGAATCTTCTTCCATATCCAGAATAACAAAATCTACTGGAAATACTAAAGTACCAACTTTAACTAGCATGTTCTCCATTATCCCTCTCGGATATTTTACTGATCGATCGGCTAGTTGTATGCTTATTCGTGTTGGTTTCAATTCTCCAAGGTCTAGTTTAGCGTATAATGAATACGGCATTAAATTTATACTAGCACCTAAGTCTGCCAATGCTTCTATTGAACTAAGACTACCCAGAAAATATGGAATTGTGAAACTTCCTGGATCTGATAATTTTTCTGGTATCTTATTCAACAACACTGCAGAACAATTAGCATTCATTGTAACAGCCGAGAGTTCTTCCATTTTCTTTCTGTTTGTGATTAGATCTTTTAGGAATTTGACATATCTTGGCATTCCTGAAATCACATCAATGAATGGAAGATTTACATTTATTTGTTTAAACATATCCAAGAATTTGGATTGCTCGGCTTCAATTATTTCTTTTCTCATTTTACTCGGGTAAGGAAGTGGTGGTTGGTAAGGTTTAACATAAGGTTTATCCTTAATTGTGTTATCTTCATTAACCTTCTCAACTACCGGTTCTTTTTCCTTATCTTGATCAGGTTGTGGTTCTTATAGAGTAGGAATAGCTTCATCAGAAGTTACAGGTATTTCAGGTGGTTTAAGTGTTGTACCACTTCTTGTGGTAATAGCTTTAGCTGTTTCATTTCGGGGGTTAGCATTTGTATCACTAGGTAGACTTCCCGATTTTCTTTCACCTATTAACCTTGCTAGGTTACTTACTTCTTGTTCCAGATTTTGAATAGAAGCTTGTTGATTTCTAAATGCTTGAGCATTTTGTTCATTAGTTTGTTTCTGAGATGTGAAAATCTGCGTTTGAGTTTCAACTAGCTTCGTCATCATATCTTCTAAATTTGGCTTTTTATCATCGGTTTGTTGTGGTGGTTTGTTTTGAAAATTAGGTCTTTGCTGATTGTAAGAATTATTGGATACTTGTTGATTGCTAGGACCATGTTGGTTGTTGTATGGAATATTTCGGTTATAATTCTGGTTTTGATTGTAAATAGGTCTTGGCGGTTGATAATTATTCTGATAATTATTTCCAGGCCTTTGGTTTATGTATGAAATATTCTCTCTTTGTTCCATTGTTAATTCAATACTGAGACTATATTTTGTCAAATGTGGTCCTCCACACTGCTCACAACTAATTAGTATTGAGTGTATATCCTTAGTCATCTTTTCCATTCGTCTCTCGACAGCATCTATCTTTGCAGAAATGGAATCTAAGTCATGGCTAGAATCAGCTCTAGCTGCTTTAGATGATCTAACGATATCTTTTTCTTGGTGCCACTCATGTGAGTGGGAAGCAGTGTTATCAATAATTTTATAAGCATCAGTTTCGGTTTTCTTCATAATGGAACCACCAGCTGCTATATCTATGTCTTTCCTTGTAGTGATGTCGCATCCTTGGTAGAATATTTGTACTATTTGGCAGGTATCTAAACCATGTTGCGGACATCCTCTTAATAACTTTCCAAATCTTGTCCACGCCTCATATAGAGTTTCATTTGGCTTCTGTGTGAATGTAACAATTTCTCCTTGAAGTCTTACGG
This sequence comes from Rutidosis leptorrhynchoides, assembly GCF_046630445.1. NCBI lineage: Eukaryota > Viridiplantae > Streptophyta > Magnoliopsida > Asterales > Asteraceae > Rutidosis > Rutidosis leptorrhynchoides. Next base: position 201,732,214 of record NC_092333.1, read on the forward strand.
CTTTAGATGCAGGAAAGAATTGTTTATGAAAATTTTCAACTAAAACATCCCATGTATCGATCGCCCCTTCAGGTAACGATTCCAACCAATCTTTGGCTTCTCCCTTTAAAGTCCAGGGAAATAACATGAGATATATCTGTTCATCCTCTACTTCTCGGATTTTAAATAGTGTGCAGATCCTATTAAAGGTACGTAGATGTTCATTTGGATCTTCCTTCGGCGCACCACTAAATTGGCATTGATTAGTCACCATGTGTAGAATTTGTCCTTTGATTTCATAATCTGGCGCATTAATGTCTGGATGAGTAATTGCGTGACCTTGGCCAGCGCGTTTAGCTCTCATTCGGTCTTCCATACTTAATGGTTCTGTTACTTCCATAATTGAATTTGTTGAATCGGAATTACTAGAGGATTCTGATTTAATGGTTCGTTCCTCAACAATCTCTGTTTGAATGATTGGTGGTTCCGGAGGAAAGTTTAGTGGTTCAGGATCTACGAATCGTCCCTGAATATTCTCCGGATTCTCAATTGTGAGGTCGGGTTCAAAAAATGGATTATCGGAAATTTGAACTGGAGTACTTGGTCGACTGGATGACGATTCTAAAGAAAAATCAACGGCAGTAATATTTGCTAAATGTCTTTATCTAGTTACAGGTGGTGAACGTACAAAAGTTGGTGAACGTCTTGCTCGGCGCATTCACAGAATATCCTATTAGTTTTTAAAAGGAAAGAAAAATTATATAAGTTATCCAATCAATAGACTTTTCTGATTTTGCCCACGTTTCGAATAGCCAAAAGATGCAGCAGGGGGGCAGGATTCGTTTGGTCTCAGTATAATTGAGGACTGTTTGGCTCCAATAACCCGGTCCACGTACAAATCTAACTATTACTACGAACCAGAAAATTTTGATGTCTATCAATTTAACCACTTAAAATAAATTTTCGTAATTTTAAGAAATTTAGATAAGAAGTAGAATAAAAATCTATGTCCTAAAACTAGAATAGCGAGAAATAAGAAAGAAAAAGAGTGCGTCGAAAAAGGTCGAAAAAGAAAAATGGTTGAAAAATAAAAGGTGACGGAAAAATAAAAGAAACTTATAAAACTTAAAAACACTTGACTAACCTAACCTTATTACTACAACTAACTTAAAATTATAATCGCAAATTGAAATTACTAATTGGAATGATAATTGATACATAGGTAAAAGGTGTCTAAAAATATTAAAGCTTACAAGAAAAACTATATCCCAAATGGCAATAACTTAAAAAGAAACTAAAACTTAAAAAGCCGTCGCAAAATTCTAAAGTACCTAAATTTTAGTCTAAAGAAAAAGCACTTAAGAGATTTTACGGCAAAGCCTAAAAATTTAAAAATAAAAATAACTATGGCAAAAACTATGAGTTAAAAATAAATACGAGCGAAAAATACAAAAATTACGCTAAAACTATTAAAAAGGGACAAAATATAAAAATATACAAAAAGTTGTAAAAATTACAATTTTTTATAAAAATATTATTTTTATATTATTTATTTTTATAAAAGTATTAATTTTATAATTTATAAAACTAATTAAACTTAAAAATACAAATTAAATAAATAAAACTAAACTAATTAGTATTAATTAACTAATAAACCCTAATTAGGGTTTTAATAATAATAATTAAAATATACTCCGTAATTAATGCAGTTGCAGAGTCAAACCTGGCGTGTCAGTTGGCTTCATGCGATCGCATGAGTCCTAAGCTATCCGGCCATGCGATCGCATGGGCTAGGGTTTCGGGCCACAGAGTGGGCTGCTACACTACCGGACTCGAGTTTTAATAATTTTTTTTTTCTGATTTGTGTTTTTTTTTCTATTTTATATATTTATATAATATATTTATATAAATTAAATAAAACTTATATTTTTATAAAATAAAGATAAAGAAACTTTTATAGAACTTAAATATTTAACAAACTCTTAAAAATATTTATATTTATATTTTTCTTTTTATATTTTAGAATATTTAAAACATATTTTTACAAAAGCGAATTTTTTTATAAAAGTAAACTTAAAAATAAAAATCTTTTTTTTATATAGCGTTGCGCTTCCGGCTTTTAAGCTCGATTCGTCCCCGGCAGCGGCGCCAAAAATACTTGATGGTTAAAGCTAAGGGGTATAAAATACTATTAATTTTTAGCAGGAAATACTATTAAATACGATACAATTTTACACAAGATATTTATTTTAATTTATAGAATGAATATACTTAAACCTTGCTACAACACTTATAGGCAGTGTACCTAATCGTACAGTAGTGTAGTTTTTAGTAAGTCCGGTTCGTTCCACAGGGAAAATCTTTAAACAAAGCTTAACGCTATATTAGTTTACTTTTATAAAAATACAAATATATATATATATAAGTAATATTATTATTATAAAGGGGGTTTTTACCGTTTAATGACCGGTTTGTCGATTTTAAAACTTTAGTCGCAATTAAAACAAAATGTAAAATAATAAATAAATACAAGACTTAAATTAAAGCGTAAAGTAAATAACGATAATGAAATTGCGATAAATAAAAGTGCGATAAAATAAACTTGCGATAATTAAAAAGTACGAAAATTAAAGTACAATTAAATACAATAACAAAAAATAAAATGCGATAATTAGAAGTGCAATTAAATATAAAATAAAGGAAATAAAATATGAAATAAAATAATTATGCTTATTTAAACTTCTGTAACCATGATGTTTGACGTGTTGATTTTAGTTTTATGCCCATGGGTTAATTGTCCTATGTCCTGGATTATTTAATATGTCCGTCTGGTTTTTGTCCATAACAGTCCATCAGTCATAAATATAAAGTGCGAGTGTCCTCGTCAAATTATTGTTATACCCGAAGTTAAATATTCCAACTAATTGGGGACTTAAACTGTAACAAGATTTTAATACTTTGTTTAATAATTACACCAGGATGTCGACTGAGTGTAACCCAAGATTTTAATATTTTGTTATCAATTATACCAAGTGTCCTTGTACATAATTTCACTCCTGTTTTAATTATTCTAGTGGCTATTAATCCATTCCCGTGTCCGGTTAAATGAACGATTATTCGTACATATAAATACCCCGCCCATCGTGTCCGATTGAGTGTATATGGTAATTTATAGGGACGCCCAATTGTAAATCTTTATATTAACATTAACAAACTATCATTTAGTTAAACAAATATAAAGCCCATTAATAGCCCGTAGTCTAATTTCCACAAGTGTCGTTCTTTTGTCCAAACCCCAATTATGGTACAAAGCCCAATTATCCAATTTTAGTAATTAGCCCAACAACATGATTACTTCGGATTAAATAAGCATAATAATAACTTAGCTACGAGACATTAAATTAAAAAGGTTGAACATAACTTACAATGATTAAAAATAGTGTAGCATTACACGGACAGAATTTCGACTTACACCCTTACAACATTTGCTAATATACCCTTATTATTAGGATTTAAAATTAAAATTAAAATTAAAATATAAATTATATATATATATATATTTACGTATATATTGAGAGAGAGATAGATTTATATATTTTTTTTTTGCGTTCACCAAACTGCAAATTTATAGGAGATGTGGCCTGACTTTTCATGCCATGCGATCGCATGGACTTTCTTCTTTCTGGCCATGCGATCGCATGGCCAGCTGGGAGAGCTCAAATGTTGCTTGTTTCCTTGTGCCGACGTTTTATAAATATAATATAATATATATATTAATTTTAAGAATTAATTATATAATATATTATATTCATATGCATAGTTGACTTGTAATTTTTAGTCCGTTGCGTCGAGCGTTGAGAGTTGACTCTGGTCCCGGTTCCGGATTTTCGAACGTCCTTGCGTACAATTTAATATCTTGTACTTTGCGTTTTGAATCTTGTACTCTTGTAATTTTGAGACGTTTCTTATCAATAATTGGAACCTCATTGATTGTATTTTGTACTTTTGAGCTTTTTGGTCGTTTGCATCTTCAATTCGTCGAATCTGTCTTTTGTCTTCACCTTTTATTATTTAAACGAATATCACTTTTAAATAGAACAATTGCAACTAAAAGCTTGTCTTTCTTGAGGAATAATGCTATGAAATATATGTTCGTTTTTAGCATTATCAATATATATATATATATATATATATATATATATATATATATATATATATATATATATATATATATATATATATATGCGTCGATATGATATGTCAAAACCTTGTATACGTGTCCCGATATTTAAAGTGCGTAAAATAATTAACAGAAATTAAATGACGATAAATAAAATTGCGATAATTAAATTGCGATAAATAAACTGCGATAAATAAAATGTAATCAGATAGCTAGGAACAGTTAGCTGGAAATAGTTAGCTTGGATTCTTAACAAAAAAAATTTCATAGTTAATTTTTTTGTTTCTATCAAATTTTTATTTCGCCAAATGTGTTCTTCATTATGCCACTTGTTGGATTCTGATTGATTAAAATCGAAATATGAAATTAAAATAAAATGATTATTCTACGGTGAACGGATACATATATCCGTGGATGTAAGTAGGATAGTAAATGACTGTTGAATCGGATTCGAAGAATGTACACTGTAACTTATTAATGTGAAATCTAAGTAATCCTCATGTATTACCTACCCGTTACAATATTTTCACCATTAACAGTTTGTACGAAAGAATTTTTAATTACACTCTTTATGAAAATATATATACATATATATTTTCTTCAGATGTAATCATGGATTCATTGAATTAATATGATATTAAACTCATTTGGTTTATCATTAGAATAAGAATATATAATTTCTAAAACATTAGAGATTACAAAATTGCCATGTCGAACGAAGATAAATGAAGTAGAACTATTCGTAGAACGATAATTATACTCAAGGTACAGAATGAGATGTTGAGGCATGGATTGTTGATGGTACTGGTGCTGTTACTGATGGTACTGTTGGTGCCGGTGATGTTGCTGAAGCTGGTACATTTTGCACCATATTCTCCAAATTGATTACTCGAGCGCGAAGTTCGTTGACTTCTTCTATTATTCCGGGATGATTGTCGGTCGGAGCGAGCCGATGAATAAGGTTGAAAATTTTTGGATATCATATAATCATGACGAGATATCCTGGAAATGAGAGTGAATATAGTGTATCGAAGTGGTTCGCCGGTAAGTGCTTCAGGTTCTCCGCCAAGAGATGAATTCGGTTGGTGGAAAGGATCGCTTTTTCTTTGCATTTCTATTAATTAAGTCGACTATGAATCCATCAGATAAATTAGGGTTGGATGATTGGTTGATTCATTCTGGTGACGCTGCTTTCGGAGCTTAGGTGAATATCCATGTTGGAATAGCTGTCGGAATAACTATCGGAATAGCTATCGAAATCTGAGGGACTCGAACTGGTGGAGGGATTCATCTCGTATGATCAGATGAAGGAGTTTTGATAAGATATAGATTATAGGATGTACCCTGCAATACATAATTTACATATGCATATATAATACTAAAATTCCGTAAGTTACGGAGGAATCTACGGAAGCTGTCAGGCAAAGGTAACAATAACAGATACGCTAAGATATGAATTTATCTATACACAGTCTATGCAATAGAGGCAGTAAGACGTGTCTAGACTTTATGGATGATAAGCAAATAATTTTTGACACTAAATGATAAGCAAAAACTTTTGACATGCAGACACGGTCGAAGTCCAGACTCACTAATGCATTTAAACAACTATCAGTTAGACACACTATTGCAAGACCTGGTTCGCTAAGACCACCGCTCTGATACCAACTGTAGAGACCCGTCCTAATCCGTCTGGATGAAGTACATATCCATTATAAACGATTCACAACAGTTGATTACATCGCGAGGTACTTGACCTCTATATGATACATTTTACAAACATTGCATTCGTTTTTGAAAAGACAATCTTTCATTACATCGAAAATTGACGGCATGCATACCATTTCATAATATATCTAACTATAATTGACTTAATAATAATCTTGATGTACTCAACGACTCGAATGCAACGTCTTTTGAAATATGTCATGAATGACTCCAAGTAATATCTTTAAAATGAGCAAATCCACAGCGGAAGATTTCTTTCATACCTGAGAATAAACATGCTTTAAAATGTCAACCAAAAGGTTGGTGAGTTCATTAGTTTAACATAAATAATCATTTCCATCAATTTAATAGACCACAAGATTTCATATTTCTCATAAACATACGTCCCATACATAGAGACAAAAGTATCATTCATATGGATTGAACACCTGGTAACCGACATTCACAATATGCATATAAGAATATCCCCATCATTTCGGGATCCTCCTTCGGACATGATATAAATTTCGAAGTACTAAAGCATCCGGTACTTTGGATGGGGCTTGTTGGGCCCGATAGATCTATCTTTAGAGTTCGCGTCAATTAGGGTGTCTGTTCCCTAATTCTTAGATAACCAGACTTAATAACAAGGGGCATATCCGATTTCGATAATTCAACCATATAATGTAGTTTCGATTACTTGTGTCTATTTCGTAAAACATTTAAAAAAATTTCGCATGTATTCTCAGCCCAAAAATAGAAAGGGTAAAAAGGTAAATGAAACTCACCCTACAATATTTTGTAGTAAAAATATTCATACGACGGAACTGAATAGTGCAGGGTTGGCCTCGAATTCACGAACCTATATTATTTATATATATATTAACACATATAATGGTAATCGAATAAATTTACATATTATTATTCATATAGTTGTTACTTTAATAAATTATACATTTCATTAATAACTTAATTTTATATACATTAAATAGATAACTAGTATTTATTACAAAAATATCAATATAGTTATGTTTTATGTTAATAATATATTTTTATATAGAAAAATCTTTATTTGATATATTAGTAATACTAATAGTAATAATGATAAAAATAATATTAATACTAATTATGATAATAATCATGATAAAACAAGATAATTTTGATAAGAATGTTAGTTTTAATAATAATACTAATTTTAATAAAAATGATAAATTTAAAAATAATGATACTTTTAGTAATAATAATAATAATAATAATAATAATAATAATAATAATAATAATAATAATAATAAAACTAATATTTAATGATAATACTAATAATAATATTAATAATAATAACAATAGTAATGATAATAATCCTAATGCTCTTTTTAATGATGATGATAATAATAATAATAATAATAATAATAATAATAATAATAATAATAATAATAATAATAATAATAATATTAATAATAATAATAATAATAATGAGTAATGTGTAAACTACCTCAAAGGAGTAGCCCTTAAAATAATGCCCAAGTCCGGGTTTGAACCCGCGACATCCCGCTAACCCGATAACATCCGTAACCATTATGCTATATGTTTCTTTTCTATTATTAGCTCCCACACTAATCCAATTAACCCGCATTGTCTGTTTTCCCCTCATCTTCACAAACTAAACCCAAAACTTATTCTATCATCTCTATCGTAATGGAAAATAGAAACAGAACTAGAAATAGTAGCGTATAGTAGCAGAAAGATATCCTCTTGTTATCATTATCATAAACATAATCATAATTATAATTATTTCATAATCATAATTATAATCATAAATCATAACTCATAATTATAATCGTAAACCCTAATCATAATTCATAATCATAATTATAAATCATAATCATAATTCATAATCATAATCATAAGTTATAACCCGTGATCATAATCATAATACGTGATCATAATTAACATATATTCATTACGATTATAATCTTAATCATCCTATCATACTTGCCTTAAATCATCATCATCATCTAAACATGATCATCATCATTAAAACTGTTCTCATCAATCATCATCATAATACTACTTCGTAAGTTTTGATCAGACAAAGAAATAGGAAAATTTGAAACGTATTAGATACGCATTTTCATGGAACGGTTGTGTAATACAGGCCCAACTACAAATTTGGCAGCCCAATAAAAAATGGATAAATCTTTTATGACCCAAGAGCATAATCAAGTGTACGGCCCAATATCTAAATCAAAGTCTCGGTCCCATAAGGCTATCGATTTAATTGTCCATCAAACAATCTAGTAAACCTACTAAACTTTTGTGTGGCCTGTTCTTCCACCGAATACTTCAACCGAGGTTTAACAATACATGCAGTAGGTACATTTAAACGTGTCAATATCACTTTGTGATATAATAATTAAAGTTTAAAATGGAACGTTGAGTTGTACAACAAACCAAATGCAGCAATAATAATCGATGTTTGTGGTCCAATCTTGGTTAGCCATGACGTGCAATTTGCTCCACAAGCAATGATTGATATTGCACTATATATATAATACTCTTTATTCAAGTTGGCCATACCTTAAACTGTAACCATATTCTCCCTTATTTCCTCTCCTTCGATTAACACCACAGTGAATAAGATGGCAGTGTGTAGGTGACGGGTTTCGTGGTTGTTTGAACAGAACGTAGCAGAAATAAAATGGTGGTGTTTGAGTATAGATACCAAAATAGAAAAAGACGCAAGTATATCTATATTGGGTTGTGTGTGTGTGGCGAGTTTTAAAAAAAAAAAATACCTGGGCAGCAGTAGCAACCGAAAAGGGTGGAATGATAGTGGTGTTTTGGGTCGATGGTTTGTGAGTTCGAGGTGGTTTTCAAAATTTGAAAACTAGAGACACATACAAACTTTTGGTGATCGTGGTGTGGTTAAATTTTCCTTGGTGGTTCTATCGGGGCAGACAAAAGTAGTAGCATTAAGGTAACCGTACCTTATCGTACGAGTTTGTTGATGATGGTGTGCATAGGATGATAAGGCGATGGTTTATGGTTGGTGTTCGGTTAACAAGATGAAGAAAAGAAACTGAAAACATTGAGTGTTAAAGTGATGTTAGGTTGGTGTTGGTAATCAATCAAGAATCATGATCACGATGGTGGAGGTGATAGGTTTATGATCATAACAACAATGGAAGTCAGGAACACAAGGTGGTGGCGATGGTTCAACGATGGGTAGTATAAATCTAAAACAACTTGTGATAAGTAGTAGTTACAGGAGGGTGTCGGTGATGGTAACCAAAGATTTTCAAGGTGGTTCCCGAAAAACGCAAAACAAAAAGTTGATGAAGATCGATTGTATAGTTATCGAATTGAAACTAGTAAAACGATGGTGGCCTTGAAATGGTTTTCGAAGTTAGAAGCAATAGGAAGAATGTTGGTTTCCTGGAGATATATATATATATATATATATATATATATATATATATATATATATATATATATATATATATATATATATATATATATATATATAAAAGGAGGTGAGATGAATCACTCAACTAATCAATTTCAAATAGTGTCGTTCAATCATATCTCACATAAACGTTAAAGAAGAAATAGTAATTGTTGTACTAAATGATATTATTCTTTTGATTTGTTGACACAATATCATGAGAAAGCAAGAAATAAATTGATAGTTGATAAGAACGTTCAACAGAATTCGATTAATTAGTTTACCTTATATCTATTAGGAATGATAAATAAATATATCAATAAAATAATACAATTAGTATTAATAATAATAATCATAACAATAATAAGAATATTAATATTAACGTAATAAAGTACGCGTATCAAGTTTCATGTTCGTATGTTATATTTATAGTACTAACCCTGATGTTAATATTGAAAATAATAATATTACAATACCATTTATTTTAACTTATAATTTCAATTTAATATATTACAATTACATATTTTTAACTATGTAGTATATAATAACATATATTCAATATTTAATATATATTCATTTTATATATGTATTATAATATACCTATAATATAAATTATGTTTAAGAAGTATATATATATATATATATTTATGTATGTCTATAAATGTATATATATATATATATATATATATATATATATATATATATATATATATATATATATATATATATATATATATATATATATATATATGTACATATTTATTTACAATCAATTGTTCGTGAATCATCGGCACAGTCAGAGGGTAAATGAATTTATGTAGGCTATTTCAAAGATTTTGAGACTCAACCTTACAGACTTTGCTTATCGTGTCGAAATCATATTAAGATTAAGTTTAAATTTAGTCGGAAATCGCCGGGTCGTCACACCTTCGACTAAAGACGCTGCTTACCATGGTAGAATCTTCCAACGGGTATCTTTTGATTACCATATAAATCAAAAGAATCCCATCATACTCTAGCGTATCCACATTTTAGGCCAGTAAAGGGCGTATCGTATATATATTTCCCTCACGATATTGAAAAACATGTGATCCCTAACACGCTCCATATGATCAAAGGTAGCATTGATATGATTATCATTACGTTACTTAAGGTCAAACATCTCGTAATTTGTTGTACCTAAACAATAAGTTGTGACCTTTGAATCGTTAACTATTTTCCTAAAAAATCTTACGATTTCGCCTAGGTGTTAAAAGCATATTAGTTGTATCATTAAATGATCATATAGTAATGGTTCTAACAATAGGCAAGTGACACCATGTCCTTACATCGCCCTTACTCATTGGGGAAATTCATACTGTGACGACCCGAAAATTTCTGACCAAATTTAAACTTAACCTTTATATGTTTTCGACACGATAAGTAGAATTTGTAATGTTGAATCTCAAAAAGTTTGGAACTACATTCATATAATCAATTACTCTTTGATCGTGTTCGACGATTCACGAACAATTATGTGTATATAGATATGTATATATAATATATAATATTAACTGAAAACATTAACAAAGTATTAGATATATGATACTTTACATGAACGTATTTGTTTCGATATATTTATCGACAGAATTAAGAGATAATATCAAATGATTGAATTATCAAATACATTATGATATGATTATGGGCCTATGTTATGAGGTCCACTATGATTTAAGAAATCTATTCTTTTTGACAACTCATTACTTAACCTGTATGATAAAGATAACGATATTTATATTTTATTTTATTAAATATATATAATGATTTAAATTAATATTATATATATTTATACGCGTATTATACGTACATAGTTTTATACATTTACTATATTTTTACTTTACTTTTACTTTACTTTAACTTTAATAATTCACTTTAATAATTCATACTTTAATAATTCATACTTTAATAAATCACTTTAATAATTCATACTTTAATAATTCATTTTAATAATTCATACTTTAATAATTCACTTTAATAATTTATACTTTAATAATTCACTTTAATAATTCAAAAATCTATTATAAATAAAATTCAATAGGTTTCATTATTTCATAGAAACTTGAAAATATATTTCTCTAAACTCTCTCAATCGAATTACATATATATATTTACTTAGTATTATTTCAAGATATTATTAGTATACATAAAATACTACAACGGAGTTATATTCAGACGATTTCAAAATAAGTTTTGAAACGGGATAGAGCTAAGAAAATTATGGGTTATAGCTATGGAGGTTATGGGTATTGATCGAGGGTATTGCTCGTGAGGTCAACCTAACGTTTATCATTTTAGTTGTGTCTACGTACTTTCCTGCAATATTGAATCACAATATTGATACGTGAGCATTCATATCTTATCTTTTATATATTAATAGTGTATCCCTGACTAGTACTCGAGTATATATGATTATGCGTGTTTGTATGCTTAGTTTTGTCGTTAAATAGTTTATGATAAATCACGAATTTGATACATATGCTACTGAGATAAAGTATATGATATGCATGTCGTTGAAAAGCTGAAGAAAAATTAATAACTTTTCATTTAGAAATCGTGTGGTTTCAATGAACGGATAAAAAGATATGGTCAACTGAATTATCATTAAATTTAATATTATTATTAAAACGATTATTATAGTTGTTATCAGTTGATGTTATTACTAAAATTATCTTTATTACTAAAAATTAATATTTTTATTGAAACTATCATTTTATTATTTTTATCATTATTATTATTATCAATATTATTTTATCAAATAAATATGCGTACAAAGATATTTTTACCACACGTAATATAATTACATTAATAATACATACCCCTATATTTTTATGATATTAAGTGAATTTTATAAAGTTTATTACTTGAGATATATAAAAGTATATTTTTATCATATATGAATTTTAATATAAATTTTTATTTATTAATAAATGACTTGTATTATTTAGTATAATAAGATCTGATAAATATATTTAAATATATAAAACAACTATATATAAGTTATATAATAAACATGTATAGATTTTAGAAGTCATTTTGGATCAAGTTGACTTTTGTTGACTTTTGCATGTCGGTCTCGAGCATTAGGATTGTGATACACTACGACTTGACCTAAATTGTTAGACAGATATTGACCAACATATAAATATATATACTTAATATAGGTTCGTGAATTCGAGACAAATCATGCACTTGTTCAGTGCCGTCATATACATAATTGCTACGAAATACAGTATTGTGAGTTTCATTACTCCCTTTTTATATATATTTTTTGGCTGAGAATACATGCACTGTTTTATAACTATTTTACGAAATGGATACAAGTACTAAAAACATATTCTACGTTGAGTTGTACCACTTTGCATATTTTTCCCTAATAGCTTGGTAACTACCATTTACATGCGGTATTGTAAACGCGAATCCTGTTGATAGATCTATCAGGCCTGACAACCCCAACCGGACTGGACGACCAGTATTCAATGGTTGCACAGTACTTCATTTCAGTGACTACACTTGGTACAGTGTAGTGAAATTTCATAATAAAGGGAATATGCGACGTTGATTAAATGTTAAGTATGGTTACCAAGTGCTCAACCACTTAGAATATTTTTATTAAAACGTTTATGTATACGAAATCTTGTGGTCTATTACTATTACGGAAATGATTGATTATGATAAACTAATGAACTCACCAACCTTTTGGTTGACACTTTAAAGCATGTTTATTCTTAGGTATCAAAGAAATCTTCCGCTGTGCATTAGCTCATTTTAAGGATATTACTTGGAGTCATTCATGACCTACTTTGAAAAACGTTGCATTCGAGTCATTGAGTTCATCAAGATTGATATTAAGTCAATTATAGTTGGATGTAATATGAAATGGTATGCATGCCGTCAATTTTTGATGTAAAGAAAGTTTGTCTTTTAAAAACGAATGCAATGTTTATAAAACGTATCATATAGAGGTCAAATACCTCGCGATGTAATCAACTATTGTGAATCATTTATAATGTATATGAACGGGTCCTTTCAGTTGGTATCAGAACGGTGGTATTAGCAAACTAGGTCTTTCATTAGTTTGTCTAACTGATAGTTGTTAAGATGCATTAGTGAGTCTGGACTTCGACCGTGTCTGCATGTGAAAAGTTTTGCTTATCATTTTTAGTCGAAAATCATCTACTTACCATCTTTAGGAAATTACCTGCTTATCATTCTTAAGTCTAGATGCGTTTTCCAACATTTATTGCATAATAGTGTATAGAGGAATTATTATCTTAGGATATCTGTTACTGTGAACTTTGACTGACATCTTTCAAAGATTCCTCCGTAATTTATGGGATTTCGGTATTATATATACATATGTAAATTATGTATTGAAGAATACCAAATCTAAATTCTACAATCTATTTAATACCAAGAATTCTTTCCCTGATCATACAAGATGGATCCCTCAACCAGTTCGAGTTCCTCGGATTCTGACAGCTATGCCGATATGGATTTCCACATGAGCTCCGAAAGCAGCGTGACCGGAATGGATCAACCAATTAGCCATCATCTATTCTGGATGAATTGGGGATGGGTTCGTAATCTACTTAACCATTAGAGACAAGAAGAAGGTGATCCCTTTCATCCACCACATTTCCCTTTTGGCAATGAACCTGAAGCACTTACCGGCGAACCTGTCCGAAACACCATTTTCTCTCTCATTTCCAGAGTATCTCATCATGATTATATACTACACCAAATTCTAGATCTTATTTATCCACTCGTTCGAACTGACAATCATCCCGGTGTAATAGAAGAAGTCAACGAGCTTCGCGCTCGGGTAGTGGCTTTGGAAAATATGGTGCAAAGGTTACAAACACCAGCATCAGCACCAGCAGCATAACCAGTACCATCATCAACAACATCAACAGTACCATTACCACCACCAACAACAACCGCATCGCAAACCTCAACTTCACAATCTGTCCCATGAGCATCGACGTCATACGCCATGTAGATACCAAGGAATACCACAACGATGAAGTATTAATTCATAACTTCATTAGGGAAACATTCTACGGCGATTATGTAATTTCTAAAGTTTAGAAATTATCTATCATAGCCTTAACCATAAATCAAATGATGTTAATTTAATATTAACTCATTAAATCTATATTACACCTGAAGAAATATACACATATATATTTCCATAAAGACTGTAATAAAATTCTTTTGTACAAAATATTAATTGTGAAATTTTTTTTTAACGGGTAGGTAATACTCGAGAGATATATAAATTCACAATTAATATGTTACATTCTTCGAATCTGATTCAGCAAATCATCCATTATATTCCCTACTTTCACAACAATATACATTCTTTTATAGAAATCAAAACAACCATACTCATTCAAAATCTAATTACATATTCTGATTTTGAAATCTCAGAATTCGATTCAAGATATAACCGAAATCATCACTCTTATATTCCTACATCTTTCAAAACTATACTTTGACTTCAAAACTATCATAGAACCTCATTTCTATTCATGGAACTCACAAAAATATGTGTATCATTGAAAATCTTAGAACATCATATGTATATTAACAATTACAATATGTGTTCAAACACTTCAAAATTCCTAAAGACATGCGAGATGATGATCCAACCACATATTACCCACTGTCATGCACCTGAAAAGCTCTCGAAACCAAAGTTATAGTTTAACACGTATCCGTGTCAGATCCTTTGATATTTATTACCAAATATAATTTTTTAATCTCTTTTCAAAATAGACAGTTTTGTCACAGCTCCAGCAAATCACCTTCATTTGTTTATATGAATAAACCTTATTATAACAATTACCCCTTCATCATTGTTACCGGGGAATCTTTCATATCTCGCCACATTAGCAGTAAACTTATCAACAACTTCATTAACCTTCGACTTAAGCCTCTTCGAAAAGCCACTATACTTATTTATTAAAACCCATCATGTACTCACCTACATCCTGTAACAATAATTGTCACACCAACTACTGTGAATTAGCAATCAGTATTTTGAATTTCGCGACAATTTTACGTCAAAAGTTATATGTATACATATAACGTCTATCTCCTAGAATTACATACTTCGAATGTGAATTTTCTGAAAAATATCCCAAACTATGAACTAGTTCTTCGAAATTGGAAAATGCTGATGAAGCAGCAAAAACTGTAAATGACTTTAACAGTCAAAAGTTTGATGATAAAGAATAGTATGGTGGTAAAGCTGAGAAAAAGAGAAGGTTTGAAACTGGAAAACGGATTGAGCAGACCATGAAGGAGGTTGTGGACAAATCACAAAGACTAAACCTACCTTCAAAGGATCCAAATGATTCAGTGTCTACTGAAATCGTTAGCAAACACCTTACTTCCTATTCTAAACCTTCATAGACAAATCTTCTTCATCATCCATCTATGTTAAGAATTCTAAGATATTATCGTATCTTTTATTATAAATATCTTCGATATTCCTGAAGATATTTTCACAACTATTCTTATCCAAAATCTTTTATCTCTTCGCAATATCTGCGTTACAACATAAAAAAACTGTGTTAGTTTCTAAATTCTAAAAAAAAAATCGAATTTAAAATAGGAATGTTTTTG
Source organism: Rutidosis leptorrhynchoides (assembly GCF_046630445.1). Taxonomy (NCBI): domain Eukaryota; kingdom Viridiplantae; phylum Streptophyta; class Magnoliopsida; order Asterales; family Asteraceae; genus Rutidosis; species Rutidosis leptorrhynchoides. Next base: position 201,748,191 of record NC_092333.1, read on the forward strand.
AAGTAGTGTTGGGAACTGAAGCATGAGTTAGTATAATATAATGACACTTGATCAACGTGATTATATTACAGTAAGTCATGCTGAGTTTCTAATGGAACGTGATGATTCACAGAACATACCGTCATCATGTACTATTTACACGACTCTTACATTCTACCCAATTTCCAAACATATTAAGAACATATCATCTTGATAGCTCTATATTTTTGGATATTCTGGTAATTTGCCAAATCAAGATCGTGCCATTACGATTTTCTTCTTGGAACATTAACTATGTTCATCCAAAAATTCATATCTACGAATTCTGGACCATTATCCGCTTGATTTAAGGTCAGGAAGAGAAAACGAAATCATGAAGCTCCGAAATATAATGGAGAATATAAAGCCCGATAACAACCCCGAAATTACAAACCGTGTATATCAATGCGTATAGCAATATAAAGACACGGGAGAATGAAAAACACAATAACCCCAAGGTAATGGTAGAAGAAAATAACTTTCTCCGGTGGTAGATGAAAAGAAGAATGACAGATATGAAAGTTTAGAGTATATATTAACGAATACTTTAAAGTATGAATTGGGGAGAAAGACTAGAAGGTGTGAGCTGTGGAAATAAAGAAACGAAGGGGGTGGATTTATAGTAAAGTATCAGACAGAGAAATCGAGACAGATTATCGCATTTAATCAAAGAAGATCCTGATTTCCTTAATCGCCGAAGAACCAAATCTTATTGCAAAGATTTTCTTTAAATCCCATGAATTCCGGAAATCAATCATAACTACGTCATCGGTTAAAACGAATATACGTTTACTCATTTCACTCTCTTGCGATAGCTTCACTTATACTCTTCGCGTAATCAAATTATTTTATCTATATTACTCAATGATGATAAAACTCTATTTATCAACTCATATTCGTCATGAAAACATTTTTATACTTAGCCATGACGACCTCGATCAAATTTCGGGACGAAATTTCTTTAACGGGTAGGTACTATGACGACCCGGAAATTTCCGACCAAATTTAAACTTAACCTTTATATGTTTCCGATACGATAAGCAGAATTTGTAATGTTGAATCTCAAAAATTTTGGAACTACATTCATATAATCAATTACCCTTTGACCGTGTTCGACGATTCACGAACAATTATGTGTATATAGATATGTATATATAATATATAATATTAACTGAAAACATTAACAAAGTATTAGATATATGTTACTTTACATGAACGTATTTGTTTCGATATATTTATCGACAGAATTAAGAGATAATATCAAATGATTGAATTATCAGATACATTATGATATGATTACGGGCCTATGTTATGAGGTCCACTATGATTTAAGAAATCTATTCTTTTTGACAACTCATTATTTAACCTGTATGATAAAGATAACGATATTTTTATTTTATTTTATTAAATATATATAACGATTTAAATTAATATTGTATATATTTATACGCGTATTATACATACATAGTTTTATACATTTACTATACTTTAACTTTACCTTTACTTTACTTTTACTTTACTTTAACTTTAATAATTCACTTTAATAATTCATACTTTAATAATTCATACTAATAATTCATAATTTAATAATTCACTTTAATAATTCATACTTTAATAATTCAAAAATCTATTATAAATAGAATTCAATAGGTTTCATTATTTCATAGAAACTTGAAAATATATTTCTCTAAACTCTCTCAATCGAATTACATATATATATTTACTTAGTATTATTTCAAGATATTATTAGTATACATAAAATACTACGACGGAGTTATATTCAGACGATTTT